>NC_087353.1:1933397-2236427 GCF_030014295.1 Loxodonta africana
CATAGAGAGATAGTATTCCACACACAAGGACGAGGAGAACAGTGCCAGGGGAAACTCCTGTGCCAGTCTTCTGCCTGGTCATTACGGAGAAGGAACACTGGAGCATAGAGAGATAGTATTCCACCACAAGGGGGAGGAGAACAGTGCCAGGGGGAAACCACTGTGCCTGTCTTCTGCCTGGTCATTACGGAGAAGGACACTGGAGCAAGAGAGGAAGGGACTCCACCACAAGGACGAGGAGAACAGTGCCAGGGGGAAACCACTGTGCCTGTCTTCTGCCTGGTCATTACGGAGAAGGACACTGGAGCAAGAGAGGAAGGGACTCCACCACAAGGACGAGGAGAACAGTGCCAGGGGGAAACCACTGTGCCTGTCTTCTGCCTGGTCATTACGGAGAAGGACACTGGAGCAAGAGAGGAAGGGACTCCACCACAAGGACGAGGAGAACAGTGCCAGGGGGAAACCACTGTGCCTGTCTTCTGCCTGGTCATTACGGAGAAGGACACTGGAGCAAGAGAGGAAGGGACTCCACCACAAGGGCGAGGAGAACAGTGCCAGGGGGAAACCACTGTGCCTGTCTTCTGCCTGGTCATTACGGAGAAGGACACTGGAGCAAGAGAGGAAGGGACTCCACCAC
This sequence comes from Loxodonta africana, assembly GCF_030014295.1. NCBI lineage: Eukaryota > Metazoa > Chordata > Mammalia > Proboscidea > Elephantidae > Loxodonta > Loxodonta africana. The sequence continues at coordinate 1,934,035 of NC_087353.1, forward strand.
AAGGACGAGGAGAACAGTGCCAGGGGGAAACCACTGTGCCTGTCTTCTGCCTGGTCATTACGGAGAAGGACACTGGAGCAAGAGAGGAAGGGACTCCACCACAAGGGCGAGGAGAACAGTGCCAGGGGGAAACCACTGTGCCTGTCTTCTGCCTGGTCATTACGGAGAAGGACACTGGAGCAAGAGAGGAAGGGACTCCACCACAAGGACGAGGGGAACAGTGCCAGGGGGAAACCACTGTGCCTGTCTTCTGCCTGGTCATTACGGAGAAGGACACTGGAGCAAGAGAGGAAGGGACTCCACCACAAGGGGAGGAGAACGTTCCAGGCGGAAACCACTGTGCCTGTCTTCTGCCTGGTCATTACCGAGAAGGACACTGGAGCAAGAGAGGAAGGGACTCCACCACAAGGACGAGGGGAACAGTGCCAGGGGGAAACCACTGTGCCTGTCTTCTGCCTGGTCATTACGGAGAAGGACACTGGAGCAAGAGAGGAAGGGACTCCACCACAAGGGCGAGGAGAACAGTGCCAGGGGGAAACCACTGTGCCTGTCTTCTGCCTGGTCATTACGGAGAAGGACACTGGAGCAAGAGAGGAAGGGACTCCACCACAAGGGCGAGGAGAACAGTGCCAGGGGGAAACCACTGTGCCTGTCTTCTGCCTGGTCATTACGGAGAAGGACACTGGAGCAAGAGAGGAAGGGACTCCACCACAAGGGCGAGGAGAACAGTGCCAGGGGGAAACCACTGTGCCTGTCTTCTGCCTGGTCATTACGGAGAAGGACACTGGAGCAAGAGAGGAAGGGACTCCACCACAAGGGCGAGGAGAACAGTGCCAGGGGGAAACCACTGTGCCTGTCTTCTGCCTGGTCATTACGGAGAAGGACACTGGAGCAAGAGAGGAAGGGACTCCACCACAAGGGCGAGGAGAACAGTGCCAGGGGGAAACCACTGTGCCTGTCTTCTGCCTGGTCATTACGGAGAAGGACACTGGAGCAAGAGAGGAAGGGACTCCACCACAAGGACGAGGGGAACAGTGCCAGGGGGAAACCACTGTGCCTGTCTTCTGCCTGGTCATTACGGAGAAGGACACTGGAGCAAGAGAGGAAGGGACTCCACCACAAGGGGGAGGAGAACGTTCCAGGCGGAAACCACTGTGCCTGTCTTCTGCCTGGTCATTACCGAGAAGGACACTGGAGCAAGAGAGGAAGGGACTCCACCACAAGGGCGAGGAGAACAGTGCCAGGGGGAAACCACTGTGCCTGTCTTCTGCCTGGTCATTACCGAGAAGGACACTGGAGCAAGAGAGGAAGGGACTCCACCACAAGGGCGAGGAGAACAGTGCCAGGGGGAAACCACTGTGCCTGTCTTCTGCCTGGTCATTACCGAGAAGGACACTGGAGCAAGAGAGGAAGGGACTTCACCACAAGGGGGAGGAGAACGTTCCAGGCGGAAACCACTGTGCCTGTCTTCTGCCTGGTCATTACGGAGAAGGACACTGGAGCAAGAGAGGAAGGGACTCCACCACAAGGACGAGGAGAACAGTGCCAGGGGGAAACCACTGTGCCTGTCTTCTGCCTGGTCATTACGGAGAAGGACACTGGAGCAAGAGAGGAAGGGACTCCACCACAAGGACGAGGGGAACAGTGCCAGGGGGAAACCACTGTGCCTGTCTTCTGCCTGGTCATTACGGAGAAGGACACTGGAGCAAGAGAGGAAGGGACTCCACCACAAGGGGGAGGAGAACGTTCCAGGCGGAAACCACTGTGCCTGTCTTCTGCCTGGTCATTACCGAGAAGGACACTGGAGCAAGAGAGGAAGGGACTCCACCACAAGGGCGAGGAGAACAGTGCCAGGGGGAAACCACTGTGCCTGTCTTCTGCCTGGTCATTACGGAGAAGGACACTGGAGCAAGAGAGGAAGGGACTCCACCACAAGGGCGAGGAGAACAGTGCCAGGGGGAAACCACTGTGCCTGTCTTCTGCCTGGTCATTACCGAGAAGGACACTGGAGCAAGAGAGGAAGGGACTTCACCACAAGGGGGAGGAGAACGTTCCAGGCGGAAACCACTGTGCCTGTCTTCTGCCTGGTCATTACGGAGAAGGACACTGGAGCAAGAGAGGAAGGGACTCCACCACAAGGACGAGGAGAACAGTGCCAGGGGGAAACCACTGTGCCTGTCTTCTGCCTGGTCATTACGGAGAAGGACACTGGAGCAAGAGAGGAAGGGACTCCACCACAAGGGGGAGGAGAACGTTCCAGGCGGAAACCACTGTGCCTGTCTTCTGCCTGGTCATTACGGAGAAGGACACTGGAGCAAGAGAGGAAGGGACTCCACCACAAGGGGGAGGAGAACGTTCCAGGCGGAAACCACTGTGCCTGTCTTCTGCCTGGTCATTACGGAGAAGGACACTGGAGCAAGAGAGGAAGGGACTCCACCACAAGGGGGAGGAGAACGTTCCAGGCGGAAACCACTGTGCCTGTCTTCTGCCTGGTCATTACCGAGAAGGACACTGGAGCAAGAGAGGAAGGGACTTCACCACAAGGGGGAGGAGAACGTTCCAGGCGGAAACCACTGTGCCTGTCTTCTGCCTGGTCATTACCGAGAAGGACACTGGAGCAAGAGAGGAAGGGACTTCACCACAAGGGGGAGGAGAACGTTCCAGGCGGAAACCACTGTGCCTGTCTTCTGCCTGGTCATTACGGAGAAGGACACTGGAGCAAGAGAGGAAGGGACTCCACCACAAGGGGGAGGAGAACAGTGCCAGGGGGAAACCACTGTGCCTGTCTTCTGCCTGGTCATTACGGAGAAGGACACTGGAGCAAGAGAGGAAGGGACTCCACCACAAGGACGAGGGGAACAGTGCCAGGTGGAAACCACTGTGCCTGTCTTCTCCCTGGTCATTACGGAGAAGGACACTGGAGCAAGAGAGGAAGGGACTCCACCACAAGGGGGAGGAGAACAGTGCCAGGGGGAAACCACTGTGCCTGTCTTCTCCCTGGTCATTACGGAGAAGGACACTGGAGCAAGAGAGGAAGGGACTCCACCACAAGGGGGAGGAGAACAGTGCCAGGGGGAAACCACTGTGCCTGTCTTCTGCCTGGTCATTACGGAGAAGGACACTGGAGCAAGAGAGGAAGGGACTCCACCACAAGGACGAGGAGAACAGTGCCAGGGGGAAACCACTGTGCCTGTCTTCTGCCTGGTCATTACGGAGAAGGACACTGGAGCAAGAGAGGAAGGGACTCCACCACAAGGACGAGGAGAACAGTGCCAGGGGGAAACCACTGTGCCCGTCTTCAGGTTACTCCAGTCCCAGCGTATGCTGCTTAGATCTCCGAGGTGGCTGTTTCTAAAAGCAGATTTTTAATTTGTTTTTATGTTAGATATCATGGAATTTAAGTGTAAATATTGTTTCATGATGTGCATTTAAACAAATCCGTAAAGACAAAAATCCTCTTGGAGTAACTCTCGAGGGCGCCTTAGGACCAAAATCCATTGTAAAAGTAACATTGTTTGAAAAGATGTTGAGGCTGATGGTAATAATAGCTACATTTACTAGAGGCTTTCAGGAATATAATATCATATCAGGAATTACACTAAATACTTTTTCCAGTATTCTAATTCATGCTCACAGTAAACCTGTGCATAAAGCCTAATATTAGGGTCTGTTTTCCAGATGAGAAAAAAGTGGAGCTTATTGTGTTAATTTGTCTAAGTTTTTCAAGCCAGATCTGCTCAAGGCCAACAGCTGAGCTCATAGCCAATAAGCTATAAAGCCTCTGGACCAAAAGAACATTCCTGAAACAGTGGCGAGGATCACCTTGCCAGTCTCACCAGCCAACTCTAGTCATGTTTTCTGTTTCTTTTTTAAATTGTTTAAGACAAATTATTGAATTTAACCACATTGCTAAATCACATTTTCCATGGTAACAACTAGTTATTTTTTGGCTGTAACTGTGCATAGTTACTGTCCATCTTATTTGTGTTTCCCTTATTTTTCCGACTTAAGCATTGCTCTCAACTTTTCTTTACTGAATAGAATCAATCTTCCAAAGATCTTTCTAAGGCCACACCAAGTTTCTATGTGAGATTTACTTATCCAAAGACAGCTATAAACAGTTTCTCTTCTTCTATAAGTAAGTACATCGATGTAGGAATTACTTTTCAGGATAACATAGCTATATTAAAAAAAAAAACAAAACCCTTTATGTCCAAAGCCTTGTACACCTGTATCTTGCATAGACTTTAATTAGAGCTATGCTTGGAAGAACTTGAGGACATGTTTTAATTAGATAACTTTTGAAATATTTATTATACTATGTTGCAATCACACATTAGGCCTCAGGTACTGTATTTATGATTTACATATAAGTCGGAAATGAGGAATAAATTTCTAGAGCAATAAAGTATGAGATAATATAAAAAGTTCAAATCTACTTATTTTGTTATCATTGGGTGAAGCTGGGGGAAGGGTATGTGAGACTCTATGTACTATTTTTGCAATTTTGTGTGAGTCTATAATTATTTCCAAATTAAAAAAAAAAAGCTTATAAATCTGCTTATTTTTCTAAAATTTATAAATTTAAGAGTAAAGAGACTCAGATCAGGAAAATTAAGTCAATATTTCTTCTTTTTCATAATTCAGTCTAAATAACTTAAAAAAAAAAAAAAAAAAGACATTCCTAAACAACCTTACCTTAGGCCCTGCACGACTTTTTTTTTTTAGTTAACTGTTGAAATATCCAGAAGTTTCTTGGCTGAAAAAGTACACCTGTAAAAAATTTGTGGTAAATTATAACGGGGACAACTTACATTCCTGAGAAGCAAAAGGTCAGGATGTAAATCATTTGTTCGTAGGAAGAATGTGTGAGGATGTAAACAGTGTGTTCCCAGGAAAAAATGTCTTCATGACTATGGTCCTGTGTAATGGGGCCAGATGGGCCGTTCAAAGGTGTTAACTCACTCCCTCTTAACCAAGTGGCTGACTTGTAAATTTCAAAGGACTTTGAGCTGAAAAGCTGATCTTATCTATAATCGATCACTAACCCCCTACCCTTCCTTTGTTCTCTATGTATATACAACCCTCTCTCTGTCTCTCTCTCTCTCGTCTTACAGTGTGGAATGCTTTGTGTGTTCACCTAGTGCTGCCCAGCTGGGGCTGTATCACTCCTCAACAGAACTTTTTTTCTTTTACTCCCAACAGGGTATGAGATTTCCTTCTTTGACAATGTTGTTGTTGTCAGATGCCGTTAAGTTGGTTCTGACTCATAGTGACCCTGTGTACAACAGAACGAAACACTGCCTGGTCCTGCGCCATCCTCACAACGGTTGTCATGCTTGAGCCCGTTTTTGCAGCCACTGAGTGAATCCATCTCATTGAGGGCCTTTGACAATACGGAAACTTTACGTTTTTCATGGTGAATGCGGGGATATTACTTCCATGTAATTAAAAATTAAAAATACAATTTTCCAAACACTTACGTGCATATGTGCGTGTGGTACATTTGTGTGTGTGTCTGTGTGTGTGTTTGGGGAAACAGGTAATTCAGAAAATAACTAGAAGTGAGCACCAGACTAATATTCAAATGAAATTGTTTGAATGTGAAGCAATTTCTCCAGCGAGGAGCTTAAAACAGAACTCCCTGGCCATGACAGTGCTATCTCCATTTCAAATGCACAGACTAGTTTAATCCTATCCTCTGCTTCAAAAGTGTTTGACAAAACTAACAAGGAAAACAAAAAGAAAACACTTTATTTCAAGAGCAAATCTTTTTTCTGAAAAAGAAGGGCTTGCCAACTGAAGTTAGTCTGGTGTTAAGAGAATGATGAAGTCTTCAGAACCTCTTTCCTTTGATGTCCTCCAATTAAATGCTTATACCTGTTTAATCTTTTAACGTCAGTAACATCAAAACTTGTCTGATCAACGCGGGAAGGGGACTTTGAAGACAGAGAAATTTCTAATGTTAAATCACAACCCTTTGAGGATAGAATGTTCTATAGGTAAGTAATTGGAATATTTTTGTGATAACTAGAAAATTAAGAGTAGCTGATAAGTGTACTGACTGGTCACTTTTGCTACTGAACCAACTGAAAGGAAAGCCTTTTTAATCATACAAAGGTCATGAGAAAAAGCACAGAAGAAAACTATCTAACCATAGGGCAATGGTTTAGACCATTTAGACTTCGGAGGGGGACTGCCGGGTTAAAATCCACCAAGCTTACTGGCTGTTTGTCTTGCACAAATTGCTCCACTACTCCATCTCCAGAGTCCTCCATGACAAAGAAAGACAACAGTAGCACCTATGCCCCAGAGTTTTGTAAGTATTAAATGAATTAATATATGTAAAGTGCTTAGAAGAGTATCTGGCACATAGCAAGTACTCAATGATTGTTAACAACATCCTTTTAAAGGGACAGCCCCTGTGGCGAGTACTAAGCCTCTAATGTTATGGCATGCATGTGTTAACACTGTAGTTCTTTTATATTCTAAATATAATTATTCAGTTGTCTTTAGCCCCAAAACTCTCCTGGTCTACTCAGAGAGTTCTTTCCCTCTTCAACGTATGACTTAAATAGCAAATTAGGGGGAAAACTCCCCCCTAAAACAAGCCTGCCCCCTTCCTGCTGGTGAAATCCTATTGCACGTTTTATTGCCTTTTACTTTTCTCTGTAGTATTTATCTAGTACGCTGTAAAGTTTACTCGAACGTAAGGTCTTTGACCTCTGAAATTTTTGTCCATATTGTTCATTTATCTCTAGGCTCAGACCAAGCACTTAACCAATGCTTGTTGAACGAATGGTATTGTACGAAAAAGTGATGCTTTGGACTGAAGAGTTTTTCGAAAATTTGTGTTACCAATCTTGAGAGGGGCATAACTTTAGCCATAATCTGAGAGATATCTTACTCATTTCCTTACTGCCTACCATCTCATCTCCTTTCGTATATAAAAAAAACCCAAACCAAGCCTATTGCCATCAAGTTGATTCCGACTCATAGCAACCCTATAGGACAGGGTAGAACTGCCCCATAGAGTTTCCAAGGAGCACCTGGTGGATTCGAACTGCCGACCTTTTGGTTAGCAGCTGTAGCACTTAACCACTATGTCCCCAGGGTTTCCTTCTTAACATTCAGGCAGTGATAAATCAAGTCCACACACCCTCTCCCTGCCCCCACATCTACATTTTTTGTCACTGAACTCCCTTCTTACAAAAATACATTTAAGAAAATTAACTGTAGAAACATAAACCTCCAAGTGTTTTATTCAAATCAGTGTCACGAAGTCCCGAATTACACAGGGTGATGCTTCTAGGCATCAGTGTCTCACCGCAGCCTCAAAGATACCAAGAGTCCTCAAGAACAGAATGTTTGACTGTAGTTTTGTTTTTTTTTTAATTCATTTTCTATTAAATTTGTCTTGCATATACTTTCATGCTAGCCATCAAGGGAGGAGGATGCAGACAACATTTCATTATTTGACAAACATTTATTGAACATACACGATGTGATGGGCTCTGGGTGGTTGCTGGAGACACAGAATGAACAAGTAAAATCAGGTTCCTGGCCTCATAAAGACAACAGTTAGAACAACTTCTGTAGTCCAGTACTCTGTCTCTATGAAAACACCTGGAGGTGTATGTGTGTGTCTGTGTGTGAGTTCAAACTTGTTACTATTTGAAGAAAAAAAAAAAAAAACTCTCATGTGATGAGATGAAATGAAATGAAACTTTTAGAAAGCAGTAAGTCCTCATATCAGTTCCTGGCCCCCCTCAGCGAGGGAAGTATGAGGACTCTCTCCTCGGTAGCTGGGTTCATCCCCACCTTCTTCTGTTAGGTGTGGTGCTCCCATCCCATGTGAGGCTTTCTGCTCTGAGATGCCCACTCAGCTTCAGGTCCCTTATCATTAAGTCTATTACTAGTTCAAAGTTTAATCTTCCTGTACTCAATCTTCATTAACTGGTTTTTAGGAAGATATTCCTTCCTTCTAATACGTTCATCAAAATGCTGGTTATAGTCATATAAAGTCAAACCTAGATCTCTGTGCCTCCCAAACTGGAGCCCTACGAGTTGGCATCCCCTGTGAGATCAGAATAATACAGAGTGATCCAACACCTTCCGTCAAGGATAATGTCTTATTTAACTAGAAATCTAGATTACGCTATGTGTCAAACCAAAACCAAACCCATTCCTGTCAAGTCGATTCCGACTCATGGTGACCCTATAGGACAGAATAGAACTGCCCCATAGGATTTCCAAGGAGCAGCTGGTGGATACGAACTGCCAACCTTTTGTTTAGCAGCTGAGCTCTTAACCACTGTGCTGCCAGGGCTCCTGTGCTATGTGTAGTAATATGGGAAAAACAGAGAGTTTGGAATGCTGGTGCCTGGATTTTCATGTTGAAGTTCCCTGGAGTCAATCACTGAATCTGTTTGTTACTCAGTTTCTTCATCTGTAAAATGGTGATAATAAGATTTATGAGGAACAAAATAGATATTTGATAGAATCTGTGCATGAAGGAGGTATAGAGATGGGATTATTACCTTTATGAGCAAATTTTCATCCTTCTCAGTTTTCACGGAGTCTCATCTGAAACATGAACTTAGATCACAAAGCTCAGTCTGCTTTTAAATCTGGCAATCAGGGCTGTGTCTGTATCTAGGATCAACTGTATAAAAATTGGGACAGTCCGCTTAAGTGAATTTCAGGAGATAACTCCACTGCTTACCTGTGAGGCCTGCTATTTATTAATATGAGAGCAAGGATTTTTTTTCTCCCCCTTTCTATAATGGAAGATTCAGTTAAAACTGCAAGTACTTCTGTGAAAAGGTAACATAGTATCTTCAATTCTCAGAGAAAAGACATAAAATTCTTACAACCGAGAGTTCTTAGAGAGTGGATTTTGAGAGCAGACGATGGAGAATCAGTCATGAGGATACATAAAGGAATAGGAAAAGCTAAATGGGAAAGGAGATGGCCATAAAAATGGAGAAGCTAAAGACCCAGGTGTGCCAGCTCTGTGTGGACCACCACTTGGGGTGGCCACCACCCTAATCCCTAAATTCCTCTGAAGCTAAGAGCTAATCACCATTTCCTCCCAATATTTTGCTACTTCACTGCATTTCACCTCACACTTTGGTCACCTCACCACAACATGTAGGAACCAATATATTAAAAATCCTGAGTTCTATTCATTCATTCCTTCAAATATTTTTTTAATGTCTACTAAGTATCAGGTACTGTTCTAGGTACCAGGGACATTATGACAAATGAAACAGACACGATCCCTTCTCTCTTGAAGCTTAAAGTCTAGCAGGAGAAACAAATATTAGTATGATCAGCTAATACTAATCGGACACTTACGTTGTTTCGGGCATTGTTGTGAGGCCCTTACTTCCACCAACACGTTTTATCCTCACTGCAACTCTGTGAGACAGGTTACTGTTTTCTTCATCCCATTGCACAGGTGAGGAACCTGAGCCACAGAAAGGCTGTGCAGATTGCCTAACTTTATATTGCTACTGAATGGAAGAACTCAGTCTGTGCTCTTAATCCATTTTATAGTGTACCTGTCTTAAGTAAATATTAACCAAATAACCTCAGACGTGAATACATAAGCATGTCATAACATGTTTTCTGTTGCTGGAAGAGGCTTTAAGTACTTCCAATGGATGGTCATGATTTGGTTTGAATATCATTTTTCTTTTATATTCGTATGTAACATACCACTGGGACTTTACAAAAACTTTATGATGCAGATAGGATGGATTTTTTTTTTTTTTTTACCTTCTTATTACATACAAAGGAATATTGTCAAAGAAGGTCTGTGAATTACAACATAGTTGCTAAACCCAGATATTGTGTCTTCTGACTGTAAATATATCCTTCCTCTGTGGGTTGTATTTAGTTATAACACTAATTTCCTGATATTAGTCATGTTAGGTCAATACCAGATAAAAAGAAGTCTTAGGTATACCTAAGGATTAACCTTTATAAGAAAAGCTACTACAGTTCAGCGAGTATGCACGAAAGCTTGAAAAGGACTACCTAAATATATTGGCATTTAGTATATTTTCAAATCTTGTCATTGCCGTCTATTCTACATATAAAAGGACAATGTGTTAAATATATTTAATAACTACTTTATAAATGTAGATAATTCATAGTTAAGAAAAGAGAAAGTAAAAAAAAATGAAGAAAGAAAAGAAACAATGCAAATAAAATTCCTTCTGCCTGGACTCCAGTAGCTAACCTTACAACAAAAGCATATGAAACACTTGACTTCAGAAGAATACCTGTCAGGTGCAGTGACAAGAAGTCCCATCAAAACACCAACCTGGCATAAACATCTAAGAATCACTCCAGTAGTTGTACTGCCATGTCAAGTACAGAAAACCCTTTTATTGCCATCATTTTTGTGCTTCACATATTTACTGAAGTAGATATTAAACTGTATTATTTCAACTCTCTCAGAATTATTATTTTGTATACAAGTTGATGTTGTTGTTAGGTGCCATCAAGTCTATTCCAACTCATAGCAACCTCGTGTACAACAGAAGTAAAGACTGACCAGTCCGGTTTCATCCTCACAATCATTGTTATGTTTTAGATCATTACTGCAGCCATTGTGCCACTCCACCTAATTGAGGGTCTTCCTCTTTTCTGATGGCCCTCTATTTTACCAAGCATGATGTCCTTCTCCAGGGACTGGTCCCTCCTGATACCATGCTCAAAGTACATAAGATGAAGTCTCATCATTCTCCCTTATAAGGAGCATTCTGGGTGTACTTCTATGACAGATTTGTTTGGTCTTCTGGCAGTCTGTGGTATATTCAATATTCTTCACCAGCACCTCGATTCAAAGGCTTCAATTCTTCAGTCTTTCTTATTCATCATTCAGCTTTCACATGCATACGAGGCAATTGAAAATACCACGGCTTGGGTCAAAGTGACATCTTTGCTTTTTAACACTTTAAAGAGTTCTTTTGCAGCACATTTGCCCAATGCAATACATCGTTTGACTTCTTGACTGCTGCTTCCATGGGTTTTGATTGTGGAGCCAAGTAAAATGAAATTTTTGACAACTTCAATATTTCTCTGTTTATCATGTTACTTATTGTTCCTGTTGTGAGAATTTTTGTTTTCTTTATGTTGAGGTGTAATCCATACTGAAGGCTGTGGTCTTTGATCTTCATCAGTAAGTGCTTCAAGTCCTCTTTACTTTCAGCAAGAAATGTGTCATCTGCATACCACAGGTTTTTAATGAGTCTTTCCCCAATCCCGATGCCAAGTTCTTCATTTAGTCCAGGTTTTATTTGCTCAGCATACAGATTGAGTAAGTATGGTGAAAGGATACAACCCTGACATGCACCATTCCTGGTTTTAAACCACGCAGTATCCACTCATTCTGTGCAAATGGCTCTTGGTCTATGTAAAGGTTCATCATGAGCACAATTAAGTGTTCTGGTATTTCCATTCTTTGCAATGTTATCCATAATTTGTCATGATCCACACGGTCAAAAGCCTTTGCATAGTCAATAAAAAACAGGTAAATATCTTTCTGGTATTCTTTGCTTTCTGCCAAGATACATTTGACATCAGTAATGATATCCTTCGTTTCGTGTTGTCTTTTGAATCTGGTCTGTATCTCAGGCAGTTTCCTTTTAATGTACTCTTGCAACTACTTCTGAATTATCTTCAACAAAATTTTACTTGCTTTTGGTATTAATGTTATTGTTCAACAATTTCTACATTCTGTTGTATCACCTTTCTTTGGAATGGGCACAAATATGGATCTCTTCTACTCAGTTGGCCAGGTAGCTGTCTTCCAAGGTTCTTGACATAGATGATTAACCACTTCCAACTTTGCATCCATTTGTTGAAACATCTCACTTGGTATTCCAACAATTCCTGGAGCCTTGTTTTTCATCAATGTCTTCAGTGCAGCTTGGACTCCTTCCTTCGATACCACCGGATAAAGATAGAAGTAATACACAGTAACCGTACCGAAAAAATCAGTTCACATTAATTTCAGAAAGTAGCATATGATCAAGAACCAATGGTATACAAGTTGATATCCTTTAGGAAACATACATTTTTTCACTGATTAAATACATGCCAAAAAGCTACCTTGAGCCCTGGTGGCACAGGGGTTAAGGACTCAGCTGCTAACCCTAAGGTTGGCAGTTCGAATCTACTAGCAGCTTCTTGAAAACTCTTTGAGGCAGTTCTACTCTGTCCTATGAGGTCACTTTGATTTGGAATTGACTCAAGGGCAATGAGTATTTTTTTTTTTTTTAATGTACTATAGTTCTGTAAAAATACTGAACCATTTCTGTGTGCCAGGCCAAAGGGTAAAAAGAAAAATGTCACCCTTATCCAGGAGAAATTCACAGCTAGAAATGGAATTTAATAAATGTGATTTTATTGCAATATAATAAGTATGTTATAGACAAATATACAAGTATTTTAAGAGCAAAAAGGAAGAGTATTTATCCTTGCCTATAAAAGTGGAATAGTAACAGGAGGTGGAAGTGGGAGCAAAAGATGGCCATGAAAAATTTCTACAGGGGAAGGAGGGCTAAGTCCTGAAGAATGAGTGGATACAATTAGCCATATGAAGAAGGGGATGTGAGATAGGTTGTGGAGAGGGCACCAAGGTCTAGGTTGTGACAATGGCAACTGCAAGAAATAGCAAAAAGTTCTTTTTGTGTGTGTGAGAGGAGAGCAATTGCTTTAGTAGCTGGAAAAAAAAAAATACATGCTAAGTTAAATATCCTTAGTCTTTTTCCTGTAGGTAATTGGGTGAGGAGTCATTTTAAATTTGAAAGTGAAATAGTAAGAGCTTTATTTTAAAAGTTTACTCTAAAAGTATGAATGACATTGTTGAAGAACAGAGATGTAAAAGACTAGCAACAACAACAAAAAATAACAGGGAGACTGATATTTGGATAAGAAACACTGTATAGGTAAAGAGGCTTTTAGCTACAGGTAGTCAGAAATCTCACATCAGATTACACAAAAATTAAATAACTTTATTATTTGGAAGGATGATGGACTCCTGATAAGTGCTCCTGAGCCACTTCTCTTGGCTTTGCCTCCTTGGTGCATCAGCTTTGTCCTCAGACTGGCTTCCTGTCTTGATGTAAGCAACATGGAACACCACGAATCCATGTTCATGATCAGAGGGAGAGAGAGAAAGCCTCAATCTGGATAGAATCTTTGCCTTCCAGACTTATTGTCACACATTTATGATGGGTCCAACAACCGTCCTTGGAAGGGTGCTCTGTGCTGACCATCTTATGCTTGGTTTCCTGGGATAACTGTGTTAAAAGGAATAGAACTACCATCTTAGACAATCTGAGACCTATCCTAGATAGATAGAGATGCATTCCGCAGTTAACTAACTAGGCAAGTGTTTATCTACACAGGGTAACAATAGAACCTTACAAATAATTTTCAAAAATTTTAGTGAGCAAAATTCTTCTGGTACAAAAGGAAGTCCACTATTCCCATCACATTTGCTTTTTTTTTTTCTTTTTTCTCTTTTATCAAGTTGTCTTTTTTTCAATGACTCCACTCTAGGCTAATATAGCACATAGTTGTTAACCGCCTTCAGGTCGGTCCCTGACTCATGGTAGCCTCACACACAATGGAATGAGACGCTGCCCAGTCCTGTGCCATCACCGTGATTGGTTGGGGATGAGGCCATTGTGATCTACAGGATTTTCATTGTTTGACTTTCAGAAGTAGATCCCCAGCCCCTTCTTCCTGCCTGTCGTAGTCTGGCCTCTCCACTGAAGCTTATTTAGCAACACACCAACACAGAAACTGCTGCTGGCAGACAGGTAATGGCTGCACATGAGGTGCATTGGCCAGGAATCGAACCCTGATCTCCCACTTGGAAAGCAAGAATTCTACCACGGAGCCACCAATGCCCTTATTATCATAGGATGAGTAGAATTAACTCAAACAAGTTTCCACATCAGCTGGGTCCCCAGGTGGCACAAAGGGTTTTCTCTATACCTCCAACTACAGAACACTGGGTCACCAGGAGTCACACTCCACAGCAACTGGTTTGGGATTTTTTTCCACATCAGTACTGTCTTGAACTCTAAATAAAAAAGCAACCTGAAGTGAGAGGAATAACATATTCAATCTCTTTCATCAAGTTTAATGTCTGGTGTTCATAATTCTTGTTGCATGTTTTTAGTCAAGCTGTGAACACATGAAGCAGTTTTCATTTGTATTGTTGAAAATTGAAAGTTTGATAACATTTTATTATGTTTTCTTTGTCAGACCCTCAAGAGGCCTGGTCAGTATAGAATAAATGTCATAAAACCAAACTCATTGCCTTCGAGTCAAATTCCAACTCATAGCAACCCTGTAGGACAAAGTAGAACTGCCCCATAGTGTTTCCAAGGAGCAACTGGTGGATTTGAACTCCTGACCTTTTGGTTAGCAGCCGTAGCTCTTAACCACTGCACCACCAGGGCTCCGATGTTAGAACAGGTTTACATTATTACAGTTAAGCTTGGAAAGCAGAAGGTGAAGGCACGATGTAGGGACAGGAGGGTAAGGCCGTGAGTTGGCCAGAGATGAAAGGGAAACTGACAGCACGGAAGTTTCAGCCAAACCAGAGGTCAAATAAGAAAACATGAGAAGGCAGATAGGAGACAAGTCCCAGGGATCCTGGCAGCCGAAGCACGTGCTTAAGATGCTAGGAACAAATGAAAAAAAAAAAAAAAAAAATCTGCTAAGAGATGAGAAAATCTCATTCAGGTACAAAGTCCAGGATAAAAGTCTAAATAATCTGCCTCATATTTGAGTATAAAGTAAGAATTTTATTGAGTGAGCTACTTTTTCAAGGCAGAGGCTTTCTCCTGCCTATACTGTGGGCAGACCTCATTCAGACACTATTTTTGTTATTATTTTATGGCTTTTAGATTTCTCTACCACAGACAAAATGAACGTATTTCTAGTTTTATTTTACTCGAAGATGGGTTCATGGCGGGGTGGAAAAAAACTACCAAAAACATTCCTTATGAAAAACTCCAGAGCAGACCTGATAAAAAACATTGTTCAAGCTTGATAAGGTAGAGAGCATTTTAATGAACCTTAAGATAAATCTATTATACTGAAATGTGGCCAAGAATCTGTAGATTTGAAAGTGTTAAGTCGGGATTTTGTTAACATTTTTAGAAATTTTTTTAAGAACGGTAAAATTTATTTTATCTGTGCATACACATTCCGAAACTTTTGAAGTGTCTGTCTAAAAACGCATTTAGACATAAGGATTTCTCTCATTGAGCACATCCACCCCTGTTGAGAACAATGGAGTGGCTCCATCTGCACATGAGGTTTTGAATCCCACTGAGGAGAGGAAGAGCTCACTCAGAGTTAAATCTTCTAAATTAGCAGTTAACCGTATGTGTAGATGAAATTATAAAGTAATAGAATTTAAGACTCTAGAAATCTTAAGAATTCATTTAATCCATGTGTCTGTCTTTAGGCAAGAGCATATCCTGCTTCTGCGAGCCAAGGTTCTCTAAGGAGATTCCTTGAGAAGATAATCAGTACTATTCTGAAGTCCTATTATTTTATATTAACTTTAAATCACATATCATGTATACCAAAAACCAAACCCAGTGCCGTAGAGTCAAATCTGACAGAGTAGAACTGCCCCACAGAGTTTCCAAGGAGCCCCTGGTGGATTCGAACTGCCAACCCTTTGGTTAGCAGCTGTAGCACTTAACCACTACGCCACCAGGGTTTCTATATCTAAATCCCTTATGAAGAGCACAGGCCCCTTCCCTTCCATCTAATACCAACTCTAGTCAGAGGTTCTTAACCATTTTTGTGGCATGGATCTCATTGGGTACCTGGTAAAGCACCTGTATGAAATAACAATATCATACATAAAATTACAAATATTGTTTAAAAAAATAATATGCTCTTACTATATTTTTAAGCAAATAGTGTGTACCATCTATGTTTTATTTGCCAACTGCAGCTTCCCCCCACAAGATATTTTTGTAAGCGTGCTATACTAGTTTTTTTTATGGCAACATGTGTTATATTAAGATGTGAACATAATCTTATGAAAATATCTCTCAGGGGGAGGGTGTGGTTGGCAAACAAATATAGCAGGCATGCCTTATATAGTTGATAATCAGATCTACCAGCTAACTGCAATAATTCATAGTTATACATGAAATTGTGTTTCCAGATATCTGCAACAATTCTAACATCATATGAAAATACCTCTGATTTCTTTTGGTGACAAAATCAGAAATACTGCCAGTGCCAATATGGTTTGTTGCCTACATTTATGTTTAAAGCATGCCAAATTTCAACTAGATGTTGGGGAAAAGAAAGGAGCTCTTTTTCTGACCCAAGTTCACAAACCTCAGGCTAAGAAACCCTGTTAACTGGTAAAGAAAAGGTGACCTCTTCTCTCTGTATATGTGCCTTTTATTTACTAAAAAAGTTCATGAAATAGCATCTTGGTTAAGGCTATATGGTGACAAGTAACAAGCACACAATTCAAACTAACTGCAAACTGATAAGATGTTTTATCGGGATGATGCTGGGGAAACCTACCAAACAGGTGCTCCCTAACAGGTCACAGAAAAAGGATTAGCACAGTTCTGAAAATATCAGAGGCCAAGGGAGTTTGTGGGCTTTCACTCCAGAGCCGTCTATTCAAACCCAATTTATCTCTGTCTTTCCTGCTCCTATGGGGCAGTTCTACTCCGTCCTATAGCGTCACTATGAGTTGGAATCGACTCGACGGCACTGGGGTTGGGGCTCCTGCTCCTAATTTCCTGTGTTCTCTCTCATACCAGTTTTTTTTTTTTTTTCTTTAATAGAGTGAATATAAGTGTTTAGGTAAAGAATTCATCCATCATCCAATTATCTATTCATGAGAAAACAGGGCTTCGCACTAGAAGCCTGACTTTTGGAATGTCACCCCTGGTTTTTGAAGTGTATGCTTCACAGGAAAAAGGAATTGTCATGACAATCCTTAACACTGTCAACAACAAATTGCACGTTCATAAAAACTGCACAAAGAGGTCTCTCTGATGTAACCTGGACCAGGACACAGTCACTTAACTTAATTTTTGGTAAACAATCTTGCACTTGTAATAAAATTACTTAGCATAAATTTAGACACAAAAAGTGTTTTTGCACAATGCTTGGCACGAGATAAATACCTAATAAATTTTGTGGGTATAGTAGAAAGGATCTTGTTTAGAGAACAGTGTTATCTTTAAAAGGTGATTCTGGGTTTTCATAGTACATTAGATTCCACGATACTAGAGGAAATACTAAATCTGGTCATTAAGAATTTAACGTGTTATGGTAGCTCTTATCATCATATATGTATTTTCTATTTGTATAAGTAGCATAACTTATATGGAATATCACAAACATTCCTTCATTGGTTAATTTATATTAAATTAATATTGAAATAATACAGTGTGTTGTATATAAAGAACTTTAATATTATGAGTTATATATAACCCAATCCTGTTGCTTGAAAATAATCTGCATATTTTTGTTCCATAAGTCATTACATGGCTGTTTTGAGGCATGGTGAGTTCATGTGGTGTTAGTTTTGTGAATACCAATGATTATCAGTTTGATGGTATTGTCAAGCTGTTTACTTATTGCAATCAAGTCAATTCCAACTCAGCAACCTCATGTGACAGGGTAGAACTGCCCCACAGGGCTTCCAAAGCTGTAATCTTCATGGGCAGTTCAAGTCTGTCCTATAGGGTTGCTACAAGTAGGAATCAACCTGAGGGCAAAGGGTTTGGTTTACTTTAATCTTTACAGAAGCGAACTGTCACATCTTTCTCCTGCAGAGAAGCTGGTGGGTTCAAACTGCCAGCCTTTGGATTAGGAGCAGAGTGCTTACTCAGTGTGTCACCAGGGCTCCTTGTCAAGTCACTTAGCTATATAGATTTGAATCTCACTAGGCAGAAGGAATAGTTTCTAATTTGAAACACACCTGGCAAAGCTGATTCAGAGAGTTGGAGAACACTGTAGTTTTCTGATTTACCTCTTTTGCATCCTATGCAATTTTCAAAATATTGCTTGATTTCACTATTTTTAGACAACTTATGCCTCAGACTCGCCTGATCATAACAACTGACTAAAATTTCATTAAGCATTTAAATGCTTAAGTCTTTCTTAAGACCCAGTGAATCAAATCACTAACGGATGGGGTTGAGAAATCATATTTTTAAAGAGCTATTCAAGAACATTTGGGAAACACTGCTGTGAAAAATTTCAGTGATTTCACAGGCATGGAAGAAGAGCAAGATAAGACCTACTTTATCTGCCAAGACAAATGAGCATGGAATCTACCAATTGGGCAGTTTTCTCTTAATATAACAAAAACAGAGAAAGCCACAGGATATCCTATCCTAGCCTTGAAAAATAATATCCTCAGCTGATCAGTGGAGGCCCAGGGTTCTAAAAAAAAGTGATAAAAAGACAACGTACCACAAAATAAATAAAGGCCAGTGGAGTACTCTACGTATCCAATGGAGTGATTAAAACAAGACGTAGAGAGTGAGAATACATTTACAACTGGGGTTGGCTACCTAATTTCCAAGACTCAATGAAAACTAAAAATGTGGAGCCCTTGTTCAAAATTATTATGAATTTGAAGACAGTGACGAAAGAGTACTATCAAGAGTGGCAGTTTTCTAAACATGGTGCCCTGCGCAACCACAGAGTTAGCATGCACACGAAGTCAGTCCTGCTTAGATCAAGCATAATTCTCAAAGGATACCCAGATATCCAAAATATACAAAATAAGTTCTACAAATTAGTAAGATACATGCAGACAACTCATTAGACAAATATCAAAGGTTATATACCTTTCGTATAGAGACAGAGAGCTGTCATTAAGTCAATTCCAACTAATAGTGACTTCATATAAAACAGAATGAAACGCTGCCCAGGCCTGTGTCATCCTCACAACTACCAGAATGCTCGAGTCCATCACTGAAGCTATCATGCCAGTCTATCTCGCTGAGGGTCTTCCTCACCCTCATTGGCCCTTTACTTCACCAAACATGATGCCCTTCCTCGGAGATTGACCTCGTCTGACGATACATCCAAAGCAAGTGTGTCTGACAATGTTCTGTTGTGATCTATAAGGTTTTCATTCACTGATTTTGGAAGTAGATCACCTGGCCATTCTTTCCTAGTCAGGAAGCTTTGCTGAAACCTGTTAACCGTAGGTGACGCCGTTAGTATTTGAAATACCAGTGGCATAGCTTCCAGCATCACAGCAAAACACAAGCCACCATGGTATGACAAACTGACAAACACATGGTAGAATTGGGTATAAAACTGTTAAAAGTTCTCAGCCTCATCAATAACCAAGAAATTAATTTTGATCAACACAAGTATCATTTCATAAACATAGAAAAAAAGAGAAATAAAACTATCGAAATTCTCAGTGTTAACAAACATATGGAGAACCTGAGAGCTCCTATAAAGCGTAGCAGAAAGGTGGAATTTGTAAATTAGTACACTGATTTGGAGAGATAAATGGGTAATAACAGGCATTCAGTACAATAACTTTCACAATTAAGCATCTACCAAAGATAATATTTTTGATATGTGTTCAAAAATATCAGAGAACTCATGATAACATTGTTTATAATTTAAAGGGAAAAAAAGCAATCTAAATGTCTATCACTGGACATTTTGGTATATTAGTACAAAAATATACTACATAGCAGATGAAATAAATGAATTAAATTAATATTGCTAAATCTTGAAAATAATGCTGAATAAAAGCAAGTTGTAAAAGATATGTATGATATGGCAAAATCTACAGACATTTTGAAACAAAATGAAATTTTATGTTTAAATATGGGTACACATATACATACTTAAAATTAAACATAAACTGAGGGGTAAGGTTAGTGCAAATGGAAAACTAAGGACACCCTAAGATCTGCTCCTCCACAAAAGCAATGAAAAAATGGGTTTAAAAAAAAAAAAAAGGTCAGATCCAACTTTTTTAGAACTCTGGAATTAGAGGCTTGCAGCAACTCAGGGAGGGTTTAATTAAGTAAAATGGCACATATCAGTAAGAAAAATGAGTCTCGTAATGTTTTAACGTACCCTAGTCTCATGAAAAGGAGCCAGGGTGGTGCAGTGGTTAAGTGCTTGCCTGCTGACCAAAAGATTGGTAGTTCAAACCTGCCAGCTGCTCTGTGGGAAAAAGATTTGGCAATCTGCTTGCATAAAGATTATAGACTAGAAAACCCTAAGCCCTAAGGGGCAGTTCTCTTCTGTCTTACAGTGTCTCTATGAGTCAGAACTGACTCAATGGCAACGGGTTTTTGGTTTTAGTCTCATACCCCACTCCTCAGCTCAGAGGAGGTCTTGAAAACTAATAGCCTGTATTCCCAGTATTGGAGAGAGCAGAAAGACATGTGTCCTTTCAAAGCTTCAATCCCAAAGAAAAGTCATTATTTCACCTATCTATTTGTTGTTGCTGTTGCTGGGTACCATCAAGTCAGCTCTGACTCATAGAGACCCTGTGTACAACAGAACACTCCCTGGTCCAGTGTCGTCTTCACAATCGTTGCTATGTTTGAGCCTGTCATTGCAGCCAATGTGTCAATTCATCTCATCGAGGGGCTTCTTTTTCTCTAACCCTGTACTTTACCAAGCATGATATCCTTCTCCAGGAACTGGTCCCTCCTGGTAACACATCCAAAATATATGAGAAAAAGCATTGCCATCCTCACTTCTAAGGAGTATTCTGGCTGAACTTCTTCCAAGACAGATTTGTTCATTCTTCTGGCAGTCCATGGTATATTCAATATTCTTCACCAACACCATAATTCAAAGGTATCAACTCTTCGTCAGTCTTCTTTACTCATTGTCCAGCTTTCGCAAGCATATAAGGTGATTGAAAACACTATGACCTGGGTCAGGTGCACAGTCCTTTAAGTGACATCTTGGCTTTTTATCACTTTAAAGAGGTCTTTTGCAGCCGATGTGCCCAATCAATGTATCCTTTGATTTCTTAACTGCTGCTTCCAAGGGCATCAAAGTCCTTATTTGACCTGTCAGGTGGCTCTCTGCAAACCCCACTTGAAAGCCTTGTCTTTATTTAACCTCACTCAAACTTCTTTAGTGCTAAAAGTCTCTCCTGTTGGGCATTTCTCAAATGTTCTAACATCAGAGCTACCTGAGGTAGTTGTTAACAGTTGGGGCAAGCAAACAACAAACAAACCAATATCTTAAAAAGAAAACCTGGGAAGGAAATTTTGTAGGGACTTTGAAAGATTCGATATATTCCTGGGTATCTAGAAGGCCATACACATATGTAGGGCTGTGTGCATGCCTAGAGAGGACCTGAGATGGTCCTAAGCTCTCACACCCAACTCACCTCCAGGCTCTACGCAAGAAGAAAATGAAAGCTAAGGCAGAGTTGTAAACTGCCTGGCTGAGTGTTGAAGATGTGTCTCAATATTCACACAGAGCTTCTCAAAAAGTACTGAAAGATTTAGGGAACTATCATTCAGTAATTAGCGGACTACTGCACAAATGGATAAACACTCAGCTACTAATTGAGAGATTGGAGATATGAATGTACCCAGAGGAGACACTTCAGAAGAAAGGCTGGAGATCTACTTCTGTAAGGTCACAGCCACAGTGAACACCATAGAGAGCAGTTCTAGTCTGAAACACATGGGGTTACTGTGAGTTAAAATAGTCTCAATGACAATTTCTATTTTTTAAAACTAACTCAGAAGAGATTTTAGTGACTACACATCATAGAGATACAACATTACAGGTTATCCCAGAAAAGTCACTAAATAGCAAGCAACAATGGCAACAAATCACTGGGGTGGGGGGGTGGGGGGGTGGGGGGGTGGGGGGGTGGGGGGGTGGGTAGAGAATCCAGTTCCCTAGTTGCCACATTATATTATTTGAAATGTCTAGGTTTCAACAAAAAAAGTATGGCAAGAAACAAACAAGCAATAGAAATGCTTGTTTAAGAAGCTTAGAATGTGGACTTACTTGACAAAGACTTTAAATCAGGTATTTTAAATGTGTTCAAATAACTAAAGAAACTCATGTCTAAAGAGCTAGAGGAAAGTATGAAAATGTTATCTCACCAAATATATAATGTAAAGAGATAGAATTATAAAAAATAAAACAAACAAATAGGTATTCTGGAGTTAAATAGCACAAGGACTGAAATGAAAAATTTATTAGAGAACCTCAAGTGTAGATTTTATATGACTAAAGAATCATCAAACTTAGATGAATTGAGATTGGCCAGTTTGAGGAACAGAAAGAAAAAAGAACAAAGAAAAATGAGTAGAGCCTGAGAGACCTGGAGGACCTCATCGAGCTTACTAGCATATATATAATGGGAGCCCCAGAAGTAGATGAGAAAAAGGGGCAGAAATTTTTTTTTTTTTTAAGAAATAATGACAAAAAACTTCCCAAATTAGATGAAAAACAGCAATCTGCATGTCTGAGAAACTTAACAAACTCTAAGTAAGATAAACAAAGAGATCCACATTTAGACACATAGTAATTAAACTCTCGAAAGACAGAACATGTCAGAGATAATCTTGAAATTATCAAGATAGACGTGACTAATCACTTACGAGGGCTACATACTAAGATGAACAACACGTATCTCGTCATAAAACATGGAGCCCAAAGAAAATAGGATGATACACTCAGTGTTCCAAAAAAAAGGTAAACCAAAAATTCTATATCAAGCAAAACTACCCTCTCAATATTAACATAAAATTAAGATATTTCTAGAAATTAAGTCAAATCCAAAGAATTTGTTCCGTGCAGACCTGCCTTAGAAGAAATACCATCAGAAGTGCTTCAGGCTTCCAGGCAGAATGGAAGGACAATAAAGTGCAATCTGAATTCACATAAAGAAATAAAAATCACCAGCAAAATTAACTACATAGGTAAATATAAAAGACTGTAAAATGAATTATTCATAATTTTTTACTGAAATCCGTAATATAATATTTATAAATCTAAGTTGATGGGCACACAATATATAAAGATGTAATTTGTGATAACAACTTCATAAAAGAGAGAGAGGTTGAGTTCTATAGCAGGAAATTTTTTGTAAGTTACAGAAATTAAGCTGGTATTAATTCCAATTAAATTGCTATGTTAAGGTGTTAATGGTAATCCTCATATTGGCCACTACAAAAATAACTCAAAATATATAGAAAAAGAAACTGCAAGTGAATTTAAAAGGTACACTAGAAAGTATCTTTTTAATTTAAAAGAAGGCAGTAATGGAAAAAATGAAGAATAAAAGTGACATATGATATATAGAAAACAAAGCAAAATGTCAGAGGAAACCCTACCTTACCAATAATTACATTAAATATAAATCAGTTAACTACTTCAATTAAAAGACAGATTGGCATAATGAATTGAAAAAAAAATGATTCAACCGCATGCTATCTACAAGAGAGTCACTTTAGATTCAAAGACACAAATAGGTTAAACATAAAAGGATGAAAAAAGTATACCATGCAAACACTAGCCAAAAGAGAACTGGAGTTGCTATACTAATATCAGACAAAATAAATTTCAAGACAAAAAAAAAATTACTAGAGACAAAAAGGGGCATTTTATAGTGATAAAATAGTTAATCCATTAAGAAAACATAAAAACTATAAACATATATGGGCAAAAAACAATCCCGAAAATACATGAAACATATCTTTCAAAACTGAAGGGCTAAAGTGCAATTCAACATTGGTAGTTGGAAATTTCAATACTCACTTCCAACAATGGGTAGAATAACTGGAGAGAAGATCAACTAGGAAACAGTAGACTTAAAGAATACTATAAAACAACTAGATCTAAAATTATTAAGAGATATGTCAACAATAGAATATTTATTTTTCCACGGCACATGGAATATTCTCCAGGATAGACCATGTGTTAGGCCATAAATAAGCCTCAACTGATTTAAAAGTGTTGAAAGCAAATGAAATATGTTCTCTGACCACATGGAATGGAATTAGAAATCAATAAGAAAGAATGACTTGGGAAATCCACAAATATGTAGAAGTAAAAAAAAAAAAATTATATATATACACACACATTAAAAAAAAAAACCCACATATAAAATAATAATAATAATAATAATCCTAAATAGTCACCAATGGGTCAAAGAAAAAAATTTCAAGAGATCTTAGAATACGCTTTGAGAGGAGCGAAACAGAAACACAACATGCCAAAACTTTTAGGAAGCCATTAAAATAGTGGCCACAGGGAAATTTATAGCTTTAAACACCCACATTAAAAAAAAGAAGAAATGTCTCAGAACAATAACCTAACCTTCCACTTAAAGAGTGGAAAAGTAATAAACTGAACACAAAAACAAGCAGAAGGAAATTATAAAGATAGTGCAGAAATGAGTTTCAATAGAGAAAAATCAATAAAACCAAAAATTGCTTCTTTGAAAACATCTACAAAATTAGCAATATTTTATCTAGACTGACCAAAAAAAAAAAAAAAAAAAGACTCAAATTACTAAAACCAAGAATAAAAGAGGTGACCTTATGGGAAAAAAAAAAAGAAAAAGAAGATTATAAGGGAATATTATGAACGGAAAATCAACAAATTAAGTAAACCAGATGGAAAGAACAAATTCTAGACAGAAAGAAACCACAGAAAATCAAGAAAAATTAGAAACTTCGAATACACCCATTGTAAATAAAGTGACTGAGGTAGTAATTAAAAAAAAAAAAAAGCTTTACACAGATTGTCACTTGTGAATTCTTACAAATGTTTAAAGAAGAATTCATACAAATCCTTTACAAAATTTCCTCCCACCCCCCCCCCCAAAAAAAGGAAGGGAAAGTGAAAACTTTCTAACTCATTCTATGAGGCCAATACTACCCATAAAACAAAACCAGACAAGATATCAGATGAAAATAAAACAAACAAAAATATTCCTTATAATTACAGACATAAAACTGTTCAATAAAACACTAGCAAACTCAGTACAACAACGTATAGAAAGGATTATGCACTGAGAACAAGCGGGTTTTATCCCAGGAATGTATCATTTAACATATGAACATCAACTAATATAGTGCACTCTATTAATAAACAAAACACAACAAACTTCACTATCATCTCACTAGACAGGGTAAGAAACATTCAGCAAAATCCAACATGCTTCCATGATAAAAGTAGTCAACAAACTAGGCATGAAAGAGATCATCCTGGACCAGATAAAAGGAATCTATAAAAAACACACAGTTAGCATTATACATAACGGGAAAAAACTGAAATGTTTTCCCCCAAAGATTAGGAACAAATCAAGCTTGCCTGTTCTTGCCAAGTGTATTCATTGTTGTACTGGAGGACCTAGCAAAGGCAATTAGGCAAGAAAAAGAAATAAAAACCACCCATATTGGAAAGAAAAAAGTACAACTATCTCTTTTTGCATATGACATGATTTTATATATAAGCCAAACCAGCTGCCTTTGAGTTAATTACAACTCATGAGTATGCCTTTGCAGGTAATTTTCTGGAATAAAAGAAGGCCCTCTCCAACCACATCTTTAAGTCACTAATAAAAAGGAGAAAAAAAAAAATTTAAAAACCTGCTCATTTACCTCTGGTGTCTGAGTACAATGCATAATACAAAACACTAATTATTTCCATAAAAAACAAGAATTTTGTAGCATAGAACACCAAACAGAATATAAATCTTGTAAATTAGCAGGGAAACGGAGATGAGAGATTTTCCTCTCTAGGTCACCACAGCAACACACACACGCACACACATACACACACACACACGCATGCACGCACACACATACACACACAGAATATAAACAGTCCAAAAAAATGGGTAATGATATGTAGAACATCCATTCTGTTGTCTTTTTTTTTTTCCAAGTACCAAGGATTCTATACCGACTTCCTATAACTACTACCTGTTGTATTTTTCTGATTCCTGATTCCAATATTCATTTTTCTACAATCACTATTTAGACGGATTTAATCTATTAACAGGGCTGGCTCCTTCTCATCCTGCCCCCCTCACATTCTAAGGACTTGGCAAGTAGGACATAATATTTTAAGCTCTGAACATCCATACTCATGCTTGAGTGGGTTATCTCACGGTCTACTCTCTAGTCAAAATGTAGAAAGCCCTATTTTGTCCCATATCCAAACCAATTCTCCAATCCAGTGTTCCTCTAAATAAGTTTATAGCTGATGTTTTGGCTAACAAATGTTAGAACTATTTTTTCAGTTCACACGAGTTGTAGGAGGGCAACTGAAAAGTATTATTTTTGTACACCTAATCCCACACCAATCATCCCAATAATTGTTGCTTATCCTAGAAGTCCTTAAGGAACAGCAGTGATAGGACATTTGGAAACCAATGCATGTGAAGCGTAGACAGGGTAAGAGAAAGCCTACGGTGGTTAAGCTTTGGCTAAGGTGGAAACCCTGGTGGCATAGCGGTTAAGAGCTACAGCTGCTAACCACAAGGTTGGCAGCTCTAATCAACCAGGCGCTCCTTGGAAACATTATGGGGCAGTTCTGCTCTGTCCTACAGGGTTGCTATGAGTCGGAGTTGACTCCACGGCAGTGGGTAAGGTAGAAACTCTGGCAGCTGGGTTTTTGCTGGCTTGAACTAGAAGCTTGGTATTTAGTGAGCTTAAGATACAACAGTGCAGCACTCTAGGAGTGACCTTCACGAATGCACGTGTGTAGCTTTGAGGTAAGTAGGACCTCCCTGAAACATTTTTTAGATAACCCAGAAAAGAGATACTTTTAGCCCCAATAAATACTTACCTAAAACAAAGAGAGCAAAAGTGTACAGCATTTT
Organism: Loxodonta africana; assembly: GCF_030014295.1. Classification (NCBI taxonomy): domain Eukaryota; kingdom Metazoa; phylum Chordata; class Mammalia; order Proboscidea; family Elephantidae; genus Loxodonta; species Loxodonta africana. The sequence goes on from NC_087353.1 coordinate 1,960,934, forward strand.
TCCCAGCATTGGTGGGTGGAAGAATATTGTTCACTGTTTCTGAGCAATTTCTGCAGGCCAGGCCCATAAATTGTAAAAACAGCTAACTTCCCCACGGACCTCAGAGTAATGGAAATTGAAAGCCTAGACTTTAAAATGGCAGGGCTAGACATTGAAGCCTGTTTTTTATCTCATGTCTTAAGTTTTGATTCCTCTTAATGTTGTTTTGAACTGCGTTTAGTTCTAGGGGCAGTGAAAAGACTCTGAAAGACCGATATCTTTCAGTCATGTGAAATTTCCATGGATATTTAAGAGTTGCTCCTCACCTCTAACAAACACATACCATCTCACCCCACCTAAAACAAATGGTTACAAATTGCCACTGGGATTACAATACAAATCTTGACAATGGTTATGGACAAAGGAGAAACAGACTGTGGCCTATTTAATATAAATCCATCATACCATCACGGAAGATTTTTTTTAAATGATCACGTAAAAAGAAGTATAACACCAATTCTCTCTCTCTCATCTACCTATGTATCTACCTGTCTTAGTCATCTAGTGCTGCCATAACAGAAATACCACAAGTGGATGGCTTTAACAGAGAGAAATTTATTTTCTCACAGTCTAGTGGGTTACAAGCCCAAATTCAGGGGGTCAGCTCCAGCGGAGGGCTTTCTCTCTCTGTCGGCTCTGGAAGAAGGCCCTTGTCCTCAATCTTCCCCTGGTTAAGGAGCTTCTCAGGTGCAGGGACCCCATGTCCAAAGGATGTGCTCTGCTCCTGGTGCTGCTTTCTTGGTGGTATGAGGTCCCCACCTCCCTGCTTGCTTCCCTTTCCTTTTATCTCTTGAGAGACAGGGAGGTGACCTGAGTAAGGGTGGTGTTACAATCCCACCCTAATCCTTTCAACATAAAATTCCAATCACACAATGGAGGACAACCATACAATACCGGGAATCATGGCCTAACCAAGTTGATATACACATTTTTTTAGGTACATAATTCAATCCATGACACTACCTATCACATAGCTATCTATCATATATCTATGTCTTTTATTAACATTAAAGGAACCCATGTCGCTCAATGGTTAAGGCATACAGCTGCTAATGAAAGGTCGGCAGTTGGAACCCACCAGCAGTGCCATGGCAAAAAGACGTGGCAGTCTGCTTCTGTAGAGATTTACAGCCTTGGAAACCCTATGGGGCAGTTCTACCCTGTCTTACAGAGTCACTAAGTCAGAATCAACTCGACGGCTGTAAGTTTGTCTTTTTTAGTGCGTTATTAATATCATCATTTGACTCTGCAAAGGCATTCGACTGTGTGGATCGTTACAAATTATGGATAACATTGTGAAGAATGGGAATTCCAGAACACCTAACTGTGTTCATGAGGAGCCTGTAGATAGTCCAAGAGGCAGTAGTTAGAACAGAACAAGGGGATACTGCTTGGTTTAAAATCAGGGAAAGTGTGTGTCAGGATTGTATCCTTTCACCATGCTTAATTCAATCTGTATGCTCAGCAAATAATCCAAGAAGCAGGAATATATGAAGAAAAAAGCAGCATCAAGATTAAAAGTAGGCTCATTAACAACCTAATAAATACAGATGACACAACATTTCTTGCTGAAAGTGAAGAGGACTTGAAGAACTTACTGATGAAGATCAAAGACCACAGCCTTCAGTATGGATTATACCTCAACATAAAGAAAACAAAAATCCTCACAACTGGACCAATAAGCAACATCATGATAAATGGAGAAAAGATTGAAGTTGTCAAGGATTTCATTTTACTTGGATCCACAATTCAATGCCCATGGAAGCAGCAGTCAAGCAATAAAACAATGTATTGCATTGGGCAAATGCGCTGCAAACGAACTCTTTAAAATGTTAAAAAGCAAAGATGTCACTTTGAGGACTAAGGTGCACCTGACCAAAGCCAGGATAGGAATGGGCTTAGTACTAATTCTTATAGTCAAAGTTATTACTACAGACTCCCTGGGAGGGAACCCGGGAAAAAAATACCCTAAACTCATACTCTTCCCTCCCTCTGATCTCTTGCCAAACTATTACATTTACAGTGGAAATCAGTTAATATAAATGCTGTCATGGGTTGAATTGTGTCCCCCCAGAATATGTGTCAACTTGTTTAGGCTATGGTTCCCAGTATTATGTAGTTTTTTCCTACATGTCTTGAATCCTAATTCTGCTGTGATTAATGAGGCAAGATTAAATTATGTTAAAGATGATGTCTTAGTCATCTAGTGCTGCTATAGCAGAAATACCAGAAGTGGATGGCTTTAACAAAGAGAACTTTTTTCCCTCACCATCTAGTAGGCTAGAAGTTCAAATTCAGGGTATCAGCTTCAGGGGAAGGCTTTCTGTCTCTGTCAGCTCTGGAGGAAAGTTCTTGTTTAACATAAAATTACGATCACAAAATGGAGGACAACCACACAATACTGGGAATCATGGCCCAGACAAATTGATAAACACATTTTTTGGGGGGGACATAATTTAATCCATGACAGATGATTAGGGTGGAATTGTAACACCCTTTCTAAGATCACATCCCTGATCCGATGTAAAGGGAGTTTCCCTTGGGTGTGGCCTGCACCACTTCTTATCTTACAAGAGATAAAAGGAAAGGGAAGAAAACAGAATGGGTGAACCTCATACCACCAAGAAACAAGAACCAGGAGAATAGCACATCCATTGGACCTGGGGTCCCTGCACTGAGAAGTTCCTTGACCAGGGGAAGATTGATGACAAGGACCTTCCTCCAGAGCTGACAGAGAGTGAAAGCCCTCCCCTGGAGCAGATGCTCTGAATTTGGACTTGTAGCCTACTAGACTGTGAGAGAATAAATTTCTCTTCATTAAAGCCATCTACTTGTGGTATTTCTGTTATAGCAGCACTAGATAACTAAATCAAATGCCTAGAAAGTAACTTATTAAGAAATTTGTAAGAACTATATGAAGAATATATTTAAACATAACTAGATAGATGACTGCTTCCAAGTTGACTACAGCTCGTGGTGATCTTGTGTACAACACAAAACATTGCCCAGTCCTGCATCATCCTGAAATCGCTGGCATGTTCAAATCCATCCTTGCTGCTATCATGCCAATCCTTTTCCCCTAGAGTCTCTCTTACCACCGTTGGCCCTCTTTTCATTAAACATGAAGTCTTCTTCTAGCAGTTGTTGCCTCCTAATGACGTGCCAAAGCAAGAAAGTAGGACAATATTCTGTTGTGATCCATAATGTTTTCATTAACTAGTTTTCAGAAGTAGATCGCCAAGCCTTTCTTCGTAGCTCCTCTTAATCTGGAAGCTTCGCTGAAACCTATCAACCGTGGGTGATCTGGCTGATATTTGAAATATTGGTGGTATAGCTTCCACCATCACAGCAGTGCACATGACACCACAGTATCAGACACTGACAGATGAGTGGTGGAAATATAACTAAGGGACATTAATTAAGAATTTAGATGTAAAAAATGTACCCTGTTTTTGTTATGCATAGTATTGTAAAGAAATTTTTTCTTTAAGTTTATTTTTAAATTTAATATAATACAATTTAATATACCAAGATAATTTTGTTTAATTTTACAAAATGACACAGTAGTACATGCAGAAAAAATAAACAGGGAAAAATAAACAAAATAAATTTTGAATATGAAAAGAATTGTGGAGGGGAAATTAACTCTATCAGGTATTAACAATAATTATGAAACTTTAAAAAATTAAAATTGGTACTTCATATACATCAAAGTGATCATTAGTCGAAAACACCTAAACATGTGTCAGGATTTAGTTTTTTCTTAATTTTGTATCATTGAGGGTTAGAGACGTTATTAAAAAAGCTGTGTTTATTTGGTCACAGTCATAACACTAACTTATTATTCTGAGTGGATCAATAATTAATACACAAATAAAAACATACAAGTTATAGAAGAATAAATATTTATGCTCTTATGATGAAAGTCATTTTTAGTAATATTAATAATAATATCTAAATCACCAGTATCTACTATCTGCCAGGAATTAGCCTAAGGAATTAACATTAAAATTTATCTTAATCTTCTCCAGTTTGATAACGCTGGATAAAATATCTGCTAGGGAAAAATTTGTAAACAACCAGGAAAATATCTGATAGGCATGGCAAAGGGTTAATTCCCTTAACTGACAAAGATCTCACGCAAATCTGTAAGAAAAAGAAACACCCACATAGAAAAACGGGTAATTTATGTGGACTGAGAGTTCACAGGGACAACAAATGATCAATAAACATATGAGAAGTTGCTAAACTTTGGAAAAACATACATATCTAGTCGATAAATTAATACTAACCACTTATCAATTGGCAGTCATTCCTTGCGAATTGTAGGGAAAATACCACCCTCATGCACTTCAGGCAAGAAAGTCAATTGGCACAAACAATTTAGAGGACAATTTTCAATAGAAAGCTACATTTAAAATGCACATTAAACTTTGATGAACAAGTCCAGCATCAGGAACTTAAATTATGGATATACTTTTAAATCCCCAGATACATGAACAGGTATTTCCGTAGACCATTGTTTGTAATAGTAAAACCTGAATCAGTATAAACATCTGTCAAGAGTGAAATTGCTTTAAAAAAACCAAACCAAAAATAATTCACCCCATGATGGATTATATGGCCTATTAATATTTTTTTGATTAGATTATATGGAAAGGTTTTGAAATCATATCAGTGAGTAGTAAAGTCATTGCACCAAAAATGTGTTTGACATGAGATGGTCTGCATGTGATAACTGTCACATACTAACTTGCATTTTTCTTCTCTTTTTAGGTAAAACCCACTGCCATCTAGTCAATTCCAACTCATAGTGACTTGATAGGTCAGAGCAGAACCGCCTCAGATGGTTTCCAAGGCTATAATCTTTACTGAAGCAGATTGCTACATCTTTCTCCTGTAGAGTGGCTGGTGGATTCGAACAGCCTATCTTTTGGTTATGGTTTTTTTTTTATCTTTTGGTGAGCAGCCAAGCGCTTAACCACTGTGCCACCAGGGCTCGTTTCTCATATTACAGATGATTTAAAAATTATTTGCAGAAAACTAGTTTAGTTTCACACAAAAACTGTATTTTCAGATATTCTGAGGAAAACCAGGTCATCTGTCTCAATGGCTTTGTAGAACCTCAGACCTATCACTGGATAATGACTAACAATAGTCATTAACAATAGATTGGAGCCCTGGTGGGTAGTGGTTTAGAGCTCAGCTGCTAACCAAAAGGTCGGCAGTTCAAATTCACCTGCTGCTCAGTGGAAACCCTGTGGAACAGTTCTACTCTGTCCTTCCAGGTCACTATGAGTCGGGAACCGACTCCCAACAGCTAACAATGGTAACAATTGTTAGACCGGACATATACTTCCATTCTCTTCATCCAAACTTAAGGACCACACCAGGCATTGAGTATGAATCATCTTGAACCAAGACAGACGTTGGAACAGGACTGTGTATGTTCACATGTGTTGTGTGTGTATGCATATGTGTGTCTAACCTTGTCCATGCTCCCAAGAAGGGCCACAGTCTCTTGGCTGATGATTTTTTGCAAGCCTCTATTTATTAGTGATTAAAAGCAAATTCAGTGTTTCAAAGCCAGGAAAATCAAGAAGAGAAATTTCTGTATTTTCAGGGAAATTTCAGGATCTTGGTAATTAACAGAATACTGAGCTCTCCTCTCCATCATACAATAATATTTAAATTCTATTTTCAGTTTTCCTCCATGCATTTGCACCCTTACCTTACTTGTCTTTTGAATTTGTAACTGAGGAATCGATCATAACTTAAATATATAAAAACATACATAATGTAAAAGTCCATTTCAGCCATCATCTTCAGATATTTTCCAAGGAGCTAACAGGTAGCAAAACTATTTTTTTCTCTCCATCCCACATGCTCTGTGATAGAGCTGCTGTTAGCAAATGGACACATGAAAGACAGGCTTCAGAGGAAAACACTCAAGGTAACCCACAAACTGGAAAATCAGCTCACCCTGCAAACACACTCAGCTGTGGGTGCCTCAGATGATGATCTACAAACATCTAGAGAGTCATATGTGTTTGAAAACCCAATACCGAAACCGTGCCAAACCGCACGATGGCTTTACTGATTTAGTTACGGAGTAAATGGAAGCAGCAGGTGTCTATATTTGGGGAGATCATTCACACCTGAAAAATGAGCAGCTCTTAATGTTTCCCTACGTTAATTCAGATCACTTCATACCTTAACTCACCGGCTTCTGGGATGAAAGCTCAATGGGAGGCTGATGTAAAAGTGATGATAAGTGAAGCTAAATGAACGTAAGACTTAGAAATCTAGGAATGCTTGGGTCTGATGCAGATTCACACATGATGATATACAGGAGCATGATAATCTGTTTGGATCTTGCTGAATCCTAGGATGTTTTCCCTCAATACTCACACAAAGACACATAAAATGAAAAAAAAAAATTCACATTTTTTTCTTTTACTAAACTTTGACAGCTAAAAATCCATTATAATTATGAAAAATATACTTAGTAAGTTTAAAAAAGCGTATTGGAGAAGGCAGGACTTGAGAATACTATAGCCATTTTATAAACCTAAATCAGGAGCTCTGCTGGTACAATGCTGAACGTTTGGCTGCTAACTGAAAGGTAGGCAGTTTGAACTCACTAGCCAGGAGAAAACTGTGGCTGTCTGCTTTCATAAAGATTTACAGCCTTGGAAAACCTATGGGGCAGTTCTACTGTGCCTTATAGGTCACTAAGAGTCTTCAATGAATAAGAAAGACTGGAGAAGAATTGACGCCTTTGAATTATGGTGTTGGTGAAGAACACTGAATATACCATGGACTGCCAGAAGAAAGAACAAATCTGTCTTGGAAGAAATACAGCCAGAATGCTCCTTAGAAGGGAGAACGGCAAGACTTCGTCTCAGGTACTTTGGACATGTTATCAATAGGCACCAGTCCCCGGAGAAGGACATCATGCTTGGTAAAGTAGAAGTTCAGTGAAAGAGAGGAAGCACCTCAATGAGATGGATTGACACAGTGGCTGCAACAATGGGCTCAAGCATAACAACAATTGTGAGGATGGCAAAAGACTGGGCAGTGTTTTGTTCTGTTGTACATGGGGTCGCTATGACCCAGAACCAACTCGAAGGCACTTAACATGCATCTGAATCAACTCCAAGGCAGTGGATTTGGCTTGGGTTTAATCAGCACAAACTTCATGAAAGGTTAACATAATGATTAACATTGTCGTTGTTGTTAGGTGCCATTAAGTTGATTCCTACTCACAACAACCATATAGAAGAGAACACAACTGCCCTATAGGATTTTCTAGGCTGCAGTCTTTACAGGAGAGAGCAGATCACCCAGTCTTTTCTCCCACAGAGTGGCTGGTGTGTTCCAACTGCAGAACTTTTTGAGCACTTAATCATTGCACCACCAGGAATTCTTTGGTTAACTTTAGCACTTTTGAATTTCACAATCCACTTTCATTTATATTACATTATATTGCTTGATTTGTACAAAGTCTGAGACATTGTGACACTACTGTCCTTACTCTACCTGAGGCAACCAGGCTTGGCAAAATTCAGTGCCCAGTCCAAGAGGACCACAGAAAATCCAACAAAATATCAAGCCCTTCTTGCCAAATTTAAATTCCCATTCTTTTCCTATTACCTAGCCCTCCCACCTAAGGAGGAGCCCTAGTGTTCTAACAGTTAAGCACTGAGCTGCTAACCCAAAAGTCAGCTGTTTGAACCCACCAGCTTCTCTGTGGAGAAAGATGTGGCAGTCTGCTTCCATAAAGATTATAGCCTTAGAAACCCTGTGGGACAGTTCTGCTGAGTCCTGCGAGTCAGAGTCGACTCCACACCATAGAACAACAACAACCCACCTAAGGAGTCTTTGGGTGGCACAAACGGTTAAGCTTTAGACTACTAGCTGAAGGTTGGCAGTTCAAACCCACCCAGAGACACCTGGGAACACATGCCTGGGGATCTCCCCCTAAAAAGTCACAGCCTTGACTGGAAAGCAACTAACAACAACACTCCTCCCATCAACAAGGATCCTGTGGTATGATTTGAGGCTTATCTGAGAAAACTTTGTACTCAAAAGTCTCTCCTGACTCTTCCCTTATATGGCTTCTCGTTCTTAAAACAACACTGTAGGTTCATTTGAACTTGATTTTATCTCTATCTCATAGGTAAAACCACACACAGGAGCCCCAACCATGTGCAAAATATTAGTATATACTTAAAAAAAAAAACTTTAAATCTTCACAATAGCTTACAAAACACATGTATATACACGACTGTGTTTTATATTCACCACGGCACTGTGTAAAGTTAGCAGGGTAGGTTATTATGTTGTCTAGAGATGTTGACAATCTAATGGAGGAGATAACACTTTAACAGGGCCCAGACAAAATCTACTCTAAATTTTATTTTACCCTAATGGCACTCCTGCTTTCTATGTATCCATTTCTTTACCTTGATTGATCAGGTTCTAATTATCTTACACTGAGTTGGAATAAACCTAGAATCATTCTTGTATCACATTTTTGGGATTTCAACAAGGAGAGGTTAATGAACGTTTTGGACATGTAATACTTCATTGATCATTTACCTGACATCTACCAAGGCCACTCTAAACCGTGTAAAATTTGCATTATATCACAGAATTTCCACATTTCAGTAGCACTGATTGGTTTATCAAGGTGGAATGTTTAATTGAATGAATTCATTTTCCAGTGTCTACTCTGCCATCTGCTTCCGTAAAAGATTATAGCAAAGAAAACCCTATGGGGCAGTTCTCCTCTGTAACATATGGGGTCGCCATGAGCAGGAAACAAATCGATGGTAATAGGTTTGGCTTTGGCTTCCTGTGTGCTGAGCAATGTGCTAGGTAGGTGCTCAAGGTGGCATCAAGAAGAGAGCTGTAGTTCACAAAATGGCCAGTTTAAATCACCTCATTGTTTCACCCTTGTTATTTTATGTGAATAAATTTTGTGTTATTAACAGGACCAAATATTTAAAATTATGGATATTCATACTTTAGGAAGGATAAGGTGACATCCCTTGGTGGTACAAAAGGTAAATGCTCTTAGATGCTAAAGGAATGGTTGACGGTTCAAATCCACTCACAGCCACTTCAAAAGAAAGACCTGAAGATCTACTTCTGAAAAAATCGGCCATTGAACGCCCTGTGGAGGGAGCACAGCTCTACTCCGACACACATGGAGTCACTGAGTAGGAATCAACTTGACGGTCACTGGTTTGGTTTTTGAAGGTGACAGTAAAGTTGTTTCTACTTATAATTATGCAAAAGTTAAGCACCCAAAATGAAAATATGCTAATAAGAGTAATTTTTTGGTAGCTCTCATTTCTAAAAAAAAAAAAAAAAATTTTTTTTTTCTCATTTCACCACCACCAGCATCCTTGTTTATCTGTAGTCCATGCATGCTATTTGCAGTGAGATATTTCTGTTAAAATAAATTCCACATGATTAAATTGCTATTTCATTTTTTTAGTGTAATCTTTTTTTTCAATTTTCTTACATTTTGTAGGCTTTATAGGGGAACATTACAATTTTTATGCATCTACAATAAAAAATAGTTTGTATTAAAGTTACATTAACTTTGCCTGTTTCAGCTTTGCAGAAATGTGTAGCACGCATTTAAAAGAGAGTACTTTACATTTGAAGTCTGAAATCTTACTTTTAAATGTGAATATCTGAGTTCATTTTAGTTTCAATTGTTTTGACTTGAGTTTTCCTTTCCACATCAGGTCCCTAAAGCAAGGTTTACAGTTTCCTGGTTCAGCTGATTTCCAGACATTGGAAAAGAGAAAGCTAGCTGGCTAAGCATGAAGTTTTTCCCTCCGCACACATCTTAAAAAATGAAAATGATTTGCTTCTAGTTTAATTCCCTTTCACTTCACATCTCCCACCTTCTTCCCTTTGCCCTACACATCGAAACTATATTTTTTAATTTTTCTTATTCATTCCCCCCACCCACAAATGCTTTCCATAACTGTCTATTCTCTTACAGACATCACTATCCTAGCTTTTCCCTATTTTGGTACATGCTCAACATCGCAATCTTCCTAAAACAAATTTCATGTTGCATTCCCCTGCTCAGGAAGCTTCTGTGACTCCCTGTTGTCTATGTTCACTGTGTATGTTGTTGTTGTGTGGTCTTGACTTGATTCCAACTCACTGCGACCCTATAGGACAGAGTAGAACTGCTCCATGTGATTTCCTAGGCTGTTTAGTTTTTTTTTATCTTTATGGGAGCAGATCGCCAGGTCTTTTCCCTCATGGAGTTTAGCTCGAGCTTTCAGTTAGCAGCCAAGTTGTTTAACCACTGTGCCACCAGGGCTCCTTCCAGTCTCTACATTTATTCCTCACTCTCATCTTTCTCTGCTAACGTACCCTTATTTTCCAGAGTCTCAACAGACTCCCTTTTACTCAAACCAGTTTTCTCAACATGTTCTTGTTTCGGTCACTAGAATCCCTCCCCTTTCCTATTTACTTAATTCTTTAATGTCTTTCTTTCCCAACCAGCCCTACGAACCTTTTAAAAATAGTTTTTGAAGATTAAAAATTGAGTTAAAAAAGTTGACATTCAACAGGGCAGATTTCAGAAGGTGTATGCACTTGCAAGAAGCCCTGGTGATGCAGTGGTTAAGAGGTCAAAAGGCTGGCAGTTCAAATCCACCAGCTGCTCCTTGGAAGCCCTACGGGGCAGTCCTGCTCTGTCCTACAGGGTGGCTAAGAGTCGGAATCGATTCAACGGCAATGGGTTTATGCGCTCGTGAATGTAGCCTAAGCATCATTTTGTGTTTAGATCTTCGCACATGTCCTCTCGTCTACACTTAGCCACTGGCGTGCTGAGATGGCAGTGCTAAGACTTTGCATTTATGCTTTGTGGAGGTTGCAGAGATAATAAATTACTGCCTTTTCGACTCTTAGCTATAAAGCTACACTCCTCACAATAGCTTCAAAGGCTGTCTATAGAGTGACCCTACCTTAATCAACTTTGTTTATAAACTCTTCAGGACCCAGCACTTACCCTATGCCCTTCCTCTTCCATTCTGCTGCTTCTTCCTTATCCTTCCCTTCCCCACCCTGCTTTGCCTTTCCTCATCTTTACCCTCTCCCTTGCCCTCTTCTTGTCATCACTGTCCTAGTTCATGGCTGCATCGCTGCTCCTAGACTATTTCAAAGGTCTCCCTGTTTCTAGTCTTCCGTCTTGCACCTAGCTTAACACACAAATTGGATCTTGCTAATCTATAAGCCTACATGTTTTACCATAGCTTTTGGACAAAATAAAAGTTTTTTTTTCTTTATGGCACCCATTGCTGCCAAGTCATGACTTCCTCCTGAGTTCTGAACTTCATTTGCTGCCACCCTTCATATCACACTTCCAACTGCCTTCATGCTGTTGCTCTAAAGATACCTAAAACCCACCAAAAAAAAGGTACCTAGATACCTGAATTTCCCATGAAGACCCTGTGAACCTTTGTCCTCTCAAGTGGTGTTTGTTTTTTTTTCGTTCTCCCACACCACAAGCACCATTTTTTTGTGTGTGTATTCAAATTCTCTTATTGTTATAAAAATATAGCTACTGTAACATTTGCCAATTCAACATCTTTCACACGTACTATTCAGTGACAGCAATTACATCAATCATATTGTAAAACTATCTCCAATGTCCACTGGCATATTTTCCATCACCATTAACAGAAACTCAATGCTTCCTAAACAATTGCTTCCCCTTCCCCCCTCCCTCCTGCCCCTGATAACCACAATTAAACTCTGATATTAAAGACAGGGAGTTTTCTTCCTTAATCCTCATAGCTACTTCCAGACAATTGTTTCCCATATCTCCCTTGATACACTTTTTGCCCTGAATCACGTGCAGTAAGTCAATGGTACCAGTGCTTGCGCTTTACATTGTTACCGACCCCCACTTCCTCACTCTCCCTCACCATTAAGTTTTAAAATCTGACCTACTATCTTTACTGGTAACATCACTACTGCTGTTGTAATTCTTGATGAAGTCATTAGCCATGCAATTTGTCTCACCCTCAAGCTTTTCAGTTTCTTGACCTTCTCACTTCCACTCATTTTGTCTTCCATTATACTTTGTCTTCCCATTCCCCTGGTTATAACCTGTGTTGCAATGGTATGACCTTCCCAATCTCAACTAACAGTATCTTCTTCTCTGACCGCTTCCTTCTATTTCATTAAATTTTTTAAAGTATCCTGATTTGAACCATTCTTTAAATCCACTCAAACTTTCAATTCTAAAACATAAAAGCAATTATATTTTCAATGCTTTAGCATCTCACTCAAATACTTATCGGCCTTTACACTCAACTTTGACATCATGGTCCATCGTTTTTAGGTCCCCACCACCATCACTTTTACACACTTTCAACTCCATTAATCTCCCTTCCCTAATCATTGTCAAATCTGAACCTTCCTATTCTGCCTTGATCAAAATACCTGAAAATAGCTAGAGAAAAACGTACAACTGTACCAATGGTCTCATTTCATATTCATGACTACAAAATTCACATGGGCCCTCACTATCTGACAATTCTACCAAGTTTTTCTAGTCAGTTACCTTGTAAATAACTATTTCATACCTTTTCTGTCTTCAAATGTCAACACTCCCCTTCTCTCTCATCTGATGAACTTGCTTCTTCTTTAACTGAGAAAATAAAAAATCATCATAAGACAACCTGTCATACTTTCACATCTGTCAGCTTTCCTTCCTCATATTATATGGAATTTACTGTCCGTGGCCCTTTTTAAAAACAACCTGTTCACTTGTACATTGGACTTTATCCCATCTCTCCTACTCAAGACATGTGTTCCTCTTTTTTGCTCCTCTTCTAAATCATCAATGTTAACGATTGATGCTGCTATATAGTGGGTTTTACAGTGATTTTTCTCTTCTCTTATTTTATTTTTGTTTAATGTTAACAAGATGAATAAAATACTTGTGAAAGAAAGGACAGAAATTAGAGAACTATCAAAAAGTCCAGTAGATAATCAAAGAACAGTCAGGAAAGTATGACTGGTCTTAATTAGTCACTAATCCAGGGACTTTAGACAGACAAGTCTAAATCCAGGTTCTTCAGATTTAGACCCTCTACCTGGTCCCTTGTTACCTGTACGATAGTTTCCCCTTATCCACGGTTTCACTTTCTGCAGTTTCAATTACCCAAGGTCAGCCACAATTCAGAAAAGTTAAATGAGTATATAAAACCAATACCCATTGCCATCCAGTTGATTCCGACACATAGTAACCCTAAAGGATGGAGCAGGACTGCCCCACAGGGTTTCCAAGGAGATGCTGGTAGATTCCAATTGCCGACCTTTTGGTTAACAGCCGAACTCTTAACCACTTCACCGCCAGGGCTCCATTTTAACAACTCTTCACAGATATTCAAGCTCAGTATAGGCCATGATGAAATTTCATGCTGTCCTGCTCCGTCATTCACAAAACATTTATTACAGTATATTGTTATAATTGTTCTGTTTTGTTATCAGTTATTGTTGTTAATCTCTTACTGTGCCTAATCTATAAATTAAACATTATCATAGATATGTATGTATAGGACAAATCACAGTATATGTACAGTTCTGTAATATCCTCGGTTTCAGACATCCACAGGAGGTCATGGAACATATCCCCCACAGATAAGGGGGGACTACTTTTGTAAGTCTTAGTTCTACTCCAGCTTGACCAAAACCTGCATCCTGTACTGAAAAGAACCACGATGAGCTGAATCTGCCAGAAATCTATTTGCCCAATGTCCTAATAAAATGTGTATTGGGAAGGGACACATTTTAAGGCAAGTTGCTTCCAATCTAGCTGCACGTTGAGATCACTCAGAGACTAAGAAAACAGTTCAGCCCAGGTCTGACCACCTAACAATGAAAGTCAGATATCCGAGGGTGGTATTTTTTCATAAGCTCCTTGGGTGAGTCTAATGTCCAGCCAGAGTTGAGAACTACTGTCCTAAGCAAAGAGTGAGGCAGAAGTAACAAAACTGACTTAGGCTTCCTCAACTAAATATGAAAGTAAACCTTAGTCAAGCTTTTTTTCCACCATTTTACTTTATTTCTAGACCCAAATCTCCATGGGACTCTTGGCTGAATCCTATGGAGGTCTGAGAAACCAGTTTAAGTTGTTGCCAAGGAGTAGACAGGGATGACTGTGGTTAACGGATGATTCAAAGAGACTCTGGAAAGGAGAATTCTACCCATCTAACATTACAATGTTTTGTTTCATTTCAGGAAGGTGTTAGAGAATTGTTTACTCAAAACTCTGTGAAGTAGACGGCCAAGGCTGACAGGATTGCCTGAGAAACTAGCATGGAACCTCTATAGGTGATCTGAACTGAGGCTAATAAAATCAGCTTTGAGTCAGAAGCTTTGAGTCATCTGAAGTAGTGTGGATGCTCTACGGTGATTTCACATTATATTTCTCCTGAGAAGCTCTCATTACCTAGTGAACAACATGAAACAGCTTCCTAGATGAGGAAGTGTTTGGGCTGTTATTGCTACTGAGGTGGGATAGACAGTTTGTGGTGGCAGACAATTCCTGATATTGAAACCGTAAGTTCTCTCAAATTTCCAAATCTCTGAACATTTATCATTTGAATAAAACTCTGCTATTTAAATTAAATCTGACTAATGTTTACCCATTGCCATAGAGTTGATGAATCAGAATTGACTTGATGGCAACTTTTTTCTTTTTTAATAGGACAGAGTAGAACTGTCCCATAGGGTTTCCAAGGAGTGGATGGTGGATTTGAGCTGCTGACTGCTGACCTTTTGATTAATAGCCGAGCTCTTAACCACTGTGCCACCAAGGCTACAACAAATGTTCAAACCTCTTTAAAGTGTTAAAAAGCAAAGACGTCATCTTGAGGACTAAAGTGTGCCTGACCAAAGCTATGGTATTTTCAATTGCCTCATATGCATGTGAAAGCTGGACAATGAATAAGGAAAACTGAAAAAGAATTGATGCCTTTGAATCATGGTGTTGATGAAGCGTATTGAATATACCATGGACTGACAGAAGAATGAACAAATCTGCCTTAGAAGAAGTACAGCCAGAATGCTCCTTAGAAGCAAGGATGGTGAGACTTTGGACACATGTATACAAAGATGTAATACTTTGGACATATTATCAGGAGGGATCAGTCCCTGGAGAAGGACATCATGCTTGGTAAAGTAGAGGGTCCATAAAAAGAGGAAGACCCTCAATGAGATGGACTGACACAGTGGCTGCAACAATGAGCTCAAGCATAACATTGATTTGAGGATGGCTCAGGATTCGGCAGCGTTTTGTTCTGTTGTACATAGAGTCACTATGAGTTAGAATCAACTGCACCTAACAACAACAATCGAAAATGTTTAATTTTCTGCTGCCTACCAAACTGCAAAATGTTGAGGAGAGTCTGAAAATAAAGTAAGAGCTGTTCACAGTTCAGAGTCTTTAAGGCATTGGAGAGACACAATACTGTTTGGGTATATCTCCTCAAGGATGTATCACAGAGAAGGGAATCAGGCTTTCCCCCACATAATTGGCAACTGAACACAGTAAATCTCAGGCACTTAAGGATCCCTGTGCTTCAGTTACTGTGAGAGAAAGAACCAGGATAAAGGGCTAGCCAGCTGGGCAGCAACCAAAGCTATGAGGATCTGAAGCAAGAGTTCTCAACCTTGGCTGCAATATAGAATCACTTGGATATTTTATAAAAATCCTGATTTCCAGACAACACTCAAATTAAATCGACAATTAAATCAGAATCTCTGGGTGATGAAGGCCAGGCATCAGTATTTTATAAACTCCCCACATAAATTCAATATTCAGTCAAGGATGACGACTATATTTTCAAACATCCTAGGAAGAAGTTGCAATCATGGTGAGAGGTAACCAAGTTTTAGATTTGCTTTCTTACATAAGTGGCAAAATGTATATTTAGCCCATCTGCAGTGATTTACCTGTGCTTTGAGTGGAAAAACATAGCAATAAACAAACTATTGATCAGTTTTTGTTTGCTTGTTTGTTCATAGTTCACATGGGGAGGTTGCACTCCTCAACCACATAACAGACCATCAATCCTGGGACCAGAATGCTGATGGTGACCTGAAATCAGCAAGCCCAATCAATGTAAATCTGCAATGAAATAATGCATGACTTAGTAGGGGTATCTCAGGAATAAGCAATTTCTTTCATCATCCACGTTTTAAAATTCTCCCTAAGAAGTTAATAAATGTTACAAAATTATACCAGAAATCTCTGCTGTCGAAAATAAAATTAGAAGTATATAATTTTATTAAGCGGAAGACATAGTCTTCTCATATATACAATAAAAGCAGAACCAATATTTACAGAATGTGAGTATGAAGAGCCATCGAATTATCAGCTGTCCAGAAAAATCTCTCCCAACACTGGGTGGTGGCTGCAGTTGGTACAGTGGGAGTGATGCCAGGTAGATTCAGTAATGGCCAGGGAAGATGAGCAGAAGAAAAAGGAAAGACATGGAAGCTGCCAAAGGTAACCATGCCAAAAAAAAAAAAAAAATGCCAAAGGCAGGATTTATTTCAACTTCTTGGAATCTGTGTGAGGTTCTTTGACGGGACTGAAGCCCCACATGAACAGCTATGACAAGAGACAAGGGGAGCGATGATCATTGATGTAACCGCATTTGAGCTGTCACTCTGACAGTGTCTGTGGTGTTGAACAAACTTGGAATGAAGAGCACCTGATTGGGAGTAGAGAGTACCTCGGTCGCATGTGGACACAGGTGTTAGAGCAGGAGTGATTAAGATGAGGATACAAGTGCAGTCTAACAATTGTTACACCTTGCTCAAAAGCCTCCTTCCCCCTGGGAACCAAATCATGAGCGTGGGCACTGGCTTTCTTTTTTATTTAATATCTCATAAACTAGCATTTTAGTATTACATTTTAGTTTTTCTATTTTCTGAAAATAACCCATGAGAGAAATAAGGACCCTCAAACCTCTCCTGATGCCCAGACCATACCTGATGTCCAGAACTCTCCCGATGCCAGTTCAGATCTAAATGACCTCAGGGTTGTGTCTACGACATCTTAAAGGCCCCTGAAATTGAAAGGAGAGGTTTTCCAAATGCTGTTTGTAGCCTGTTTCAGATTTTAGCTACTTTACACTCAGGATCTCCTCTGTCAAAATTAATGATCCATTGTTAGGCAATCTAAACCATTTCATCCTATTCCATGCTGAGCATATGAAACAAAAACCATGCCTTCGTCTTCTCTGCCAAAATTGCACAAAATTTATCAATAAATATTTAGCCAGAAAATGGAGTTTTGGTCAAATGAGTTTGATAAATACTAGGTTAAGCAAAGTTAAACAGGTCTCTTTATGGACCAATGAACACATTTGAAAATATTAATATGCATTGTAAATCATCAAGAGAGGTGTTGTATAGCACTAACTATCCCTCAGGGTGATTGCACTTTGGAACCAGAAAAGTGTTTCATAAAGTTGACATACATTACAATACATTTAAGAAATCCATCCTTCTCTTCATTTGTATTCCATAAGCATTTCTCTCACGCCATATTCAGAGCTAAACTAGCTATTATTCATTCACATTAGAGAGTATGTTTAAACACATACAATGACCTTTTCGGGTTGGAAGATTAGTGGTCATGTAAGTCCCATAGGTTCTGCTCATCAATAGTTTTATTCTAAACTCCCTCTTGCCCTGCTGGTCTCTTCGGGACAGAGACAATATCATACCAGGACTTGTTAAGTGTCAACGTTCTTAGCTCTCAGCGGAAGCAACTGAAAACTTATGATTTAAGGCTGCAAATGGTGAAGTTAGCAGAACAATGGAAGTTGACTAAAAAAATTGTACGTTGAGAGAATGAACCTTCTTGGAATTCCATGTTGCAGCTAGGCTGAATTATATTTACTTTTCTTAAAAGTCTTCCCTCTTCTTTCTGCACTTCACCTGTACACATGCTGATACTTCTGCCTCAATTTCTTCTCGCTCACTTCATGTAGGTAACTCTAATTTCCCTCAGTTTTCAACCATGGTACAATTTATGTCAGAAAGCTTTCAGAAACTCTCAAAGATCACATTAGATGGCCTTTCTATGGCAAAGTAAAGTTTCCCTATCCCCGTGCTTATCACCCTATAACCCCCCAAAAATACTGTAATACAATGTTTATTTTCTTGATTTCCTTGGATTACAAATTCTGTGAAGACAGGGTTAATGTCTGTATTGTTCATGATTCGACTCTCATGGCAAAGCAGATATTCAATAAATAGTTGAGGAGTTCTGCCACTTCAGCAACAAATCTTCATTCCTTGGACTCACTTCTAGACCCCAAACATCACAGGGTTTCTCCTGAATTAACCGGATTTCCTCCACTTTCCTGTATGAGTGTGTATGTATATATATATAGAGAGAGAGAGAGGTTGATCTAATACTCTTACCAATAAAAATTAACTTGGTGAACCAATTGCTTCACAATGGAAGAATATTTATTAAAGTGTAATTCCTAAGTGACTTTCATTCTCAAATTCAGTAGAGGATTTAAAATTTTTATTGTTAATTTTCTCACTGATATTTTGAGCTGTAAAAAATATATCAGGGCTTGTCTTTATAAAACTAACATAACTGGCATTCCAGGTATAAAAATAATTTTTTTTATTTGTTTTATATCTATCTCAAAATGAGAATAAACAGCTGCAAACATCAATAATCAGAATGTGGAATGTATGAAGTATGAATCTAGGGAAATTAGAAGTTGTCAAAAATGAAGTTGAATCCATAAAGATAGGTATCCCAGGCGTTAGGAAGTTGAAATGCACTGGTATTGGTCATTCTGAATCAAACAATTATATCGTCCACTATGCTGGGAATGACAAATTGAAGAGGAATGGCATCACGTTCATCAGGATGGATTACACCTCAACATAAAGAAAACAAAAATCCTCACAACTGGACCAATAAGCAACATTGTGATAAATAGAGAAAAGATCGACATTGTCAAGGATTTCATTTTACTTGGATCCGCAACCAACGTCTATGAAAGCAGCAGTCAGGAAATCAAATGAGGTAGTGCATTGGGCAAACCTGCTGCAAAAGACCTCTTTCAAGTGTTAAAAAGCAAAACGTCACTTTGAGGCCTAAGGTGTGCCTGACCCAAACTATGATATATCCAACCACCTCATATGTATATGAAAGCTGGGCAATGAATAAGGAAGATCAAAGAAGAATTGATGCCTTTGAATTATGGTGTCGGTGAAGACCATTGAATATTCTATGGGCTACCAGAAGAAGGGACAAGTCTGTCTTGGAAGAAATACAGCCAGAGTACTTCCTGAAAGTGAGGATGACGAGACTTTGTCTCATGTATTTTGGACATGTTATCAGGAGGGACCAGTTCATGGAGAAGAACATCATGTGTGGTGAAGTAGAGGGTCAGTGAAAAAGAGGAAGACCCTCAACGAGATGGGTTGACACAGTGGTTTCAACAATGGGTTCAAGCATAAGAATGATTGTGAGAGTGGTACGGGACTGGGCAGTGTTTCCTGCTGTTGTTGTATTTGAGGTTGCTATGAGTCAACTGACGAGATGGCACCTAACAACATCAAAATCTGTCTGTCTGTCTATCTATTGAGATGGTCTCACTTTTTCTTTGTACTTCTTCTTGCTCTAGCTTCTTGCAAGTAGAGTTTGTATAGATGTGTCCATGAATGGGTGAACACACACACACACACTCACACACATGTATTTGTATATTTTAACAAGTTAATTTTGTAATGTGTGGATGTGACTTATGCGTTATTGGAAGTTTTTTCTTTGTCTCTATAACTTTTCTCATATGTGGTATTTTTATTTTGCTTGTACACCATATGGTATAATTTAAAGGTAATATGAAGGGTAAGAAGAAATATATTTTGACAAATAACTAAGCAGCAACATAATAATCTGATATCTGAGCTTCTATCTGTCAGATGCAATCGTAAGTAAAAGATAGAAAGAACCAAGGGATTCTTCTTAAGGAAATTAAATTATTATCTTGAAAATATTTCAAAATATGACTGGAAAGGGCATACACATGACATAAGTGTTCTTCAGATTTTGGTTGATTCCTGAATGATCCTGGGTGAGATAAATCATGGTGATATGCTTTCTTGTGTCTAAATTCTCATCCTCCTGGTAACAGGAAATAAACTCCTCCTGAGCAAAGGGCCTTGCTCAAAGCCCAGAGCAGCTGTGACTCAAAGCTTTTTAAGGTGATTCAGTTCTTCACTGTACCTTCCAGGGCTCTCAGGAACTAGATGTAACTCTCCCTTTTGTGTTTTCAGATTTTCTGTGTGATCATTAAGATGGCAAGTAGTACGACATTTTTAGGCATCGGTTCATCCAAATAGCTCCTGATGTGATGGCTGAGATGTCTCGGGGTTTTGTCTATTTTCTCAGTGGGCCAAATGTCAAGATGAAGAGAATCAAAGTCTTGAATTCTTTGGAACAAAAGGAGGAAACACCCTGCAACATTTGCACCTGAGAAACGAAAATCTGATACGCAGGGAGTGTGCCGACAGTGAAAATGCAGTTGCCGTATTTGTGTAGTTGGTTTTGCGGCTTTTTGCCAAACCTAAATAGTTAACAAATTTGGATCTATTTCTTCCATAGTCTCTAAATTTAGCTAATTTAGAGGTTCAGATTCTAATCAAGTAGGATTTTGCATTTTATTCTTTTCCACGTTATTTATGCAGAAGGCAATGGATATTTAACCTTTGAGAAACCTGCATTAAATCAATATTGGATTAGTATTTTAATGCCCTTAGCTCAATAGCCATATGTTCAGATGTTTTCTCCCTTCAGAAAATCAGGAATCTGTAAATAAAACTGAGATAATTAACAAGGAATACCTGCTATTCACATTTTTGTATACAATATTCTCTTTTTCCGTTCAAAGCTGGACATTATTGCCTATTATGCAAGGGATGTAAAACCATACCCTGTATATTGCATAGTGATGGAATTCTTCTGGTGACCTCACATGTTTCCATGGCAGCAAATTCATCTGGAAATAGCACAGCACTTTGATTTATAGTCGGTCAAAGACGAACTTCTGAATTTTACACATTAAAAGGCTAATTTCAAAAGGACTCTCAGGTTGAAATTTTTGTAATGCAAGATTATAACTAATGTGTTATTTATATTTTCAATGGTTATACATTTCTACCTCTGAATTTGAAGTTGCACTTTTATCAATCAAATGCCTAGTGATTAGAATATTTGCAAGGAAGGTAAATACTAGTACCAAACTAAAAAATATAGTTTTAGCAATTCTCCACTGCTACCGGCTACATTTCTACCTGCCTTCTCCCCTCACCGTCTTTGTTTTTTCACACAGCCCTGCCATCCTCGTTGTCAATGTCTAACCGAGGAGTGGATTTCTACAGCCTGAGCTGAAGTGGTATGTCTGAATTGCTGGGCCTTTAAGAGGCTAATTTAGATATGACGGATAACTTAGTGGAACTAAAATTGCTTTAAGTTCAGCACAGTAGCAATGAACTAGACAATAATATTGATAAAGGAAGCCATACTTAAAAATAATAATAAGTAAAAACTCTTTTTATATAACATCTGGTGGAACCGTAAGAGAGAGGGTGTTTCTGTTGGTTCCGTTTGAAGGTTCTTGCACGACCAGGACCTGACTGTGCAATTGGCTGGAAAACACTGAAAACTCCGGCACTCATTCTGACTTCCTGCCAGCTCCTTCTCTCCTGTCTGCTCGTCAATGCTTCCCAAGAGCCCGAGTTCACTGATCCCAGTCCTGGTCTTGTTTCTATGCACATACATGTGAGAGAAGGGACACCTAAACTCACAACGTCCCAAGGAGTAAAAAATTAATGCAAAATAGAATTGGACTTCCAAATTATTTAAACATCAGTAAAAACTGAGACTTTTGTAAGTAAGAATTATATTTATCCACAAGAATGTAAAAAATATACCATGAGGTATTTCTATTATAACATTACATCTGCATTCTCAAAAATGTCATGTTCTGCAAAATCATGGACTAAAAACCACAGGGCTTATGGGAAAATAACGGTAGGAGCAAAATATTCATAAGTCTACAGTAACTTCACAGGAAGGGCCCTGATAAAATCAGTAACGACGCTAACATAAACATCCGTGTAGTTAACTCTTCTTTAAGATTTTCACTCAGACTCACCATCAGTCCATCTTTTACATCAGTGAACTCCTTTTAGCTCCTCAGGGTTACAGGACATTGAAGACAGTCACTTCTCATACAACCCAACTTCCTCAAAAATAAAAATATAACTCAAGGGTAACCTTCCTCATCAGTTAACATTCCACACAGAGGTGAAATGTCTTTGCAGCTTTTTTATCTGCTTTGAAATCTTCCTTAAATATACTAACATACTCGAAAATGATGGCTAAAGATCACCGATTTCTTGCCCTTAGATAAGACACTCATGTAAGATTTCATATTTGTTTTCTTAAGGTCTTTGTATACTGCTGATGTTGTTTGGTGCTGTCGAATCAGTTCTGACTCGCATCAACCTTGTGGCCATCAGGAGGAAGCACTCCCCAGTCTTGCTCCATCCTCACAATCGTTGCTATGTTTGAGTCCATTGTAGCAGCCACTGTGTCAATGCATTTCACTGAAGGTCTTCCTCTTTTTCGCTGACTCTTTGCTTTACCAAGCGTGATGTCCTTCTCTAGGGACTTTTCCCTCCTGATAACGTGACCAAAGTACTTAAAAAAAAGTCTCATCATCCTCCCTTCTAAGGAAGATTCTGTTTATGCTCCTTCTAACACAGATTTGTTCATTCTTCTGTCAGTCCATGGTAAATTCAATATTCTTTGCCAAGACCTTAATTCAAATGCATCAATTCTTCTTTGATCTTCCTTAGTCATTGTCCTACTTTCACATGCATATGAGGTGACTGAAAATAATGTGACATGGGTCAGGTGCCCCTATTCCTCAAAGTGATGTCTTTGTTTTTTAATACTTTACAGAGGTCTTTTGCACAAGATTTGCCCAGTGCAATTCCTTGTTTGATTCTTGACTCTTGCTTCATGGGCATTGATTGGGAACCCAAGTAAAATGAAATCCTTGACAACTTCAATATTTACATCTTTTATCGTGATGTTGCTTACAGATTCAGTTCTGAGGATTTTTGTTTTCTTTATATTGAGGTGTAACCCATACTGAAGGCTATAGTCTTTGATTTTCATCAGTAAGTGCTTCAAGTCCTCTTTCAGCAAGAAAGGTGTCATCTGCATATCGCAGATTGTTAATGACGTTTCCTCCAATCCTGATGCCCCCTTCTTCTTCATAGAATCCAGCTTCACTAGATTATTTGCTCAGCGTAAAACTCATTGTCATCAAGTTGATTCTCACCCATAGTGACCGTACACGGCAGAGTAGAACTGCCCCATAGGGTTTCCAAAGAGCAGCTGGTAGATTCAAACTGCTGACCTTTTGGTTAGCAGCAGAGCTAACAAGTTCTGTTTTGGGTGAGGGTGGATCTTTATGTCCCCGACCTGATCACAGCTTGTTTATTCTTTTTATTTTCCTCTCCTGTTGTTGCAATCGCTCTTAAAATTACTTGCACTTCATTCCACTTACAGATGGCAACCCATGCCAGGGATAGAACCAAAAGGGAGTACTAACATAATCTTTCTTTTCCTTTCTCAGTTCTAGAGTACAAAGCATATTCTAGTCATCTTTTCCATGCCCTTCGCTTCTTGAAATATATGGTCTTGTTCATTCTAATATAAGTCTTGTTCATTTTAATATAATCATGGATGGGGTAGGATCTTCCACTTTTTTTTATATATTTCACAAACTAACCCAAAGGATGTACATGGTAAACAACCTTTAATAAAGTATCACTAACTAAAGAGATGAAGCACACAATATAAATAAATAATTTTATGTGGAATTATTGGTATTAAATAGTGACTCTTTACTGGAAAAATTCAGCAACCAGATCTCTATGTTCAGATAATGCTGTTGTTATACAACAAATTCTGTGCACAAGGATAGCTGAAACTGAAATATGATTTCATGTAAGTAGTAGGATTGGAAGGGAAAGAGATTTAGGGCCACTTAAAACAGTGGTCTAACAAAGTGTGGACCTTAAACATAATACCATGATATTAATACTTGAGAATAACCCTTAAACTATTTAAAACATGAGGAAAAGTAAGATTTGAATTCACACGTTGGATAAGTAACACTGAGAATTTCTTGCCCAAATGTGCAGAGATTTACAGGACTAGAGAGTTTCCTCAAGGGTTGTGGTAGCTCCTATTACTCTGAGAAAGTTAAA
This sequence comes from Loxodonta africana, assembly GCF_030014295.1. Lineage (NCBI taxonomy): Eukaryota > Metazoa > Chordata > Mammalia > Proboscidea > Elephantidae > Loxodonta > Loxodonta africana. Next base: position 1,985,360 of record NC_087353.1, read on the forward strand.
AAGTTCTGGATAACAAGCAATGACTATTTTTCCATTGCACAGTGGTTAAAAGCTCAACTGCTAACCAAAAGGATCCAGCAGCCACTCCTTGGAAACCCTATGGGGCAGCTCTACTTTGCCCTACAGTGTCACTATGAGTTGGAATTGACTCTACAGCAGTGGGCTAATTTCTCCATTGAAACTAAACCATGATTTCAGTTCTACACTGACAGGAGTATTGTACAAAGTAAAGCAGTCCTATCATTTGGAGTTTTCTGCCTTGCTGTGAAAGTTTTCATTTATAACTTCAAATCTTTGGAAATCTCAGTAAGTTGCTTTCTCTTGATACCTTTATCTCTGCTCATTCTTCCTTTTCAGTAAGACACGTATGAGTATGTCTCCATCTGCAGCAGAGCAGAGTGAGACAGAGCTTAAGTTCTGGAATTAGACAAGCTGAGTCCAAAGCCTGACTTCACCATCTGCTGGTGGTAAGAACTTCATCTGTTTAAGTTTTAATTTCTTTGTATTTACATATGAGATTAAGAGAAAAGGAAAATAAAAATATTTATCTCCCAAGATTATCGTGAGCATGAAATGAGACCATACGTATTGATAATTCCTGGCACATAGTAAGCACTCAATAAATGGTTGGCATTACTACTACCAGTACCTAGAGGAGGGTCTTTAATAATCTTCAATAGAGTAATTAGGCTTCATACCAAACCTAAAGCAGTACAATTTGAGCAACTGTAGCTATGTTAGCTGTGAGTCAAAAGGAGGAAATCAAATTTCTATTTGTAAAAGGTAAATGGAAACAAATAAATGTTTACTGTCAGAAAACTTAGAAGACAGATAACAGGAAGCCATGTCAACAGGAATAAATAAAGATAATGCAGCTTCTTGAGATTTGATGTAAAAGTCCAAACCCCTGTAACAAACTGATAAATCAGGGGAAGGAAAAGTAAAGAAGGAGAGGCTCTCTCCCGCTAGATATCCTTACACGCATTGGTAAATATTAAAATTCACTTGATACTTTTAAAAAATTTGTCTTAACAGTTATCATCTTTGATTCTCATTAATAGATCAATTTGAAAAGGTAGAAAGCTTAGGTTCTTGAAGGGTCACTGAGCAAATTAATAGCCCTGCTGGGATGGAACCTGGATCTCTTTAGTCCTCCACAGCGCTCATTAGCTATTCAACTCTGTGTTCTCTGGAAATAGGGAAGCAAGTACAAAGTCTCGGGTGGGGTGACTTATATCCAACAGTGTTGGTTTCTAGAAAACATAATTTATTATACAAGAATTTTATCAAAAACATATGAGAAGGAAATCTAAGTGTTTCTGTCTAGTCTGTTTATATTTTTCTTTTCTTTTTCTTCATCTCCTTTTTCATCTTTGCTAGATTCTGTTTTTCTTTGACATTTTATCTTTATTTGCTTATCTCTTTCGTACTTTTTCTTCTGCTGCTGCTCCTTCTTTTTGAGCCTCTTTGCAAAGCATTAATTCCTTCTCCTGCTAGTTTTCTCTCCAATTTCCAACTCCCGTTTTTGTTATTTTGTTATGAAGTTAAGGGGGTTCGTTGCTGACTGTGTTCATGCTTTGGGAAGAGAGTACTGAAAGTACTGTGTGGGTGGAGAAGGAGATGCTCGTTCAGTGAAAGCGCAATTTGGAAGAGAAAGGTTGGGGTGGCTGGGAAAGGCCACACCAAGATCTCATTATGCCCTTTTATGTATTCCCGCAATCTTAGCAATTCTCCTATCATAGCACATATTGTAATTACTTATATACTGTCTTAGTTATCTAGTGCTGCTATAACAGAAATACCACAAGTTGACAGCTTTAACAAAAAGAAATTTATTCTCTCACAGTTAAGGAGGCTAGAAGTCCAAATTCCGCCAGCTTCAGAGAAAGGCTTTCTTTCTCTGTCAACTCTGGAGGAAGGTCCTTGCCACTAATCTTCCCCTGGGTCTAGGTGCTTCTCAGTGCAGGGACCCTGGGGCTAAAGAATGTACTCCACTCCCAACTCTTCTTTTTTGGTGGCAGGAGGTCCCTCCCCTCTTTGCTCACTTCTCTCTTTTATATCTCAAAAAAGATTGACACAAAATAGAACCTAATCCTGTAGATTGTGTCCTGCCTCATTAACACAACTGCTTCTAATTCTGCCTCATTAACATCATAGAGGTTAGGATTTACAACATGTAGGTAATTACGTCAGATCACAAAATGGAGGACAACCACACAATATGGGAATCATGGCCTAGCCAAGTTGAGACACATTTTTGGGGGACACAATTTAATCTCTAACATACACGAACTGTAAAAATGGGCTAGGGGTGGCGTCTGACCCCCTCTAACTTCACCAGGGAGAAGAAGAATCAAGATCAACAGCCAAAGGCTTATTCCTATGACACAGAGGTCAGACATGCCTTCTCTCTCCTCCATCTTTACCAATTCTGATGCTTATCATCTCTCCCATGGCATGCTCTACTTCTCTGCTGGGTTTGATAATTCATTGCAATGGCCACACAGAACTCACATTCAATACTCATGATTATGGGGTTAATTAGGGAAGTAACAGTTATAATTCAGGCTCAGGAACACTCAGGTACAGTTCTTCCATCAGGACAGCCTCTTCCCAGTCATGTTCTTAGGCATGTCTCTCCTTGGCACTCGGCCTCTGCCCTAAGGCACTCAGCTTTCTCCCACCACACTGTCTCCTACAGCCAGGTCTCTGCTGCTGGGTCTCGCTGCCTTCAGTGTTACAGGTCTCTCTCCCCCTGTCTTCTGGTTCCAGGAGCTTCTCAGCGCAGGGATTCTGGTTCCAAAGAATGTGCCGGATCCTGGATGTTCTTCCCTGGAGGTGGTGGGATCCTCTCTCTCCCACTTCTGGGATGGCTCATTTCAAGCCCCACAGGATGGCAAAACTGACCAATCCCTTTGGTGGGCCACATTTACCATATTCACACAGTTGCACCCAATCTCTTGGGTGGAAGTAAACAAACCATGAAGAGAAAAGCTACACAAAAGTGATCCATCGCACCACACTAATACATATTCTTTCTAGTCTGTAAGTTGTATAAGGGTAGAAAAAAATGTGTATTGTCATGTATTATTTTATCATGTTCCCTATACAGAGTACAGGGCTCAAAATTGCACGTAATAAACACATACATGATTTCATGTTTACTATCCTCCAGATACTAAGCTGGTACATTTGACATCTCATTTAACACAAAGATAGTATCATCCTTAATTATAAAAGAGGAGCCTGAGATTCAAAGAGATTGAATATTTATCTGAGATTGAATAGCTAGCAATTTGAGTCAAGGTTTGACTTGAACCTGTATCTTATTGATACCATGGTCCTTCCATTATAGTGTGATGCCAAAAAGAGATGCAACAGCAAACAATTGATGGATCAAAATCGTCTTTAGTTATTCCTTTCATCTTCCTATTTTCTCAGAAGCTGTTTCTGCGAAAATTGCATTACTCAAGAAATCATAGAATTCTAGAGAAACAACAAATCCAACATTTGCTCAATGACACAGTAGGAGCAAATCTATACGGGTCCTGTAAATTTGCATTACATACTATTCACAAGCACACTCAATCATTTATTATTACTAACGTAGATGTAATATTATTATTTGAAGCAAGAGCTTCTTGAGAAACAGATCAAGAACATCACGATATCACCAGAGAACTTTGAAGGGAATCTTAGGCCAAATCTGATATGTTTGTTTTCAATATTTAGGAAAAATTATATTTTAATATCAATTGCATTTTCAAACTAAACAGTGTGAACTAATTGAGAGATATCATTAATTTAGGTTAATACATGCCAGAAAAAAGTTAACAATTACAAAATATTAATATTCTAAAATGTAAGAAAGTTCCAATATGGAAAAGATGGCATAGATATATTTTTTCTTCACTCCTCCTTGCTAAACACAACAATAAACCTTTGAAAATGGTGCTATAGACAACCAAAGGAGATATACGAAAGGCTGTAATAAGAAGGCAAGCTGGTTTGGAACTCCAGGTCCAGAGAAACGGAACATTGGCAGGGTGTCTGATGCTCCCCCACCCAACAGAAGGCTACCTGAAGCCGGTATTTTCTAACCCCAGAACTAGCAAAAGAAAGACCAGGTAGACTCATTTCTTCTCCCTAATTAAATGGGGATGTCTCAGGCAACATCAGGCACCATCTGAAAGGAGGTTCCATTGAAAGCCCTGCCAACAATAAGCAGCAATAGAAGCTCTCCTTCCCAGAGGGCCCTCCCCTGCCTTTTTTGATGAAAGATACCAAGTCAAACAGGCAGACTAGCAAACATGACACAGCCACAATAAACAGAGCAGCCCAGGAAACCTCGTGGCCCCATGGGGCTGAGAGCCTTCTTGCCTGCCCAGTCAACATAAAAATCCTCTAAAAATAAATACATAGAAATATAAACTTAAAAAAAAATGTGTACGATCTATACGCTCAAAAATTACAAAATGTGATTCCAACTTTTAGTGACCCTATATACAACGGAAAGAAATACTGCTCGGTCTTGCACCATCCTCACAATCATAGTTATGCTTGAGCCCATTGTTGCAGCCACTGTGTCAATCCATCTCATCAAAGGCCTTCCTTTTTTTCACTGACTGTCTACTTTGCCAAGCACGACGTCCTTCTCCAGGGACTGATCCCTCCTGACAACATGTCCAAAGTATGTGAGGCACAGTCTTGCCATCCTTGCTTCCAAGGAGCATTTTGGCTGTACTTCTTCCAAGACAGGCTTGTTTATTCTTTTGTCAGTCCATGGTATATTCAATATTCTTTGCCAACACCATAATTCAGAGGCATCAATTCATTTTCACTCTTCTTTATTCATTGTCCAACTTTTGTATGCATATGAATTATTGAAAACACCATGGCTTGAGTCAGGCACACCTTAAGTCTTTAAGATGACATCTTTGCCTTTAATACTTTAAAGAGGTTCTTTGCAAAAGATTTACCCAATGCAATTCCTCATTCGATTTCTTGACTGCTGCTCCCATGGATGTTGATTACGGATCCAACAAAATAAAATCCTTGACAACTTCAATCTTCTCTCAGTTTATCATGATGTTGCTTACTGGCCCAGTTGTGAGGATTTTTGTCTTCTTTATGTTGAGTTGTAAGGCTGTGGTCTTTGATCTTCATCAGTAAGTGCTTCAGTTTAAAAATATTTTGTTTAGGGTGTTGTCTAGTAGCTGCCTTATTGTAATATGATTTAAAACTACATAAATTACCTGTGCGTGAACAGTTTGTTGAGCTGATATTTGAGCAAATGGGAAAAAGGCAAAAGTAAGCTGCTCGAGCAGAAAGAACATAGCCCAGCTTCCCAATAACAGGGCAGGCGAAATCTAAAAATGAGCCAATCGGAAAGTAATCTCAGTGGTGTCCTGTAAAACACAGAGATACAGACTCATTTTTCCAAAAAACTTAAAAAGAAAACCTGGTAAAAGAGCAGCAAGACCCCAGCTAAGAATTATTTATTATCCGTCTCAAAGGGGATCTAATGTCACAGAGCTATTGAGCTACAGAAGTAGAATTAAACCCTGACTCCTGTCAAATAAAAACAAACCCAGACCTAGGTGAGAGAGACGTTATTCCAACGGACTTCTCCAATATGGCTAATATTGAAAAAGGGAGAATGCTTCTACCAGGTCAGGGAGAAAAGATCTTTTCTTCTATAGGGTTGCGAACACAAGCCTGTAAAGAACCTGGTAGACTGGGATGAGTGGTGGGGTGATCGGACAGTTGGCCAGGGAATGTTTGTCCCTGTGGTCAGCCAAATCTAGGTGGCTGTGCCAAATCCCAACGCTCAAGGATGGGCCAATGCTCAAGGGCCTGGGAGAACAAGAGAACTCTGACCACAGTTCGGTCAAGTCTAGTTAGCGGGCATTTTGTCTAGATTGGTCAGTGGAGACAAACAAGTCATCTACTCTTTCATGATACAAAGGACAGGAAATTGGAGAGTGTGTGTCTAGCCCTGTCCTAGGTCAAAGAGGGTCACCAAGTCCTGTAGGGAAGGAGACTTCTTTGCAGTAAGCCATTTCCTAGATCACAAAAACGTAGGGAGATTTTTTTATTACTGATGTTTCCCCAGGAGCACAGGGCTCAGGTAAAATTCAACATTGTCACTCCAAGATTTGTTCTTAGTTTCCACACGTTGGGCTACTTTATTTCATCGGCACCTATGTTCACTCTGCAGGCCCTGGGTGGAGCAAAGGTTAACACGCTCAGCTGCTAGAGGAAAGGTTGGAGATTTGAGTTCGGCCAGAGGTGCCTCAGAAGAAGGGCTAGTGACTCGCTTTCAAAAAATCTGCCATTTAAAACCTTACGGAACATAGCTCTCCTCTGACACACATGAGATCGTCATGATCGACCTTGACTTGACAAGTGGTGGGTTCACTTTATGTGTCTGAAGGTAAGGCTCTGCTATCATGATGGAAGCCGGAGATAGTAGGAAAGGGTTAGAAAATACAAAGAAACTGTGAAATAATTGACAAAAAGAGAGACTGGTTCCTGAGGCCAGACTGAGTGAGAGACGCAAGCTTGGAAGACAGACATCAAAGTGTCTTAAGCATCGAAAGGGCGAGGAAAAGAACTACATGGGAAAAGGGAAAGAAGAGGATGCATCTGTAAGTGTGTCAGAGGGCTGCGCGGCTGAAGACACTGCTGCTGACTGTTTTTTCCATGTTGGGCCTCATGTTCTTCCCAAGGCATCCTGCCTTTACGGTGGCACTGCTTCTCTGTGCCGTGGAATTGCACAGTCTCCCCTCCCACACACACACCACTTCCCTGTGGCTCAAACATAGCTGACGGAGTGGCACCAGAGGTTAAAATGTAACATGTGACAGTTAACAGGAGCTTCTCGGCGCCCTTGGTAAAACCCAGGAAGCAAACCTCACACCCTCACGACTGTGTTTTCACAGCATGGTATTCCAGGTGGGAGAGCCATTTCTTAATAAAAGTGATGGAAACTCAGTCACTTTGACATTTAAAGCTAGACTGTACCAAGCTCTACAATTGTGACAACGGAAATTCTTGTCCTGGCAGGCAAGAGGGATTAAATAACAAACTGTGAGGGTGCGGGAGAAAAGCAGTAATTCTCTTTGATGCTGTCCTAGCCTGCACCCTCACCAACAGCGGCGTGCATTGTTTGCAGAAGTTCTGGTTGTTTCAGTCTTTCTAAATAAGTTTAGCATTTTACAACAAGATGAGATCAACTTCATTGCTGGCTTCATTTCTATACTATCTACACAATTCTTTATATCAATAGGAGTTTAACATTTTGGAGGCTATGGCTCCTCTCCTCGAAAAATTAGCAAACATGCACACAAAACCTGCATACAATTGGAGTGATCGTGCGATCACCTGGAAACAGTAGTTCGGGGACCGGCTTAAAAAGCCCTTTCTCTATATTTGAAATCTCTGCTTCAATTGCCCATCTGGAAGGTTTTCTTAAACAATTAGGATTTTTGATATTTTGAAGGAGGATATTTTATAACGATGTTTACCGGAGTTTTTCTTTCAATTTCTTAGGCATTTTCACACACACCCACACATACACACTATAGCTATTTAAAACCTGCAGGTTCCCGCAACCCTTGAGAAACACCATAGTCCAGTAACCTGCACACCAATCCAAACTGTGTATTGAATAAATCACTTACGGTCTCCAAGCCCCACTTTCTTAGATACAGAGATTGTCAAACCCCTAATCAAGGCTATTGTGAGGGTAAAGTGAGGTGTTGCCAGCAAAGGCACAATCTAAGTGGAGAGGACAATAGAAACGTTAGCTGCCATCTTACTCCGTGCCTGATAAGATACCAAGCTCATGGTAAGGACTTAATGTTGATTGAGTGAACCTGGGAAAACAGCTCCCCTTTCTGGGTTTCTCTCTCTTCACCTGTATGTTAGAAGGACTGTGCTGTTTGACCTCTAGGGAACCCCTCTAATTGAAATTTTTCCTCATTTAAAATAATGACAATCTGTAGCAGTTTACTCTTTATAAGCTGATCTAAATTTGTTATTCTCATCGGCTGCCACAATAAAAACCAAACTGGCAACCATTCACATGTCAGTGTTTAGAATGACAAAATAAATGTGAACAATTTCCAAATCTCCTTAGTAATGAAATTGAGCCAAATAAATAATAATAGCTAATATTTGCAAACATGTTTTGAATTTAAACAGTGTCTTCCCAGACAGTATCTATTGCACTCTTAAAATGACCTGGGAGGTGAGTCAGCCAGGTATTATTGGTACAGTCATTATAAACTTAAGGGGATCAAGACTGACTGAGACTAAATGATTTTCCAAAGTTCAAAAGCAGCAGTGAAGGCCAGTGACTTGGAATAAGATTTGCTCAATCCAAACTCATTTTCTTCCCACTCTACCTTCTCGGACACCAGGGCCACCCAATAGCTAGCTCAAGTTAACAAATGCTGGGTTTCCATCATTTCTCCGTAGCTCCACTCGTGCTGACTCAGACGGAGATAGCGTACACACTGACTGCTTTTCCCTGACACTGGACGACATCGTCACTCTGACCCTGCCCTGAACTCTTGTCTTCATTAATTTCTAAACAAACAAACAGAAAATTCAGAATAACATTCTTCAGGTGGATGCAGTCTGCCAAAAGACAGATAGGAGGTTGAGCATTTGTAACTCACCAGAGTCTTGAGTCCTGAGAAGCTATGCAGATTTATGTGTGTATGTGTGTATGAGTGGGTGTGTGTGTGTGTGAGTGTGTGAGTGTGTGAGTGCGTACATTTACATCTTCCTCCTGAATATAGCCGATAAGAATTAGGTCCTGCTTTCTTATAGATGGTTACATGAATAGTCACATTTGTCATGCTTGGGATCAGGCTCTTGAATTTTAAAGCAGATTAGTGGGATTGGTTCTAAATGAGCCCCTGGCTAAATCTTGGGGTACGTTCTCACGAAAACTTGGAGTATCTACTTATTTTCTCTCTTCAGGACCTTGTTGGTCAGGGTTGTGGTATTGGGGACCTGATATACACTGGCATCCATTGTGGTAGCCCTAAGCTTCACTGGTGCCTACGCTTTTAATCCCATATTCAGTTAATTTCCTGAAAGCTATGAATGATAAGCATCTCTCTCCATTCTTCTGAATTAGATTCACAAACAGTAAGAACAGGGAAGGAAGGGAAATCCATTAGCTATGTTAAAAAAAAAAAAGTGTGAGTTTCTCCTGAAAAATGACTCCAGTGGTGATTTGCTCTGATCAATTTTCCAAACTGTAGTGTAGCTTGATGCAAATTTTCCTTCAAAATGTATGTAGGTTTTTTCTTGTTGCTGTTGGTGTGAGACCAGAGGCATGATGCAAACCCTAGCTACTATTCCCATGTCAGAACTTTCCAGAGGAGACAGCCCACTGCAGAGATGGAGGTGTTGGCGGCTTTGAGCTAGCACGGTGATTGCTCAACTCGGATCTACATAATGCTGGATGGATGTCTAGCTGCTGTTATTGCCATCACACCTCTGTCTTCAAGGCTCGCTTCCAAGTCAGACCAAGTTTAAGCATAATTCAAATTCATACTTTTCCGTACCTTCTTCACAAGCACCCCAGGCTTTGGCTTAACTGCCTTCTTCCGTGGTAATACGAATGCTTCCAGTCCCCCGGAACAGCCAAGGCGCTGAGGAATCCTTTTGCATGTCACACATAACTGACTTATTTTTCACAGAAGTCCCTTTCAGTGCCAGAGAAGACTCCAGTTTCTGTAAGGGACTGTATGCCGATGAAAACGTGGAAGACCCGCAGCGAGATGAATTGACACAGTGGCTGCAACAATGGGCTCAAATATGGCAACGACTCTGAGGATGGTACAGGAGCAGGCAGCGTTTCATTTTGTTGTACAGAGGGTCACGATGAGTCGGAACCAACTGGGCGGTACCTAAGAACCGCGACAGTCATTGAAGCCGGATTCAGCACTTCCTTCAAGTTGAAGCTGATTAGTTCTTACCCTTGATTGTCCCAGGAAGCTCTGAAAATGCCGTAAATGTTCAGGACTGTCTGAGTTTTCCAGTAATTGATGCTGAATCTTCACAAAGTTTGAAATGCCACAACCTTACTGGCCTGAGGTGGTACTTTAAGGACCTGTATTTTTTTTTATTCCCTGGTGATGTTGTGGTTAAGAGTTTGGCTGCTAACTAAAAAGCTGGCAGTTCGAATTCACCAGCTGCTCCTTGGAAACCCCCTAGGACAGTTCTACTCTGTCCTGTAGGGTCACTATGAGTCGGAATCGACTCTGCAGCAATGGGTTCAGTTTAGTGTGGTTTGGTTACTCTACGTGAAGGGTCTCTCTCCATTCACTGGAATAATATGTACCTACCGTAGTTACGAGAAGGGAAGACTCTCACCTTAGATTGAGAGTGATTACATAGTCCAAAGCAAGGCAGTACTGTATGTCTTATTTCGAAGATCCTATGCAAATGCCCCAAAATATCTGAGGCATAGCTGGGCGATCTTCATTTTCATATTAAAAGACAGTGCCCTCTAGCCCATATGTGTAAGCGAAAGATTCGGTCTTACCATTGTTCCCATGCCTGTCCTTCCACAGTGAGTGCTATCCCATTTCCACCACACAGCAGTCCTGGCTCTGAAGAGCTAACTTTTCATCATTTTCCACTCTCAGAAATTCAATCTTACTCGGCGTTTTCTTTAGCCTGGTATATAAAAGTACAACTATGTATGGAAAAGGGATGAGGGATAGCATTGCAGACTGCACAGACCTCCACCACCTCATTGTTCGTGCTTCATCCCCACCCAAATCTGCTTCATGCCTTCTAAAATCTCATGTTTATTGTAGGCCAGTCCCTCAATACCAGTAAATCCCTGGGAAGTTCCCCACTTAATTTTTTTTTTTCCTGAGACATCTGTGTAAATGTTTCTCCATATCCTTATGATTTAACTTAAAGCATTGTATACAAATATATATATATATATGTCTTACATCACAGAGCATGGATTTAGCAACGTGACAGTAGCATACAGGACCCTAATGCCCTTAGGCAGATGAGTTGTGATTAGTTCTATTTCACAACTGAAGCAGCTTAGGACAAGATACGTAAAATGATTTGGAGAGTTAAAATCATGGACCTTGGGAGCCATTTTTCCATATAGCGTAGGGAGACCTTGTCAACTATTTACTAATACATTTGTTGATAGGAAGATAAGAAGAAAGCTGCATGCATTATTGATAAGAGAAAAAAAACAGTCACCCTGGAGTCAACTCTGACTCGTGGCAAACCCATGTATTTCAAAGTAGAACTGTGCTCCATAAGGTTTTCAATGGCTGTGATTTTTCTGAAGTAGATAGCCAGGACCTTCTTCCGAGGCACTCCGGGGTGCATTCCAACCACCAACCTTTTGGTTAGTAGCCAAATGCATAGCCATTTGAGCTACCCAGAGACTCATACTGATAAGAGCTGATAAGACTAGGGGTGCCGCTAAGGTAGGTTTTTATGGCAAACCAAGAGGGATAGTTGGAATTGTGCTACGGACAAGCTGCTCTCATGTCCATGTGACTTACCCCATCACAGACTGAAGTTTTAGCAGTCTCTTCTCTGACACAACACATTTTGGGTCATCCTCCCCACAGTCAAATGGTACATATTCCGCAAATACAAATTCATGTTTCTGACACATGTGCCTGTGTTTAAAGAAATAAAGAATTCTTCTAATCAAATATAAATTTGTTTTAGAATTCTTAATGTATATATCCCTCCAAACCAATGCATATTACTTCCTTTCACACCTAGAATGCTTTCCTACTTTAACCCCACATTTAGCTCTCATCTCTTCTGATGTATTGGAGAACCTTTAATACAGTCCCTGGGAGGCAGCAGGATACAATGAAAAACAGCCTGGATCTCAGACTTGAATTTCAATTTGTTTCTGATAATTACTTATGGGATTCAGGACAAATTAATTAATCTTTCAGAACTTAAGTTTATACATCTTAAAATAGAAACAATCTCCCAAAGGTATTATGAAAAGGCTGTGATAAAATGTCATAGCAGCATGCTTGGCACATATTAGGCATTTTATCAGTGTATCTTCTCCTTGCTTCTCACTATTGAGGGAGGAAGCTTGCCTCCTATCTGTTGGTATCATGGCACCAATGGGAGTGTCCTACACATATCTGTTGGTATCATGGCACCAGTGGGAGTGTCCTACACATATCTGTTGGTATCATGGCACCAATGGGAGTGTCCTACACATTTCGCATTCTCAGCGTTAATGATGTTACCGCTACTGATGTTGGTGATGGTAAATTTTGGATCTGACTGCAGCTCGTTGAAAATAGATAACCAAGAACCAACTCTTTTTGCAGTGATTCAAGGGAAGAGAAGTATGGCTTTTTATTTATTTATAGAAGCTTTTCCATTAGGAAAGAGTTTGCATATATAATTTCAGGAAATATTTTAAAGGATCTTATTTCAATCAATAAGAAAGAATGGACAATCATCCTGCAGGGAAAAAAAAAAGTATTTAAACTCAGAGCTAAAAGGTGATGGGAAAGGAAGCTAACTGTTTTTTGTTTTAATTCCATTGTTTTAAATTCCATTCCAGTATTTTCGGCATATGGCCTCATTTACTCCTCACAACAATCTTACGAGTTAAAAACAGATACTGTTCTAGGAACAGCATATTGACTGGTAGACTTGAGTTAAACCCACAAGACAACATGGCTAGGAAATGGGGGGAGTAGAATGTGTGCTCAAGTTAGTGGGAATCCACACTTTCTCGAGGCCAAGATACAGACCACATTTCAACAAGAACAGACTTATATACAGCCAGATGGAAACACAGGGCCTGCAGGGTAAATCTAACTGTGGAAATCATATCAGTCCTTGACCCCTGGGCTCCCTCTTGGGTGGGTTTGTTCGCCTCTCACTCCCATACTTAGCCCAATGCGCTATTCTCTTGCTTTCTCAATGAAAGGCAAGTTTAATTAAAGGAGCCGACTATAACAATTCGAACTCTTACAATTATCTTCAATGCACAGAGTGCCCTTGAACACTGAAAAGCCTCCAAGATTGAAAGAACAAGATTATCATGAAATTTCAGACATAGAGATATTCAAAGAGATTTGGGAACTTGAAACATATAATATGTAGACAATTTTTTTAACATAATTTGCCTATTTTGAAGATCAGTCAATAAAAATTGGCAAGAAAAGAACTCATTGGTGGGTGGAGGTAAAAAAAAAAAAAAAAAAGATTGACAGAGTCCTAAAAATTTTAGCATTTTTCATGAAAAGTTCTTCACAAAACCGTTGTCTTCTTCCAGCCCAAGTCCCTCCATACATGATGCTCTTAGACCCCTTCCACTGAATTATTGCTTACAAAACCTTTGCAAGGGAAAACGAGAGGAACAAGACTCAGAACATTCTGTTTCTATTACAGGCACCTTTGACATTAGCCTAGGATCCTCTCTACATGTAATCTGTTGAACCTGGCAGAATGACTAGTGACTGCTAAGTAGACATAATGTCTGTCCCGCTGACAATCACAGGGATAGAATGAAAAGTTGCTAGTATCAGAATGCTTGTTTTCAGATAATTACGGATGTTCTCATGTGTCTTAAAGCTGAGACGAGGAAAACTTTTTAGTTACACACTTTCTAAGTATAAGAGAACTATCAAAAGCGGAGCACAGGGCTACTGGAAGGACAAGACTGCTGTAACACAGTGGATGATGTTACCCCCTCCCCTTGATATCTGAATTCAAGACGTATTTGTGGGCAAAATGATTATTTTTAGTTTGGTAATCACCACACTGGGAAGACAGGCCTGGCAATCCGCTTCTGAAAGATCGCAGCCTTGAGAACTCTATGGAGCATTTCTATTCCACACACATGGGGTTGCCATGAGTCGGAATTGACTTGATGGCCATTAACAACAGCAATCACTGTACAGTACGCTGATTTTTGGTGAAGAAAATATCAAGAATTGGAATGATTTGAGTTTATAGATGAAGAAAACTGTGATGATTTGCATTCTAAAAGTGCTACAGAGGTATGTGTGTGTGCATGTGAACAAATGTTTATTGTGACTGCTTCTTTGCAGACCATTTGTACTTTCCATTATGGTACACGTCAATTTTTATATTTTTAATTTGGAATTCCTTTCCCATGGAGAACCCACAGAACCTAAACAAGGCGTGTAAGTATACAGTATTTCATCCTATACCAAAGAAGAGAAGAATGGCAAAAGTGAGAAAAATAAGAAAGTAAAAAAATCACATCACTCTAGAGGTGACATAGGCAGTAGCCCAAATTCTGTGTTTTATAGGTAAGAAAGCTGAGTTCCACTAAGGCAGCGGTTTTTTCAAAAACATCAGTCTAGGGGATCATATTGAGCCTAGCCCTTCAGAAAAAGTAGTCCGATTTGACAATGAGTATTAGTTAATGTTCCTGGAAAAAGCTGCCGTTCTCCAGTATTCTTGCAGCCATTAACACTAGATAAGCATTCATTTGAATTTTCGTAATAATGTTTAGTGCTGGAGGGACAGAGCGGTTTCCCTCCCCAGAAAGATCTGGTGACTTAGAGCATGAGACCATGCTGAGAGCTAATAAAAGCACCTCTGCCCACGGTTTTTCCTAGTCCAAGAGGAAAGCATTACTCGTGAACACTCAGAATGTCACTTCACCTAGTTCCGGCCCCAGATTTTCAAGTTTACTAGTGTTCTACAAGCCTTGGGAAAGAGCCAGGTGTGAGACAGCCTTTCAAGCTGATGTTAAAAGTCATAGTCAATAGAACCTGTGGCTTTCCCCGCAGGGATTCCTGCTGGATTCACCTTGGGACAACCTGGGAGATGTTTACTGAAATTGTTTCTTCTTCTCTACGGTAATCCAGAGTGTAACTCCTAAAATATGGATCGGAACAGATGGAAAGTCTTTCTCCATCTGGGCTTTTTCTTTCCTTCTCTTTCCTTTCAGAGAGTGGCTGGATAGAAAAGAAAAATAACATTTTTGAGCTTTTACTGTATTATCAGGCATTGTCCATATACGGACTCCTTTTTCCAAACACGTCTAGGAGGTAGATACCACTACCCAGATTTTCAGATGAGGAGACCTACACCTCAAATACACTGCTATTTTAAGGTCACTCATCTAAAAAGTGGCAGATACAGGATTTGAGCAGGTCCTTCTGACTCCAAAGTCATTCTGCTACACCAGTGGCTCTCAACGTGTCATCCCAGGGGGCATCACCTTTACCACTGGGGATTTATTAGAAATATAAACTCTTGGGCCCCATCCCAAACACACGAAATAAAAAATGCTGGGGCTGGGGCCAACGGTCCGTGCTTTAACAAGCCTTCCCGGTGACTCTGAGGTGCGCTGAGTCTGTGCTCCACCTTGTGACCCTTCAATTCAGCTCCAGCCAGAAAAGAGATTTCTCCTTTCAAAAAAAGCATTTCTCGGAACACTGGGAGTTAACTTACACCGAGCCTGTATTAAATCTAATATATTAAGGAGCGATGTCCCGTTTATTTTATACGTTGATAATTTGTTTTAATATTATAATTATGTTATATTTTAAGTTATAATAAAATGTCGATATTGCTTAAAAAAATAAATAATTTTTTTCTTAATTTGGAATAGTTTTAGATTTACAGAAAATTTGCAAAGAGTATAAAAGTCTACCTTGTAACCCTCATGCAGTCTCCCTTGTTGTTACATCACCACAGCAAAGCCTAGCCAAGCCTGTTGCCGTCAAGTCGATTCCGATTCATAGGGACCCTAGACCGCAGAGTAGAACTGCCCCATAGTTTCCAAAGAATGCCTGGTGGATTCGAACTGCCTACCTTTTGGTTAGCAGTCATAGCTCTTAACCGCTACACCACCAGTGTTTCCTATATCAACGTGGACAGGTTAACTGCTATTCCATTACACAGTACATCACTATGGCGCACCTGTCGTAACTAGGAATTCCACGGTGGTACAAACAGTTAAGCACTCAGCCACTGCCTGAAATCCACCCAGAGCTGACTTGGAAGATAGGCCGACCAATCTGCCTCTGCAGGGTCACGCTGGCGACTAACAACGACAACATTGGTGAAAGCAGAGCACTCAAGTTTCTCATTCTGCCCTTGGGTCATTTATGGGAGGAGTCGTCTCTTAACTCAGCTTTATTTGTTACAGGTTAGTCTCCTACGTTGCAACCACCATTCAGTGTGAAGGACTCACACAGCGGCTGCAGCAATGGACTCGAGCGTGACGACAATCACTAGGATGGTGCAAGACGGGGCAGCGTTTGGTTCTGTTGTACGTGGGGTTGCTGTGAGTGGGAACCGACTCCATGGCACCTAACCACCAGCACCACCACCACTCCTCTATTCCCTGTTTATAAGTGCATTAACGAAAGGGAAAATCAGGTATTTTACTCTACTTTATTAGAAAAACATTAAAAATTGGGCAAGACTTACTTATTATGAAGCCAGTCAATGAGAGTAATTATAAAACTCTAGATGTATCTGAATAAATAGCTGTAAATGATAACAGGTGGTTCATGTAGTGATAGATTTAGGTCAAAAGACCTGAGTGTAAATCACTGACTTCTCTTAGTAGGACGTGACCTTCTACTTGATCTTTCAAAGCTACCATTTCTTCATCAATGGAAAAACCAAAAAAACAAACCTGTTGCCTTAGAGTTGATTCCAAATCATTTTGACCCTAAAGGACAGAGTAGAACTGCCCCATTGGGTTTCCAAGGAGTGTCCGTGGTGGATTCGAACTGCTTACCTTTATGGTTAGCAGCTGTAGCACTTACCCACTACTCTAACAGGATTTCCTCATCCATGGAAGGAGAGTAATAATCACAGCCTCTCAGGGCTAGTAAACCTGCTGCCGTCGAGTCGATTATGTCTAAAAGCGACCCTATAGGACAGAGTGGCTGGTGGGGTTTAAACTACCCACCTTTGGGTTAGCAGCCAAGCGTTTAACCACTGTACCACCAAGTTGTTGTGTGGTATAAATGAAGTTATGTGTAAAAGGGCTTTGCAAACAGTCATTATTTTGACTTCTGTTTTTATTCCTTAAGCGACCTCATACTTCCTGCTCTCCCAAGATAGGTATTTCATTTAGGGAAACGTTAATTACATGGCCTTATATCGACCCTTCTGTTAAGGGAAGAATGTCTTCAAGTCTCCAGACCACCAATTTTTAGTTTATGACAGTAAAAAAGGTGTACAATGGCACACTGCACTGGCATGGTAACACACCACATCAACGTTTTCACACACGCACAGCTCTCTGGCTAATTCATACTCTCATTTGTCCAGATTTTTAAATTTAAAATTTTATCTTAAGTTTCCTGTTTATATTTTCCATCCCCACCTTAGACAATCTCAGTTAAAAATAAACTCTCCTTTTTCAGTTGCTACATTTTTCAAATTTTTTTATGTAGTTATCTCTCCCACTGAGTTTTAATTGAACTGTTACAGGATTTTAGGAATGTTATTCTTTCCAAGGAAGACAGTGCCTCCCTGCCTTTAATCATTCCATTGCTCAGCTCTGAGTGCCAATAATATTCCCAGTGCTGCTTAGCTAGGATCCTGAGGCTATAGTGTAGTGGATACACATAGTGAGACGGAATAAAGAACCACAGAGCACACGTACAACGTTCCAGGCACCACAGGCCAATTCAGTGGAGCCATCACAGAGCAGCCATCACTGACATCACGGTGAAGTCACCGCCCGTATCATAATCCCATGTGCTTAATATCATGCTCAGTAGCCTGGATTTAAGGAGCCCTGGCTCAGTGGGTAAGCACTAGGCTACCAACTGAAAGTTCAGCGGTTGGAACCCACCAGCCACTCTGCAGGACACAGGTATGGCAGTCTGCTTCCATAAAGATTACAGCCTTGGAAACCCTATGGGGCAGTTCTACTCTATCCCACAGGATCATTGAGTCTGAATTGACTCTAGGGCAATGAATATCTTGTATTTAAATCCTGATATAAACCAAGTCTTTCACATTCATTTAAAAATCAAAGGAAATAAAATAAAAAAAAAAGAAAACCCTCCAGTAACCTACTAATAGGCTTCATCTGCAGCATGATTACATGAAGGTGGGAGAGACTTCTGGTGGGACCTTCAAAACCAGGCGGGGAACTAAAGATTAGGTAAGAAAGAAAGGACCAAGGACTCGGATTTCCCTGCAAACAGCAAACAAGAAAAACTGGACACTAGATGGCAGCAGTGCTACACGTGTTCTAACCCAAATAAAATGGCCTTGAAATCTTAGGGAAAAAAGTCACTATATTAATACCCAAAGACAACCATATTACAAAATCAGCCTGTCTTATTTGACAGTTGTTTTTCACCCTCATTGTAGTCATGATCGAGAAACAATTTGGCATTATTTTCTAAGTGTGAAACCTTAAGTTGCATGAATCACTACTACTCTAATACATGATCTTAAAAATAGTAATCTAGCTAAAAGAAAATGCCCCATAGAAGTAACAGGAAAAATGGTAGGTACCAATTACTGGGATCATGATTCCTCAAATATCTGAATCAAATAGATTATTTGCATTTGGGAGAAAAACCCATTGCTGTCAAGTTGATCCTGACTCATAGTGACACTATAGGACAGAGTAGAACCGCCCCACAGGGTTTCCAAGGGGAGGCTAGTGAATTCAAACTGCCGGCCTTCTGGTTAGCAGCCATAGCACTTACCCACTGCGCCACAAGAGCTCCATTCTGGAGATAGGCGGTGACGCTAAAAGCTGTTAAAAAAACACAACTAAGACGAAGCTCAACCTGGAGCATGGATCCTAGCAGGGGCATGGGTCCTAGCAGGGGCATGGATCCCAGCAGGGGCATGGATCCTATC
This sequence comes from Loxodonta africana, assembly GCF_030014295.1. Classification (NCBI taxonomy): domain Eukaryota; kingdom Metazoa; phylum Chordata; class Mammalia; order Proboscidea; family Elephantidae; genus Loxodonta; species Loxodonta africana. Next base: position 2,004,245 of record NC_087353.1, read on the forward strand.
AGGGGCATGGATCCCAGCAGGGGCATGGATCCTAGCAGGGGCATGGATCCTAGCAGGGGCATGGATCCTATCAGGGGCATGGATCCCAGCAGGGGCATGGATCCCAGCAGGGGCATGGATCCCAGCAGGGGCATGGATCCTATCAGGGGCATGGATCCCAGCAGGGGCATGGATCCCAGCAGGGGCATGGATCCTAGCAGGGGCATGGATCCTATCAGGGGCATGGATCCCAGCAGGGGCATGGATCCTAGCAGGGGCATGGATCCTATCAGGGGCATGGATCCCAGCAGGGGCATGGATCCTAGCAGGGGCATGGATCCTAGCAGGGGCATGGATCCTATCAGGGGCATGGATCCCAGCAGGGGCATGGATCCCAGCAGGGGCATGGATCCCAGCAGGGGCATGGATCCCAGCAGGGGCATGGATCCCAGCAGGGGCATGGATCCCATCAGGGGCATGGATCCCAGCAGGGGCATGGATCCCAGCAGGGGCATGGATCCTAGCAGGGGCGTGGATCCTAGCAGGGGCGTGGATCCTAGCAGGGGCGTGGATCCTATCAGGGGCGTGGATCCTAGCAGGGGCATGGATCCTAGCAGGGGCATGGATCCTATCAGGGGCATGGATCCTGGCAGGGGCATGGATCCTATCACAGCGCGTGTGGAGGGGCTCATTTTCACAGGTGACACTGAATGCTGCTGACTGGGATGGCAATAAACATCATTGGTAAGCTCTGCCCATGATGGTTAGGTTTGGGAAATGTTTTTTAATGGCAGAAATCCTTCTTGGTGACATGCATCATTAGGATGGCAGTACAAACAAAAGACACCGTTTCTCAAGGAGAAGTCAGCTCTTTAGCTTCTGAGAGAGATCGATTTTTCCTGATGAGGAGCTTGGGAGGAACTACTGGAGCACTAAATGGGCCTTAAAAAAGCATTTTTGCTCACTTCCTGCGTTATAGATACCACCTGGGTCTGATTTAAAATCACAGAGAAGCTGACCTTCCCCTTTATAAGCCTAGTTCAGCCTATAGAATTCACTGCTTTCACTGGGAATTCCGCAATGATTGAGCCATTTTTCTTCTTATTCTCCCTCCAGGGATGACAGTGGCAAAATGGGGCTCCAGGCTGTGGCAAGTCGAAGTCATATCTAAGGCTGCAACTTTCAGACAAGGGAAGTTGGTTCTTCCTATTTAGAAACTCATTTCTCTGTGAGAAAGAAAAGATTTTTGATGGGAGCGCTCATTGCTCTTGCTAAGATGGAAGACCACAGAAACAACGCATTGGTGCTTCAATTTCAGGACCGAAGCCATTATTTTTCTGGATTTGTGATCACATTCTTACATAGTGCAGAGGCCACAGAAGACAGGGCAAATATAAGGAAGTAAAGTAGGGATATGAAACAATCAACCTGTTTAATCTTGAAGACTGAATGAGACAAAATGCAGGTACAATGAAACAGAGACAGAGTGCCAGAAATGGGGTCCTCATTCCACCAAAATTATGCAATGATGTAGGTGATACATATTTAATGTGGTTGGCATCCCATAATTTTCCTGAATTTAGAGTAGACGGCAGTCCCAGGTTAGGAACATCCCACTTATAGACAACATGTACCTGCCCTGTTGTGTACATTTGCCCTCACTTTGAAACACCTGAACCAGCCCTTACTCTCAACAAATTATCACTATCACCTTCATTTGCTCCATGTGCAGTTAACTCACTGAACAGGCTCTGAGCCTTTTCTTGCACGAAAACCAACCCATTGCCATTGAGTCAATTCTGACTCATAGTGACCCTATAGCACGGAGTAGGACTGCCCCATAGGGTTTCCAAGGAGTGGCTGGTGGATTTGAACTGCTAGCCTTTTGGTTAGCAGCCAAGCTCTTAACCACTGTACCACCAGGGCCCCTCTTGCTCTAACTCAGAAAACAACCCAGTGCTGTCGAGTCGACGACTCATAGCGAGGCTAAATAAGAACCATATGGACCTGTTTGACCTACCTACAGACTTAAAGGCACATGAAAAGTCTCATTCTTAATCTGGGGACTGCCTATGGTCACAATGGCCTCTTACTAAGATGTGTGGTTTTCCAAGTTCTGCTTCCCCCAATCTTCTAAAACAATCCCCCACACCTTTTCTGGTCAACAATGGTGAATCCTTTGTAAAGCTTACCACTCAGCTATGGTTGCTATTTTTGTTTTTTAACTTTCCCACTTCTCTAAAATGCCTTCCCTCATATATACCCTGGAGATTTCAGGGATACCTCCTCTACTTGGGGAGCTGGATGAAATCTGGTTCATTCTAGCAACTCTCTCTCTCCCAGCTTCATCCCCTAGCAGATCCGGCTAGAAGCTCTGCCTCTTCTCCCTTAATTCCCTCCCAGTGCCATGGAATTTTATATAGTTTCCACTGAAGGTGTACCAACATGCCCTCTCATAACCAGGCCATAATATCAATTCCAGAGATGATTCTTATTTTGAATGTAATTTGAACCTGAAGTTTGTGCACAAACAATCCTAACAAAACCCTGAGAGGAAATAGGAAAATTGTTATAGATCTTTCCAAATAGTTATCTTGTCAAAGATAATTTCTAAAAATTAAAAAAGTGTGTTTTGGTTGGGTATTTCTCCCTGGGAGTTAGGAGTTGGTGCCCTTTCTCTTTCGCCTGCGTTTCTATCCTAAGTTACGCAAGGAGCTTTTCTCTGGTCAGCAGCGAGAGCCAGGTCAGTAAACGGAGACAAGCCTCTGCCCTGGCAGGGCTCCTCTAGTTTGCCTGGACTTGCTTGATTGCATTGTTTCTCCCCTGTGTGTGGCGTGGGCTTCCCCCACCCGAGCGCCCAACAAGTCTCCTTTCTATAGAATGCCCGCTGACGCGCTGGAGGCAGAATGGAGCGCGACGCCGTGCTAGAAACCGGAGGGCCCTCGGCTGGTCTCTGGGATTGCGCCGCGCCCGGCCTCGGTCCCCTCTCCGTGGGCAGGGATGGTTGAGTCCAGCCGCCTCGGCAGCGGCTCCTTGTGCCGGTAGCAGCCTGTCTTCGGCGCTCTCCGCCTTTCTCTCCAGACTGAATCTGTCCCTCCCCCCGGAGCCCCCCTCCCTGCTGCTCCCACTCGCCGGCTCTCTCCAGCTGCCTCCTCTCCAGGTCTCCCCCGGCTCCTGGGCGCCGCGCCTCGCCTCGCCTCGCCTCCTCTCCCCTCCCGCAGCCTCGCCGCCGTGGTGCCTTCCCGCCCCGACTCTGCCCGGGCTCGCTCCCTCCTCGGCCCGGCCCGCCGGCCCCGCGTCTCGGCTCGGAGCAGCTCAGCCCTGCAGTGGCTCCGGACCCGATGCTATGAGAGCGCAGCGAGCCGAGCGCCCAGACCTGCAGGAGGCGTCGGATGCACTGCCGGGCTGGGACCCGGAGCTCTCTCCTCCTCGCCTTGCCCTCTGGTGATTATTCGGCTCCGAGGTTCACGGTCCTGCCGCTCCTGGAGGAGACGGGCACATCTGAGAAGAGCCATTGGTTTGGTGCGCGTGGGGAATATCTGCAGACATGACTGCGTGGAGGAAATTCAAGTCGCTGCTCCTGCTTCTGGTACTGCTGGTTCTGTGCGCGGGGCTCTTCACTGCAGCTAAGGGTAAGATGGGCTTCCTTATTACTGGGGGAGACGGTCGAGCCCTCGGAGGCCACGCTTCCGAATGCAAGTGTCTGTTTTGAGGACTGCGCGGCACAACTAGCTGGCGTCTGCCGGTAGCTCTCCATTACGGATGCTTGGGGAATGCAATGCCCGGGAACAGAGCTTCCATCCTCGCTCTTCCCCAGCCCTCATCTCGCCACCCCCGCCTTTCCTTCCCCCTCACCTAGGCTACAGGAGAGTCTCTGGGCTCTGGGTGGTGTGGGTTGTTTGGCAGAAAAGGGCCAAACACGAGTTGGGCAGGAACTGCGCTGTGGCGGGGCGACGGTGCCTCCTCAGAGACGTGGACACAACGGTTTGGGGTGGGTCGTGGTAGTTTCCAATACTTTCTTTCTGGACCCGGAGCACCTGGGAAAGTGGCCCGGGCAAAGCCTCCCTTTAAGTTCGGGTTCTCTGCGGGGATTTTGTTACCAACAGGCAAACATTTCTGCCAGCGCTGCCTCCCGGCGCCCTTGCACCCCATTTCTCTGTTCCTCCTTCCCCTCTCCAACGTACTCAGGGAGTGAGGAGAGCTACCTCGGTACAGCCGTCCTGCTTTCCTCTCTCCGGACTTTGCTCCTTGAGAGTTGCCAGGAGCTAGCAAGGTACGGGAAGAAGCAGGGAGTCCTGCAAGGACTTCACCTCAGATATAGTCCCTGAAGTCACAGGGTTATTCCCCTTTCTATCCCTGCTCAGGAGAAGGAGTCTCCTCTGGTGTTTGCCCCTGGGGCTTAAGGCTTAATGAACTTGGGTTTCTCCCTTGAAATGAGTTAGGAAATGTTTCCCCATAACTAGGCTACAGGCTGCAACCTCGGGTTGGCAACAGCTCCTGCACTTGTCTGTTCTCTGGGAAAGAAAACAATCTCCCTCTTGATTCAGAGAGAGAGAGAATGAGGGTGAATATTGATCGATTTCCACATTGGAAAATAGCTGTCCCCATTTCCTCATTTTAGCCTTGTTGGATGCTTCTTCCCCTCAATCCTGGCCCCATCGTATGGCTCCCGAGAATAACCATCTGTATTGATTTTCTTCTCTTCCTTTTTAAAGGATGGAGTCAATTAATTCTCGTGGCTTCATTTAAAAAATGGTCATTCGCTTTTTACATAAAATTCCCCTTTCCTCCCTAGATTCTTCCATCTTATTTTTCACCCACTTTCCATTCCTCTGGTGTTCCAGCTTCAAGGGTGATTGACAAGGCGAAGGAGGACTATATCTGATTTCATTAGAAACTCCAGATCGACCTGGAGAGAGAAAAGAGAATTGCAGATTGGGCTCCCCCACCCCCTTGCTATTCTCCACTGCGTGTCCAGGGCCAGATAAAAGCCTGACCTCTCAACATCGGCCCCTTCACACAAGCTCTTACACTCACAAAGGGGTGGCTGCGGGAATGCACCCCAAGATCTAAGGTACCTCAAATGGCGGGTCTTAGTTGCCGGAGCTGCTCGTGGTCGCTTGGGACTGGGGAGCTTCCCTCAGGAACTGAGCCTCTGAATACCCACCTGCTCTGTCCAAAACGCCGGGCCCTGGGCGCAGTTGCTGGAGACACTGCCCGAGGCACCGCCGGCGGAGCCAGGCCAGCCTGACAGAGGCCTCTGGTTACTCTGTACTCGCTGGGATGCAAAGCAGGAAAAAGTGGTGGGCAAAGAGGGCCTTACCCTGGGGCATACGCTTGTGTGTGTTGGGGGTGGGGTGGCACGGCAGGGCCTGGGGAGAGGACTTAGCTTCGCCTAGCCAAGCCTCTCCTAGGAGAGGAAACACGCCACGCAACTCCGCACAACTTCCCGCCCCTTTTCCACCCCCTCTCAAAGCCGGTCTTGGGCCCGGGCTTCCTCCTTTCCAGGCAGCTCAGCCTCAAAGCGCACTCTCGGTTCCCCCTCCCCCCGCTCCAGGTCCCTTCCCCTGCAATTAGCAGAGGTTGCCGCGTGGAGACGGCGGCGGTGCTGCCTGGTGTTTAATAATCCGCACACGTGTGCGCCCGGTGGATTCCGCCCCCACACGGGTGGGCCGCGCATTCGGCTCAGGTGGGGGCAGGGGAACGAGGTGTGAAGGGGAAAGTAGAGAGGACAACCTTAGGTCCCCTGGCAGGTCCTGGTGCAAACAGGGCAGCGGGACGCAAAGTCTTGGGCACCCGGTGCGCTTGGAGGGGCAGCTCCAGGGATAGCGCCTCCTGTGCGCTCGCCCTTGCGTGGCCCACGCTGAGCGAGTCGGGCGCTGGGGTCCCCAGGTTCCAGCTTTAGAAGCCAAGTAGAACCCGGGGTCCCAGGCCCCTCGCTTGCGAGGCGCGGGAGGCATGTGTGTGTGTGTGTGTGTGTGTGTGTGTGTGTGTGTGTGTGTGTGTGTGTGTGTGTGTGTGTGTGTGTGTGTGTGTGTGTGTGTGTGTGTGTGTGTGTGTGTGTGTGTGTGTGTGTGTGTGTGTGTGTGTGTGTGTGTGTACGGGGACTGGAACGCTGGAACCACCGGCACTCATGGCGCTATTGTCTGCCCGACGCGGGGAGTGGGGGTGCGCTCGGCTCCTCCATGAACCCCAGCGGGCGCGTCCGCGTCTCTACCGCGCCCCGAAGTAAAGCGCGAGTCAAGGTGCGAGCGTGGGCTGCAGGCAAGAGGCAAATGACGCCAGCTTCCAAGTCGCTGTTTCTGCGCTCTGGAACTGGGGCGGGGTCGCGTTCCTATTGCCAACTCAAGCTCTGATGGCCAAGGTCGGGCCTCTCTCTGCCTCAGAGGTCCGTGTTCGGGCTCCAAGTCTCGGCCACTCCTTCAGGAGCGCCTCTGAAGCGGCTGCATGCCATAGATTAAACCCAATAGGGCTTTCCCAAAAAGGAACCTTCAGGTTGGAAGACGCAGGTCCACTGCCACCGGCAGCTGCGCCTCCTTGCGCCCAGGTGGCGTCTCCTGCTGTGTCAAGGGCAGGAGAGAGTTTTTGATGCGTGGGTCGTAATTCGTGCCCTGCTTGCAGAGTCCTGAGAGGTTGGAGGCGTCCGCAGTTGCGGTCGTTAGAAACCATTCTGTAGCTTCAGCCCATGGTGCAGACTCCTCAATCAAACGTTGGGGGTTCCAAGAATTTGCATTGGATCTTCTTTTTTCTATTAATGTCATTGTAAAGCCTGAGTCCCAGGTGTGCATATCTCTTCAAAAGCACCATGTTGTTAGGAGAGGGAAGAAGACTTTAAGCGTTTTCACTAGTAAATAGCTGGCATAGTTCATTCCCTAAGCACTCAGGTTTGCAGCCTTTATAGGAAAGTGATCTATGACTGTTTAGGCAAAGTTTGCTTTGCAGTTATCTCTTGCATTTAAGCAGTGAAGAGAACGTAGGTATTTGCAGACATTACTTACCCAGAAAGCATACTAAAAGGACGCACGTATAACACTTGCAGGAAAAAGCCTCAGGAGGAACATGGCAAAGACAGCTGGAGAGTGTTTATTAAAATTCTTAATTCTAACATTCACTAAGACGCGCAGCAAATAGGTCTAGGTATACATTGACAAATTTCCACAGAACCACTTAAGTCAACTTAAATAAAACGAGTGTGTGTGTGTGTGTGTGTGTGTGTGTGTGCTTGAAAGAGAGAGAGAGCTCCAAAACCTGCAAGCTTCTAGATGAGTTACCTTTTTAAAAATCTGTACCACCAAGAAGGTGTTGAGACCTTTAATTAGCCAGTCAAATTCCTTTTTGGCAGAGCCACATCATATACACTCCCTCCTGGTGAAGCCCGGAAACTTCTTGAATCAGCTGCTTTCACAGAAAAACCCTAATCCATCATCTGCTAAAGTGAAGTTAGTATTTCAGTATTCATGATTTACTTAGCAAATCATGTATATATGTGTGTGTGTATATATATATATAGATACATTTCCTTATCAAGGGGATTTAATCCCCCCCCCCAATACAAAAGTTTTAGCCAAAGCTTTCTAATGTTTCTGTGGTGCCCATCCAGTTCTTAGTTTGGGGTTTTAAAGACTCAAAAAAATGAGCCAAAGGGAGACTGGCTTCCAAGGTGACAGGTTTGGTGTACTTGAACAGCAGAACAATGAAATCTTAACCAACAAGTATAGAAAAGCAAGTAGCAAGTAATAGAGGGGGGTGGTAGAATTCCCTCAGGTTTCAGGAACCTCCACTGAGGGCAGACCTCGTGAGGAAAGGGAGCTGCTGTTTTTATATTGGCTTTCAGCTGGCCAGTCATACTTGGTGAGAACCCTGCCACAACTGCAGTGCATAGAAGTTCCTAGAGGCAAAAAGAGCGCCTCCCGGGGGCAATGCTTCCTTAGTCTCCAGTTGACTGCTTCAAACAAACACTAACAAAGCTTTGAAAATGTCAAGAAAACAGTTCTGCTTCCTTTAAGAAACAGATAAGGGCACATTGGCCAGTTCTCCTTACAGACTGTACGGCAAGTCCAATGTAGACATTTCTAAGCTGTCAAAATGCAAATAACATATTAAATACACTATTCTCTACTGAACTCTAAATGTGCCTCTGGAAGTTTTTCTGCTGAGCTCATAGTGAAAATAAGCCACTACAACATGTACGCATGTAATTTAAACTGAATTTTCCATTTTACCTTTGATATTTTATCTGATTAAGCCCATTTCTCTCAGTAAGATAATTAAGAAGTTCAATGGGTAGTCTTTGCACATCACAGGTAACAAAGATATACTTTTTATTTGATTAGCTAATAAGTTAGAGGAAAATATCTGAGTAGAGTTAGGCATATTCTACAGCCTTTAACTGTATTTGTACTCTTGGGTTTCATGGTATATTTAACAGTATCTTGGCATGAACTTGGACTGCTGTGAATATCAGTGGCTACTGGTAGAGCCAAACAAGTTCAGCTCTGTGCTCTGACCACTGTAGCAACCAGAGGTAGGTTTTTTGTTGTTGTTTTGTTTTTAAACGGTAATACTGGCTTGGACGTACAGCCTGAGACAAAGGAATAGATGTTTTGGCTCTGCCGAAACCAATCAGCCTTAAAGGAGATCAACCTTTTCACTTTGCCTTCACTAGCACAGATCCTTAACTCCTTGGATGTCTATTTCCCAGAAAAAACCTATTGGAAAAAAAAATCAAATAATGGTATTTATGTATTTATGCCTAAGTGCAATGACCCTAACATGTCACACCCTTTGATTAATCAATGTCTATACTTGGAGTGGAATTTAGTTACCAGCAGTGAGGTTAACATGTAACAGAATTAAATTTTCCTTTATGTAAAAATAATGGAAGAAAATTATTTAATTGAGCTAGTTAGAATTGAATGATTATGGGAGCTTTATGAACATATGCATAATTTCCCCAACAAAGGATGGAACTTTTTAGAGTACAGTGTGAAATTTCTCTTTTCCACTTTTATTTCAGCTGTAATTTTCTTTAAACCATTTATGTCAACCAATAATTTCTAGAAGAAGAAAATGCCATCAATACTTTAGGAAAGTTGTAAGATCTTTATCCTCAAACATCTTCATTCTAACTGGATGAGAGATTTCATCATTCGCTAGGCGGTGTGTCTTATTTAACAAAGTCTAACCTCAGTATAATAGAAGCATTCTACTGAGGAATGGCATTTCAACAAATTAACTTGAGTAAAAGTCAGTGTTCCTTAGAACCAGAGTAGCTACATTTATCTCCACCTAAAATTTTTTTTTAGTAAATTAAAAAAAAAAAAAATGCAGGTGTGAGCACCTATTAAAAAGTAACTACTGTATCTTTTATGTCATTAATACATTTTGCATTTTGACTTGTACTAGTTTTATCTTGTACTGCTTTATCCTTTACTAGATTTAGCTCAGGAAAAGTTAGTTATAAAAAGGAAAGAGATACTTCAGTTTTGTCATTATCCAAATATATGTAATGTAAAAAGGATATTTTCATCTTAGTGCTAATAGACTTAATGTAATTTTGTCCCATCATTTGAAAAGCAATGTCATAAATAATGTTTTGTAATTTAAAAATTACCTTTGTTAATGACATAAACTCAGGAAAAATATAGACATGAATGACTCAAATGTTGGTGCCTCTTCTCAGTTTTTATATCAATGAGTCACTTTCAGAATATTATTACAATCTGAGATTTAAGTTACATAGAAAATTGACTCATTTCTAAGTGCCTTTTTTTTTGGCTTTATATATTTTGGAGATCCTCAAGCTCAGCAATAATATTCAAGGAAAATTTGTATGAAGTGTAGATATTTTAGATGTAACACAAAATTCTTTCTGAATTATCCAGATAATTGTTAGCCAGATGAGTCCCAGTGGAGTCAGAACTGCGTTTCTCTCAATGTATTAGGTAACTCTGTGTTTTGTTTTGTTTCGTTTTCTCTACACTACGTGTCACCTATATCATTTAAATGTCAACATTGTAACCCTAATGTGGAGTTTTTGAATACTTCCTAGGATTATTATTTACAAAATTAGTTGGCATAAGAACTATGTGAAGTTTTGTTTAAATGCAAGAGATTTCCAATAAGTGCATTTTGGACGGGGTCAGAAATCTTCATTTTTACTCAGCACCCTCCTCCCATCACGTAGCGTTTCTCTGTGATAGTTTTCCACTTAGAGGAACAAGACATTAGACACTAGGTTGTGTGGTAAAATATGGTCTATAATTTTGATGTTGTGAAAAGAATATCTATTTTCATATAATATATTCACATATAGAAGATAGTTCATTGGATATATATGTGTGTGTATATGTGTATATATCTACCTCTGTTTCAGTAAAAGGCATCAAATTCTAATAACCTATTCATTGAGACTTCACAGGATCTTTAATTAGCCCACACTGATTTCATGTTTTTTTTTTTTTTATACTATATCTCAATTTCTGCAATTATTTCAGAGGATTTCTTCTTTATTTTCAGTGCTCTGCTATCAGTGTTCATCATTCTGTGCTGTTTAATCTTTAAGAAATAATGGTTTTACAACAAAGCCAAGATTCAAGCTCCTTGTCCATAATGTTTATATTATGGGACTACTTCAAGAGATAATTATACTCTTTCATGTAAAAATACTGTATGAATGAATTATTTCAGTTTTTTTTTTCCTTTTACTGTTTAGTATAATACTCTGATAGGATTAGTGTTACATAAGAAAGAGCTAAATATAAGATTAAAGTTTGAATTATTTGGGGAGTGACTTCTAATGCGTTAAAAGCCTTTGAAATTAATTGTGAATTCTAAGCAATAATTTTCCAGATGCCTGGTGAATTCCTATGCCTTGATTCAGAGAAATTTATTTCTCCTATTTTTAATAGAAAGTGCTTTCACTGATCTCCTACAGCTGAGTAATTTTCTACCTAAAATTGATATGAATATAGATTGTAGGGATAACTTCATAAATATGACACTTCCATGGCAGTAAGTTACATGGCAGTGGTTTTTTTACCTGTGGCTCCCTGAGCGAATTCTCACTTTGTTTTCTCATTAGTAAATTGATTCTCAGCTTAACACAACTTTGACTATTGTGTAAAATGGAGAAACTTCGGGGTTACTTACAGGAAAGCCATGAGCTTCTTGACCTTAAATAAATATCTTCTCTTCTGAAGAATGGACTGTTAAGAGTGTGCTCAAAGGCCATCAAATCTTTTTTGTTACCATGCATAACATCTTTTTTTTTTTTTTTTTGGTCAGGTGACGGGAGTGCTTTGATGTATAATACAGCTGTGAATAGTTAGGGTATGACTGGCACTTCACACAGAAAATACAGGTAACCTTGCCAACATAAGAAAGGTCACACACTTATAAGAAATTAACCGAACCGAGCAGGTAGTTCCCTCTATGGGCCAGAAATGTAAATTTCTTCAGCATCAATCTTGCATTTCTTGTTTTGTCTGGTTCTTTTTCTCCTTTCTTTAAAAATATAATTATGGTGGATAACAAGAAAGAAAAACAAAACTGTCGGCTTTTCTTTTGTGTGACCTGCTACATACATGACTTTGTAGGTTACCTGCTTAATGGGTATGTTTCATTTGTAGGTTACCTGCACAACATGAAAGTTTCATTTTACATGAAACCATATGAAATTCCTAATACTTAAAAAAGATTCTTTAGGCAATATCAAGAGAAAGACAAGTGAGAAAAAATAATTTTGCTAATGTTAGATGAAATTATATGCATATATTGGTGGGACTGCCACCATTTATGGGTCCCTGGGTGGTACAAACAGTTAAGCACTCGACTGCTATCTGAAAGGTTGGTTCTAAACCCACCCAGAGGAGCTTCAGAAGTCAGGCCTGGAGATCTGCTCCGGAAAGGTCACAGCCTTGGAAACCCTACGTTGTGGTTCTACTACGTACACATGCGGTCGCCATGACTGGGCATTGTCTTAACAGCAGTAACAGTCCGACAGACCGTTATTGGGGAATACACAGATGTTTAGTCTGTCACGATCCTTAACAGTGAAGCAGAGGCTTCCTGAGGGGCAATGATCCTATAGGGGCAGTCTCTAAGTGGCACCTCTCCCCAATTTCAAGTGACAAGAGTCTGCAGAAATGCCTTCACTCTTTTGTCCAGCCGCCTCAGTCAGGCGCTTTGCATATTTGTGGCACCTCAGATGTAATTCTGCTCTTTGTCTAATGGCCCCCTTGGACTTGTATCAGAAGGCAAGTACCCCTTTCTGCCTCCCACCCCCACCCTCTGCAACGAAGACCCCAGGGCCAAAGAAGAGATTTGCGGAGACTGTATTCTTAAAACTACCCCAAACCAAACCAAATCCACTGCTGTCGAGTTGACTCCAACTCACAGGGACACTGTAGGACAGAGTAGAACTTCCCCATAGAGTTTCCAAGGAGCAGTTGGTAGACTAGAACTACTGACTTTTTGGTTAGCAGCCATAACTCTTAACCACTGCATCACCAGGGCTCCTAAATAAAACCAGTTGCTGTCAACTTGATTCCAGCTCATGGTAACCCCTACGTGTGTCAGGACAGAACTGTGCTCCACAGGGTTTTCACAGGCTGATTTTTCCAAAGTAGATTGCCAGACTTTTCTTCAGAAACACATCTGGGTGGACATAAACCCTCAATCTTTAGGTTAGAAGCCGAGCGAATGTGTTAGCTGTTGCACCATCCAAAGACTCTTAAATAGGACGATGGTCATCATTTTGTTCACTTGAAGATATGTCCTTTACTAACTAGAATCACTCAATTCAGTATAACTGGAATTCATTGAGCCTTCACTGTTGACCTAGACTACATCCTTAACAAACAAGGAATTTAATCTGTGATTGTCTTCAAGGAGCTTTCATTCTTACTTCAGAAATAAGCTATAATCATTGACATAATTAGCACTTGTTCAAATATTAGACTGTGTAGAAAACAGAACAAAAGAAAACAAACAACAAAAACAAAACAAACCTGTTGCCACTGAGCCGACTCTGACTCGTAGTGACCTAGGAGAGAGCAGAGCTGTCCCATAGGGTTTCCAAGGCTGTAATCTTTACTGAAGCAGAGCGCCCCGTCTTTCTCTCACAGGCCCACTGGTTAGCAGCGGAACTCTTAACCACCGCACCACCAGGGCTCCTTAGACTGTGTAATAGAGACAGTGAATGTCATGCAGATATTAGAGAGGAGTTTATGTAGGAGATGGAAACTCAAAGGAGCCTCAGAGAAGGCACAGAATTTGAATAAGAAAGGTAACAGGAGCCAGTGCATGAAGACGAAGACGGGGATGGAAGAGACTGGCCTGTGTACAGCCCACTGCCTTTGTTTTTGTTTTGGAGACGGAGGGCCAGCTTAAGTGTCAGTCATGTAAATTCACCTACTCGTATTGATGCTCATTAGAAGTCAGGGCCTTTCTCCTTCTCAGATATTCTTCTTTGGCCCCTTAAATCTAAAAGCTTAGATATGGGAGGAGATAAGGCACTTTTGTGGTGCTATTTCCTAAAATACGCACATGCGCAATTGATTTTAGGCCCTCTTTCCTGCTTTCCATATACAGCCAACAGATCCAATCCTTGTTTGAACTGGTAATCCATTTCTTGGGAACTAGAATTTTTGCTATTTTTAAACTTTTTTTTCCTTTCAAGTTCTGTGATTGCTGTTGTCTTCTAATTCTTGTTGTTGATGTTCTGTTGTGTTTGTAGCAATTGCCAGGATGTAACACAAACAAAACCTTGGGTGAGAAAAAAAAGATGTTCTATTGACTTCCTGTGTTGGTTCCTTAAGCACTGTTTTTTGCCTCTACAGAATACAGTGTACTTTCCTCAAACTGACTTTCAAAGTCCTCTGTAACCTGGCTTCCTTCTGACTTTCCAGCTCTGTCTTCTGTGTTACCTGTTAGTTACTTCCAACTTCAAATCAAACCAGTTTAATGCACTTCTTAAACACACTTTATAAGTTCTTGGCTGTTAACTGAAAGATTGGGGGTTCAAACTCACCTAGTGGCCCTAGAGGAGAAAGACCTGGTGATCTGCTCCCATAAAGATTACAGCCTAGAAAAGCCTATGGGACAGTTCTACTCTGCCACATGTACTCACTGTCTGGACAACACCCAACAACAACAGCAACAAACATACTTCCTGCTTTATCATCAGTGAGCCTTTCCCTTCCACCTCCATGATTGTAACTTTTATTTCCATTTGTCCCAAACATATCCATCTTAGAGACCACTTCTGATTATCTGTCCCATAAATTACTCACCCAATTTCTCCTTCTAAATTTTGTTGTCACGTATGTTTAACACTCATAAATCATAACACAGGAAACATTTGGATTAAAGTCTCCTATTTTTTTCTTTTAATTGTGGTTTGCTGTGACTTTGTATTCCATACATGTTAATGTCCTGGAGAAATAAGAGAGACTCTGGAAACTATCAAATTATCATAGTGTTTTCCTTACACATTAACTGTTTCTTTGATTAATTAACAAATATTCTACAGCCTATGTCATGTCCTTGATTCTGTCAATTTTTTTGTTGTTGTTAGGTGCCCTTGAGTCACTTCTGACTCATAGCAACCCTGTGCACAACAGAACGAAACACTGCCCAGTCCTGTGCCATCCTTACAATCGTTGTTATGCTTGAGCTCATTGTTGCAGCCACTTTGTCAATCCACCTCGTTGAAGGTCTTCCTCTTTTCTGCTGACCCTGTACTTTACCAAGCATGATGTCCTTCTGCAGGGACTCATTCCTCCTGACAACATGTCCAAAATATGTAAGATGCAGTCTCGCCATCCTTGCTTCTAAGGAGCATTCTGGTTGTACTTCTTCCAAGACAGATTTGTTCATTCTTTCAGCAGTCCAAGGTATATTCAATATTCTTCGCCAACACCACAATTCAAAGGCATCAATTCTTCTTCGGTCTTCCTTATTCATTGTCCAGCTTTCACATGCATATGATGTGATTGAAAATACCATGGCTTGAGTCAGGTGCGACTTAGTTTTCAAGGTGACATCTTTGCTTTTCAACACTTTAAAGAAGTCCTTTGCAGCAGGTTACTGGGTTTTGCAGCAGATTTACCCAATGCAATGTGTCTTTTTTTTCTGGACTGCTGCTTCCATGGCTGTTGATTGTGGATCCAAGTAAAATGAAATCCTTGACAACTTCAATCTTTTCTCCATTTATCATGATGTTGTTTATTGGTCCAGTTGTGAGGATTTTTGTTTTCTTTACGTTGAGGTGCAATCCATACTGAAGGCTGTGGTCTTTGATCTTCATTAGTAAGTGCTTCAAGTCCTCTTCACTTTCAGCAAGCAAGGTTGTGTCATCTGCGTAATGCAGGCTGTTAATGAGTCTTCCTCCAATCCTGATGCCTTGTTCTTCTTCATATAGTCCAGCTTCTTGGATTATTTGCTCAGCATACAGGTTGAATAGGTATGGTGAAAGGATACAACCCTGATGCACACCTTTCCTGACTTTAAACCAATCAGTATCCCCTTGTTCTGTCCAAACAACTGCCTTTTGATCTATGTAAAGGTTTCTCATGAGCACAATTAAATGTTCTGGAATTCCCATTCTTCACAATGTTATCCATAACTTGTTATGATCCACGCAGTCGAATGCCTTTGCATAGTCAATAAAACACAGGTAAACATCCTTCTGGTATTCTCTGCTTTCAGCCAGGATCCATCTGACATCAGCAATGATATCCTTGGTTCCACATCCTCTTTTGAAACCGGCCTGAATTTCTGGCAGTTCCCTGCGGATACACTGCTGTAGCCGCTTTTGAATGATCTTCTGCAAAATTTTGCTTGCATGTTATGTTAATGATATCGTTCAATAATTTCCACATTTGGTTGGATCACCTTTCTTGGGAATAGGCATAAATATGGATCGCTTCCAGTCAGTTGACCAGAAGCTGTCTTCCGTATTTCTTGGCTTAGATGTTTGAGCACCTCCAGTGCTGCATCTGTTTGTTGAAACATCTCAATTGATATTCCATCAATTCCCGGAGCCTTGTTTTTTTTGCCAGTGCCTTCAGAGGAGCTTGGACTTCTTCCTTCAGCACCAACCATTCTTGATCATATGCTACCTCTTGAAATGGCTGAATGTCAACAAATTCTTTTTGGTATAACGACTCTGTGTATCTTTCATCTTCTTTTGATGCTTCCTGCGTCATTTAATATTTCCCCCACAGAATCCTTCACTATTGCAACTGGAGGCTTGAATTTTTTCCTCAGTTCTTTCAGCTTGAGAAAAGCCGAGTGTGTTCTTCCCTTTTGGTTTTCCATCTCCAGCTCTTTGCACATGTCATTATAGTACTTTACTTCGTCTTCTTGAGCCACCATTTGAAATCTTCTGTTCAGGTCTTTTAGTTCATTACTTCTTCATTTTGCTTTAGCTACTCAACATTCCTGAGCAAGTTTCAGAGTCTCCTCTGACATCCATCTTGGTCTTTTCTTTCTTTCCTGTCTTCTCAATGACCTCTTGCTTTCTTCATGTATGATGTCCTTTATGACATTCCACAACTTGTCTGGTCTTCAGTCACTAGCGTTCAATGTGTCAAATCTATTCTTGAGACGGTTTCTAAATTCAGGTGGGATATACTGAAGGTCATATTTTGGCTCTTGTGGACTTGCTCTGGTTTTCTTCAGCTTCAGCTTGAACTTGCATGTGAGGAATTGATGGTCTGTTCCACAGTTGGCCCCTGGCCTTGTTCTGACTGATGATATTGAGCTTTTCTATCATCTCTTTCCACAGATGTAGTCAATTTGATTCCTCTGTGTTCTATCTGGTGAGGTCCATGTGTATAGCCACCATTTATGTTGGTGAATGAAGGTATTTGCAATGAAGAATTTGTTAGTCCTGCAAAATTCTATCATTTGATCCCCTGCATTGTTTCTGTGACCAAGGCCATATTTTCCAACTACCGAGCTTTCTTCTTTTTTTCCAACTTTCACATTCCAATCACCAGTAATTATCAATGCATCCTGATTGCATGTTCTATCAATTTCAGACTGTAGCAGCTGATAAAAATCTTCTATTTATTCATCTTTGGCCTTAGTGTTTAGTGTGTAAATTTGAATAATAGTTGTATTAACTGGTCCTCCATGTTGGCGTATGGATATTTTCCTATCACTGACAGCATTGTACTTCAGGATAGACTTTGAAATGTTCTTTTTGACAATGAATGGAATGCCGTTCCTCTTCAAGCTTTCTCTCCCAGAATAGTAGACTATATGGTTGTCTGATTCAAAATGGCCAATACAAGTCCCTTTCAGCTCACTAATGCCTAGGATATCGATATTTATGTGTTCCATTTCATTTTTGATGATTTCCAATTTTCCTAGATTCCTACTTCGTACATTTCAGGTTCTGATTATTAATGGATGACTGCAGCTATTTCTTCTCATTTTGAGTCATACCACATCAGCAGATGAAAGTCCTAAAAGGTTGACTCCATCCACGTCATTAAGGTCGACTCTACTTTGAGGAGGCAGCTCTTCCCTGGTCGTCTTCTGAGTGCCTTCCAACCTGGGGGGCTCATCTTCCAACACTATATCAGACAATTTTCTGCTGCTATTTATAAGGTTTTCACTGGCTAATGCTTTTCAGAAGTAGACTGCCGGGTCCTTCTTCCTAATCTGTCTTAATCTGGAAGCTCAGCTGAAACCTGTCCTCTATGGGTGACCCTGCTGGTATCTGAATACCAGTGGCATAGCTTCCAGCATCACAGCAACATGCAAGCCCCCACAGTATGACATACTGACAGACATGTGGGGGTCAATTTTAGCAACCACAATTAATGTGTTGTAAACAATTTGTGGGGGGAAAAAATCTCATAGAAGATGACCTATGGAAGGTATCAGTGATGAGTTCTCATGTCAGATACCAAGGCTAGAACTCGGTTATACAATTAGCTTTGAAACTGTATATCCAAGATTATATTTTTACATGCTTGATTCATTTGTGTTTTGTTTTCATGATTGTTTCTTTTTGTACCAAACCAAAACCAAACCGATTGCCATCCAGTTGATTCTGACTCATAGGAACCCTACAGGAAGGAGTAGAATTGCCCCATAGAGCTTCCAAGGAATGCCTCGTGGATTTGAACTGCCAGACTTTTGGTTAGCAGCCATAGCTCTTAACCACTACAGCACCAGGGTTTCCATATAGAGTACAGATGGGAGAAAGATGTGACAGTCTGCTTCAGTAAAGACTACAGCCTTAGAAACACTATGGGGCAGTTCTACTCTGTCCTGTAGAGTCAATATGGGTCAGAATTGATTTGAAGGCAAAGGGTTTGGCTTAAAGGGTTTACAGAGTAAGATATTTGGGATGTTGGCTTTTTTATTCTTTTAGCGATCATTAGTGATATTAGGGCTTGTTCAGCAGAGATGTCAACCTACAATTGTCATTTTGATCTTCATGACTATTTTATCTCTCAGGTTTTTAATTTAAAAAAAAAATTACATAAGAGGATTATGGAACAAAGAAGAACTAATCAGCCTCTGTCTTTTACAACTGCAATTACAACATTACCTTTCCAGTGTTTTTTTAGTGCAGAAAGAGGAACAGAGGGGACACATTGTCAGGGTATTTAAAGATGGAGATTATTCTGACCTGAAAGTTCAAGAACTATAGGCACGCTGACTCTGGGTACAGTTTAGATCTCCTAGCATATGCATTTTTCTTTCCATTTTTATGATGGATGGACAACAAGAGGCCTTTTAAAAAAAAGTTGGTATAAAAATAATAGAATTTGTTACTTGGGGACTACCATTTCTTCTGTGAAGTGGGCTTTCTTGCCCTTTATATTTTAAGAAGAGAACCTATAAGAAGGAAAAAAAAAAAAACTTATGTTAGAGATTTAATACTTGTGTTAGAGATTTGCTGCCATTTATTACAGCCTTAAAACCACAGATTTGAGTCCCTTTTTTGACCTTTAATAGCACTGCTCATTCTTGGTCCCTAAATAAGGAGGGATAGAGAAGGAAGCCAAAACATCTGTAGCAAGATAATTTTATGTAGCCCTCTGTCCCACATGTTTATCCTTTCTTTAGGACGAGATGCCACCAGGAACAATTAAAGAGCTAGAAAACAGAGTTATGAAGAAGGACAGACTGGAGTAGCAATCTTCCATCTTAATACTATTTGTATTATTTATCTATTGCTATGTAACACATTACCTCAGACTTAGCTACTTAAAATAACACATTTATTCTCTTCTAGTTTCTCTTTTTTTTTTAGTTTCTCTAGGTCAGGAGTTTGTGCACACCTTAGCTTTGTCTCCGCTTAGGGTCTTACAGGCTGCAATCAGGTATCTTCTGGGAATGAGGTCTCAGTTAAGGTCAACTGGAGAAGAATCTGCTTCCAAGCCCAACCAGGCTGTTGGCAGAATTTAGATCCTTAAAGTTGTAGGACTGAGGGGTAAGTTTATTGCTAACAGTTGGTCAGAGGCCACCTTCAGATCCTAGAGGCTGTCCGCAGTTCTTGCCACCTGGGGTTTCCCAACATGGCTGTTTGCTTTCTTAAAGCCAGGGAAAGAGAGAGACTTCCATAAGTCTGTAGCTAAAACTTACACATGAGCATCACCTTTGCTGTATTCTATTGGTTAGATGCAAGTGCCAGGCTCTGCCCATACTCAAAAGGGTGAGAATCACACAAGGGCTTGGACACCATCAAGTGGGATCATGGAGGCCACCCTAGGACTCTGTTCACTAGTCTGTTCTAGGAACGTGTTAACATAGGACATCTCAAAATTAATAAGCCAAGGGGGTAGGATGTGATTAAAATGGGCAACAAAAACAGGTAGGCATTTTACAGAATGAATGAACCTAAATAATACATATGTATGAAAAATTCCCAAACTTATTAGTGGCAAAGAATGTAAATTAAACTTTTTTTCCCCCCAACGCATTTGTGAAACTACAATGGATAAAATCAAGTTGAAGCAAGGGCACGAGGAGAACACTCTCACGCTGTTGTTGTACATCCAGAAACATTTAGGGTTGGTAACTTGGCCATACAAGTCAAATTTTTTTTGGTTAACTTGGCCATACAAGTCAGAATTATCTGTGATCAGATATTTTGACTTACAAACGTGTTACATTGTGCAGAAATATCTGTTTGTTTTCACCCTTTTTCTAATAGTGAAAAATTGGACAGAGCTTGAATGTCATCATCCTAAAATAGTTAAATAAACTGTTGTGTGTCTCACTCCATTACATATATGAAAGTGTTTCCATGTCAAATGAATGCTGAGTTGAAAATTTAAAACAGTATGAATACTATGATCCCATTTTCGTGTAGGGGAATGTCACAATACTTCCAAACCCATGTAAAAAATACCTGAAAATATGCACACTATATCCTATTTATGGAAACCTTGGTGGCGCAGTGGTTAAGAGCTATGTCTGCTAACCAAAAGAGTGCAGTTCAAATCCACCAGGCGCTCCTTGGAAACTCTATGGGGCACTTCTACTCTGTCCTTTAGGGTCACTATGAGTGGGAATAGACTAGATGGCAATGGGTTTGGTTTTCTGGGCTTTATACACTACTTACACTTAAAATATTGTCTGATTTTTTGATAAGTATATCATATTTCTTTAAAAAAGAATAGTTTACAAATAAAAAAAAAAGTTTACCTGATGACAATTAAAAAAAAAAAAAAAAAGGAAGAGCTGATTTCCTCAGACCATGTTCATGAGCTTAGTGGCGGCAAAATGTAGTGAATTACAAGATTTTTAAACTTGAAGCAAACTTCAAGCTTATAAATCCAGTCCTCTCATTTGCTTCCACAGTGGTTAAGTGTTTTGCCCAAATTCTTAGGGGAAATTAAGGCAGAGCTTATGGTAAGCTGAGGCCCTTTTCCTCTTCCAGTGCTTCTCTCTGGGGAGCACACACCTCCTGACTGTCCAACACTTTGTGTCCCAGGCCAGACCAGACTAATAATCCATTTTTCTCCCTCCATCCTTCCCTAGGTCTCTCCCTTCTTCCTCCCTGTCTCTCACGTCCCTCCTCCTTGCTTTCCTTTCAGTATCCCTCTCAGTTTGTTACTTTTCCCCTGGGGTAAGTGACAGAGCAGAGGCCATGCTCTCTGTGTATAAACATGCAGACAACCCTTATGATTAGTCTCTGGGAAGGACAGCATGGCCGGGGAAATTCTGGGCTCCAATTTGAAACCGAAGATTACCCTAGCACCTGGAGACGCTCAGTGTTCAGCCTTTCAGCTTCTGAGTTAGCATGGAGCTGCTGGTAGTGCCACAGAAACCCTCAGCTGAATGGGAAAGTGATGAAGGATTTTGTCACTTTGTGAAGTACTTAAGTACAGTTACTTCTTTTTGATTTTTTACAAACCTACTGCTGTGATACCATTTTGGTAAATATGTAATATTTTTATATTGATATAATTTTAAGGATAAATTTGTCCCTCCAGGATGTTTAGTTCTGAAGAACTGAAAACATTAAATTTCACCAAAGTGAACCATTTTATTTGTTAGTTGTTGTTCGGTTCCACTGAGTCAATTTTCAACTCACAGTGACCCCATGTGACAAAGTAGAACTGCCCCATAGGGTTTTCTTGGCTGTAATCTTCAAAGGAACAGATTGCCAGGTCTTTCTCTGCCAGAACCTCAGGGTGGGTTCAAACTGCCAACCCTTTTGGTTAGCAGCCCAGTGCTTAACAATTGTGCTGCTAGGGCTCCTCTTTTATAGGGTTGCTCAAATTAGTAAGATTGGACAATTGCACTTAAAAATTTTTTAATCAAAATAATTTTAATTATGAAATGGTTTAATAGAAATAAAAGCAGCTCATTATTTAGGTTGGCATTTAATGTCTTATGATGGAAAAAGGAATACTAATTTTAATGTGCTTGGGGATTGCGTTGTGAAGAATATAGCCGTACAGAAAGGCCATATTCTATGTGGCATGAGTTTCTGAGCACCACTGGAGCTAGACAGACAGGGTTCATTCACATCCTGCATCTGCCCTTCATAGTGTGGGACCTTGGGAAAAATCTCAGGCTTTCTGAATCTCAGTTCCCTCATCTTGGTAAAGGAGGTGACAACTGTACTTAATATTGCAAGGATTACAGAAATAAGCACCTGCAAAAAAAAAAAAAAAAAACTTAGAGCAATGCCTGGTACTTGCTAAACTTAAATAAATGTTACCAAGTATTTTATTATAGCAACCAAAATATTAGAATCTCCATTCTATACATGATCTCAGAAATAATGTTGGAGCAAACCCTATTTTTCTGAGAGAGATTATTTGTAAGTGGCGATTACTAATGATTTGGATGTAAGTGAATATTTAAGGTTTATAAAAATAATCATAATACCAGGTTCTAGAGATCTGTAGAATGTACAAAATGCATTTATATTCCTTAGTTTATTTACAGACAAGAATACAGATTCTGTTTAAGATGAAGCGATAGTAAGAGCAAGATCATAATCTGAATTTATACATGGAATTCAGTTTCAGTAAAATCAGATGCTCGGTAAAGTCTTCTAGAAAGGATGTGTTTTACAAGTCATTGAACATCAGAAAGCATGGGAAGTTTGAAGTTATTTTAGAACCAAAAATATCAAACTTGTCACCAAGTTGATTCCAACTCATATCGACCCTACAGGACAGAGTACAACTGACCCATAGGGTATCCAAGGCTGTAAATCTTTATGGAAGCAAACTGCCACATCTTTTTCTGCTGAGAAAGTGACTGGTAGTTCGAACTGCTCACCTTTTGGTTAGCAGCTGAGCCCTTAACCACCACACCACCAGAGCTCCTCATTTATCACAGAGAAACATGGAAATAAAATAATGGAAAACTTTTTAGAAAGCAAGATGGCTCTGAAGGTTAATTAAGCTACAGATACTGGTGTGTTAGTTGTGAGTGTCCCAAACAAGCACATGATGCTTTTGTGCGCTGACAGGGTTCATATATTTTTTAAATGATTAGTTTTGGCCAAGAAATGTATTTTGGCCAAGAAGACATTTTTAAATGGAATGACTTGCTGATTGAGTCATTTGAAAAGAATGGCTAAATACGTTATGTGATAGCAATATAGTCTATTACTTTTTGAATGTGAAGAACAACGAGTGAGTAACATCAGTGACTCTGGGTTATTAAAATCTTTACAATGATTAGTGCCCAATTCATTGACTTAAGCGTTTTTCCCACACTAAACATGGAGAAAGCAGTAGTGCTGTTACAGTCAGTATAATTTGGCCTTTTCTTTCTTGCTTACATGTCCCAGTTTAGTGTCTCTTGACTCAAAGTGTGAATGACTATTGCATTGAAAACGCTGCCCGTAATTGCTCTAAGTTTGAATACGTGTGAAGAGATGTTAAAATTTAGGGCCCTATGTGTGAGGTTCCAAGTTAATAGCAACAAAAATAAATCTCAAACTGTGACATTAGTATTATATGTTCTTTGTAAGACCACATGACTGAGATATTCAAATAAGGATACCTGCAATTCAAGGGGCCGTTGTGAAATGCAAACTGAAGCGTGGCCAGTTTGGCTGTCGAAGGAAATGCGTGCCAACACTGACACCCTGTAAACATGGCACCTCTGCAGTATATTCCAAAAAAACAACTTTTGAGGTCTTGAGTATTGGGCCCTCAACGAATGTTTGAGTGAATTAGTTAATTAAGTGTTTAATGGATTCCCTCACTGCTTAGATGATGCTTAGCTCATTGCAAGCAGGCCAGCCCTGTAGTTACTCAGATCCTGCTTCAGGCCCCATTGCTTCCACACTCAGTGCAGTCATCCGTGCCCAGCGCCAACTTGGCAGCAACCTGGTTTGTGGTTCTGTAACTTAGTTTTCAGACAGAGACTCCTTAAAATATGCTAACCCAACAGTATTTCAACAAGCATGTACTGAGCGCTTGCGGTCTACACAGTTGTGTATGGCAATAGATTTGAATGGAAATGCATTCCGGATGGTGATCTCAGTGAGATGATTCCAAAGATGATATTCAGTGAGTAGCCATGTGATCTCCTTTGGAGCTCCAAGTTTCTGTGCTGCTTGTAGATCTCAGAGAAGAGGGATATATGAGTCCATTAAGACTCAAAAACACATCACTCACATACTTGAAATCATTTAGACTGGGCCTTATAAAGAGCTGTCAAAATGAGTTTGGGATAAATATTGCTGTGTTTTTAATGAACGTAGGAGCCCTGGTGGCTCAAGGGTTGGCAGTTCGAACCCACCCAGCCGGTCTGTGGGAGAAAAGACCTAGTGATCTTCCCTAAAGATTGTAGCCAAGCAAGCTCTTTGGGGCAGCTCTGTTGTGTCACACGGGGTTGCTCTGAGTCAGAATGGACTCCACAGCACCCAACGCCAAACAACACCAAGAAGCGCGGCATAACCTTTCCTGCTTTACTTCAGTGAATGGAGTTGTAAATTCTAATCTTTGCAAAATAGTTCATGCTCTCGGTCCTCTACTCATGAAGGAGCTATGTAATCAATTAAATGTCTTTTTTATTAATTGAGCTAGAAAATAGTTAACAAGTAAAAGTGCAAAACTAATGATCCACATTCTGTAAAATGCTTAAGGATGAGTGAGTGATGAACACATGTTCCACCTGGAGAAGAAGACCGGTACGATGTCTGATGGTAAAAGGTGTATAAAACGAGCACTTCACCAACACTTACTGTGGCCAATTCAAGTGCTTACGTGGGCCATCTGACAAATTACACTATTAGCAGAAAAGAGACAACATATGCCCTTATTCCGCCACTTCAGAAAGCACTTGGTGCTGTAGTGGACTTTGCTTTGTGTTTATAGCTGACTAGCAATGCATCTTAACGCACTTTTAAGCACAGTTGCACTAAAGTGGCACTTACTTAAATGAATGTTTGATAAAGAAAGAGACCAGTGGAAGGAACAGACGTATAAGATACCTATCATATAGAATTTACATCTAAAATGAAACTAATTTCCAGTAAGGACATACTCTGGAGGTGGGTGGGCTTTATTTAAAAAAAAACTGTCGAAGCAACGTAACATCTCAGCTTATTTTGGAAAGATAGGGGTATCTGTAATTGAGTTTCATGATGTATTTTTAAATTATTGGATTCTTTTGGATGTAGTAAAAGACCAATTGGAAAGGCTTTGTATGTATTGGACTTCATGCATTAAAAAGAGCTAAAATAATACAATATACAGTACTATAGGGAGATTATGAAAGGTTTTTATATTTTTTATTAAAATTCAATACAAACTTTTTTGCATTATGTTGAGACCCTTTCACTAATTTTGGTACATAAATAGACAAGTTTTTATGAAGTATCAAAAGAAACTAAGAGAAGGGATAGCTGCAAATTTTATGAGGCAGTTATGCCATACATTTGTAGAAAATTAACACACAAAAAATTATGATTTGTGATAGCCTCATAATAATGTCAACCAAATACTTACCCTTACATTTAGGAAGTTATTACCTGCAACTAAATAAAAGTCCACTTGTAACCTATTGAACCAGACTAAGACCGAGTCAGGTCCAGGTCTCCGCTCAGCGCAGCCTGTCTGAACAGAGAAATGGACACGGCTGTTAAGGCAAAGAGAACACATTTATTTAGTTGGCCAAGTAAGGGAGTGAGCTAGGACTCCGGTCACCAAGGCAGCTTCCCAAAACTAGGCGGGGGTCAGCTTTTATGAGGTCAGCATAGTAAGCATAGTAAGCATGATTTTTGCTGATTATTCATTGCGGGCCAGGACTAGGAATTGGCGTGGAAGCGACTTGACAAACCCCTCGCTTCTGAGATGGGTCTGGCTACTGCAGATGACGTTAGTCCAGTGATTTTTCGTTCCTTGGCATGACTCTTTTGGTTACTTAACATGAGTTTTCTGATTTATCTGCGCATGTCTGGTGATTCGGTGCGGGTTTTATTTGGAGCTTGTTTATGACTTTTAGCTGCAAATTACCCTGAAGTTAAAACAATATAAAGAGTAGGGAAGTGGTTAAACATAGTCAAACAGTTTTATTCTGAAGCCCCAATATGGCCTGCTTCTGTGGTGAGAGCAGGAGTGCGGTTTAGCAACCACCTCACATTCCAAGCCAAAAATGCATAAGTATACATTCTATTAATTTTTTTTTCAAGCGGATTTTCTCATAGTATATAAAATTAGTTTTATCGGATAATTGCCAATTGAAGTAACACAGGAAACAATATTTAATTTTTCCTGGTTGCCCCATCTCAACCTATTCTAAGCCAATAAGCTGTGTTTTTTCTGCTATTATTGCAAATAGCGTATACACAATTTATGACTAGCACATTTGTCATAAATGTGCCACGATCTACTGCAACAATTGGCTGCTGTTTTTGTTTACCCCAGTGTATCAGATGAAGTCATGGAGAGCTCACAGTGGGTAAATTCCCTTTGGAATGCTTCTTGAATTGCTGTGACTCACTTTGGATTAAGACCTATTTTCTTCAGATGCTGTACTGGAGCTTACAGGAGGGGGGTTTCTAGTCCAAACTCAGCTGTATTCTAGTTTTGGGTCAATCCTGAGCTTTATTTTCTTCCTCTGAGAAAGGGAGTGGTTTAGGCCTTTCTCTTTCAACCCTGACATTTTTTTTACTTCTTTTCTCAGTATAGGGGTAATCAAACCAAATCAATCCATACTTAGAGAGCTATGGCACAGTAGCCTAAATTCAGCAAGGCCAGTTGTAGCCAGGAGGTAGAAGTAATCCCTGTGACCTGCTTTGAATTTTTTTTTTCTTTTTCCTTTCTTAATTCTAAAGCATGAACTCAGTAATCCCCAGTTTTTTTCTCAAATGATATAAAACATATGTCATTCATGCAAGTTGAAATTAATTACCCCTTTAATCTCTTTTTTCCTGATATTTTCACAAACTCTTTGAAAAATAAAAGTCACCTTATATTAAAAGCACCAGGGCCTGGTTTCCATCTTGGTTCAGTGGAGCCGAAACCGGACCAGTAGGTCCGAGCCCAGTGTGCAAGAAGACAAACTCTGAGACACTGTTTTGAGAGGAAGAAAGAGATCATTTCGCAGGTTAGCAAGTGGGAACTCAGAGGTATTGACCTCAGACTAAGTTCCCCTATTTGAAAGAACATTCACATTTTATAGGGTTCTTGGTCTTGGGTAGTTATACACATTCATATCAGGGTGGGTAAGGGGCGGGTTAGTTGTTGCCGATTAGCCAATGCTTCGCTCTGGAATTAAAGGTACAGGTAATTGTTACAGTACTGGGCCAGCGCAACGGCAGTGTGAGGAAAGAAGGTCCCTGAAACCGGAAGGCCTGTGTGGGGCTTAGTTTGACGGTTCCACCGATTTCTGTCACTGGGATTCTCCTGGGTCACTTGCAGGTCACTTTATTCAGTTCTGCACATGCTGTACCACTTTGGGCCAGTTTGAGCTGGTTTGTAGGACTTTCGACAGGGTCTGAAAAACAGCTTTAAGGAAGCTAGTGAGGTAGCAAGGGACGTGAACCAGCCTGGCCCGATAGTCTGGCGCGTAATAATTAATTAGGTTTCTCAACCTCTAGGGTCCCCTAATGAAGCCAGCTGGTCACACTGAGTATCTCCATTACCTGGTTCTTTCCTTTCTTAGAAGGTAAGTGTTTATTGCAGCTTTGGGGCAGAAGCCTCCTTCCCCACCTCAGTCACCAGATAGGAGTTCCCTCTGTTAGAGCTGTAGGAACAAGAGTCACCTTTTTGTCCTACATAAATTTTGGGTTGAACCTATTGTCTAATAACCCTCTCTCTCTCTTTTTCAACCCTAGAATGAACATTAAATATCATTTCTTATCAATATGAAATTCTATATAGTTGTTAAGTACCTAAAGATACTTAGTAGCACACAACATCTCTGGGATACAGCTCAATACTCTATTTCATCATCTCATGTTTTCCTGTCAAAGAAAGCAAGGCTCAAAAAAGTCACCCTCTCCCAGCCACATGTTCGAGGTTGCAAAACAAAGATGAAGGGCATTATTCTCCAGTCTCTGTCTCTGGGTCTGATCATTATTTCTTCTTCCTTTCCAGCTATACAATCTTGCTGCATTATAAAGAATGGAAAAAAAAAAAGTCTATATTAATGTTTATTTGCTTCACAGTTAAACTATAGAATGTTTATTAGGGTCTTGTCCTGAAGAATTGTACATGTTGAACTGTTAATTGATTTTTCTTTAACTCGTTTTCCTATATCCATCATTCCTCTTCAGCACCTACCAATTTATAGACTGTGTTTATAGAGTCTTCTCCATTTCTGTCAAGAACTTTACCCACATCTAGATTCCAATTGTAAAGGTTGAAAATAATGGAGAGACTCTTTCTAACGGTGCTGCTAAGGGTATGTGAGAATGCTAAGTTTTTTTTTTTTTTTAAGTACTGTGCGAATATACTCTGTGAAATAAAACCTTCCAGAGACAGACCATTCTAAAATTTCCTCTTGCTTTGCATTGCTTTGCTTTAAATCATTTTCCTTTTTAAAATTTATTTTTGCCTTTTGTTTCAGGAAACAGGTAGACTTTGGAGAAATACCTTTTCAGTCAGGTGACAGATTTCTTATGTTGATACGAAAGGATAAAAAGGATGTTTCTCATTGCCATTTCAGTTCGGAAGAAGCTAAACCATTACAGGAAATCCTACAACTTTGTTTTAAATCTCTGGGTGATTAAAAAAAAAAAAATACACATGCAGCAAGCTTAACAAGCATATCACCACAACATAAGCATTAAAGCACTCTGGTCAGGGGCAGGGTCAAAAGTCAGTGTTGTTCTTCCACAGAGTGCACTTGACGGCATTTGGAAGACCTGCGGAGTTACAAAATTAGAGAAAACCCTGTGTAAGTTTTATGTCTGACTGCAGAGGCTTTTCGAGTTTCTGTTACAGGTGGGGGTAGGGGATTATTTTGCAGGAGCAAACTGTGTGGTTTCCGTAGAAGTCAACTCTGTTCCTGTCTTTATATTGGATTTCAAGGGAACGCGTGTCAGTTGTAGAAAAAGTTCTAGAACCAAAACTTGGAAAAGTTGTGCCTCAATACAAGCAAATTGTATTTGCAGTTCAAGTAGATTTAATATGTATTAAAATTTTTTTTTTTTTTTACTGAAATAAATTAGAATATTTATTCAATTTACTTTATTGAGCATCAACTATGTCAATGTTCTGCTCTTTGCTATGGATCCAAAGTGAATGATCCCTGCCCTCAAGCATTTTACGTTTCAGTAAGGATGACTTTCCACTGCTATTCATAAGGTTTTCATTGGCTAATGCTTTTCAGAAGTAGACTGCTGGGTCCTCCTTCCTAGTCTGTCTTAGTCTGGAAGCTCAGCTGAAACCTGTCCTCCATGGGTGACCCTGCTGGTATCTGAATACCATTGGCATAGCTTCCAGCATCACAACAACACACAAGCCCCCACAGTATGACAAACAGACACTTGGGGATACTGATTGGTTTAAAGTCAGGAAAGGTATGTGTCAGGGTTGTATTTTTCACCATACCTATTTAATTTGTATGCTGAACAAATAATCCAAGAAGCTGGATTATATGAAGAAGAACAGGACATCAGGATTGGAGGAAGACTCATTAACAACCTGCTTCATGCAGATGACACAACCTTGCTTGCTGAAAGTGAAGAGGACTTGAAGCACTTACTAATGAAGATCAAAGACCACAGCCTTCAGTATGGATTGCACCTCAACATAAAGAAAACAAAAATCCACACAACTGGGCCAATGAGCAACATCATGATAAATGGAGAAAAGATTGAAGTTGTCAAGGATTTCATTTTACTTGGATCCACAATCAACAGCCATGGAAGCAACAGTCCAGAAACCAAAAGACGCATTGCATTGGGCAAATCTGCTGCAAAGGACCTCTTCAAAGTGTCGAAGAGCAAAGATGTCACCTTGAAGACTAAGGTGCGCCTGACCCAAGCCATGGTATTTTCAATCACATCATATGCATGTGAAAGCTGGACAATGAATAAGGAAGACCAAAGAAGAGTTGACGCCTTTGAATTGTGGTGTTGGTGAAGAATATTGAATATACCATGGACTGCCAAAAGAATGAACAAATCTGTCTTGGAAGAAGTGCAGCCAGAATGCTCCTTAGAAGCAAGGATGGCGAGACTGCGTCTTACATATTTTGGACATGTTGTCAGGAGGGATGAGTCCCTGGAGAAGGACATCATGCTTGGCAGAGTGCAGGGTCAGTGGAAAAGAGGAAGACCCTCAACGAGGTGGATTGACACAGTGGCTGCAACAATGAGCTCAAGCATAACAACGATGGTAGGGATGGCGCGGGACTGGGCAGTGTTTTGTTCTGTTGTGCATAGGGTCACTATGAGTCGGAACTGACTCGACGGCACCTAACAACAACAACAACAACAAAGAAAGACTTTTCTCAACAATGTGATCAGAGTAATGAGATTAGGCCATATTTAGCAAAGCATTCAAGAAAGAATAAGTATTTCCTGATACACTATGTATATATATTTTACTTTATTTTTACGTATTGTATTTTAGATGAAGGTTTACAGAGCAAATTTGTTTCTCATTAAACAATATATATATACTGTTTTATGACATTGGTTACCAACCCCACGACATGTCAAAACATGCCCCGTCTTGACCTTGGGTTCCCCATTACCAGCTTTCCTATCCCCTCCTGTCTTCTCATCCTAACCCTGGGTTGGTGTGCCCAGTTAGTTTCGTTTTGTTTCATGGGCCTGTCTAATCTTTGGAGGAAGGGTGAACCTCAGGAGTGACTTCAGTACTGAATTAAAAGGTTGTCTGGGGACCATACTCTCCGGGCTTGTCCAGTCTCTCTCAGGCTTGTAAGTCTGGCCATTTTTTGTGAGTTAGAATCTTGTTCTACATTTTTCTCCAGCTCTGTCAGGACCTTCTATTGTGATCCCTGTCAGGGCAATCGACGGTTATAGCTGGGCACCGTCTAACTGTGCTGGACTCGGTCTGGTGGAGGCTGTGGTAGTTGTGGTCCATTACTCATTTGGACTGATCTTTCCCTGTGCCTTTAGTTTTTTCATTCTCCCTTGCTCCAGATGGATTGGAGCCAGTGAAGTAAGTTAGATGGCCGCTCACAAGCTTTTAAGACCCCAGGCGCTATTCACCAAAGTAGCATGTAGAACATTTTCTTTACAAATTGTGTTATATCAGTTGAGCTAGATGTCCCCCAAGACCGTGGTCGCCAGCCCTCAGCCCAGTGATTTGGTCCCTGAGGGAGTTGGATGTGTCTGTGAAGCTGCCACGACCTTGTCCTTGTCAAGTCGTGCTGGCTTCCCCAGTATTGTGTACTGTGTTACGCTTCATGGATGTTACTACTTATCAGTTGTCTTGTTAGAGTTTTTACTGCCTCAGCCTCCTCTCCTCATAACCATCAAAGATTATTTCCATCAGTGTGTAAGCCATATACACTAAACCGAAGCTTTCACTTCTGTAACTCTACATATATGGTGCTGTTTATGCCTGCAGGAGCTGCATATACTGGTATCATTCTGCATTTCATTAGACAGATCTGGAAATATATGAAGACAGATTTTATGTCTTTTACCTCTCCTCAGCTTTTTAAACATTTTCTCACAGCTTTTTTTCTTTTTTTCCGGGATTCTTAAGACTTTTTAAAAAACTGTTGGCTGTTATAAATAGGAGTAACTGACCCCTAAAATGCTTGATGTCTACTGCCAATGAATTGCTTTTATGAAAATATGTTATAAACAATCACAAACTAGGATGCCTGAGCTAGTAGGGGTTTAGAGGCTATTTGTCCTCTAATAGGAATCAGCCCTACAAGTCAACTTTACCTTTGAATTTTGTGTTTCCTGTTACAATAATGAGAATTACATTAATTTTAGAGAAAATATAACTTATAAAAAGTTGATAATATTTGTGCAAAAACCTGGTGATCTGCTCTATAAAGATTTACAGCAGAGGAAACTCTATGGACCAGTTCTCCTCTGTCCTATAGGGTCACTTTAGGTCGACAACACACAACAACAAAAACAGTATTTGTACAAAGGAGATAATACAAAATAAATTTTGCGGTTTTTCAAACATATTTTCAGCCATATGTGTACGTGGAAATAAGAATAATAATGTAAATGTTTTTAGCATGCATTGACAATTAGAAATTATAGTCTTTGAAGGTTGAAGAACATAGCCTACTGCTAAATATATTTCTGACATAAAACTCAAAAGATGGTGTGAGATAAAAATAAATTTTCCTTTCTTTTCTTCTTTGTTTTCATAATAATTATGGCAAATAGCTCATGTGTGCCAACTTTGATTCCAAGAGACTAGGATTATTTAAGTTTGAATTAGTATACTGTTAGAGAAACGAGCACCTTCTAGTTACACCCTCTCAAATTGTTGTCTCTTTTGCCATAAGGTTGCTGAGACTGATTGTTTAGTAAGATTAGAGTAACTTCATAATCAGAAAGAATGTGGAGGAATTCCATATTGAAAAACTTAATTTTATGTGAATTTTATATAAAAAAATTAACTGCTTTATCAACTTTTATTATAGTTGCTCGATATCATTAAATCTCATTTTTTGAAGATGCCATTTTCACATCACCATATTCATGGTTTTTAAGCTCAAATACTAAAGATTTTATGAATGAGAAGGGACCTTAGCTTCCATTTAGTTTTGGTGTATGAATGAGATAAGATTAAAAAAAAAACAAAACTCACATAGTTCAGACCAAATTAGAACTAAATCTTAAGTTTTCTAAGTCACTTCTCACCCTTGCACAACTAGATGCTTCCCTAGAAAGAAACATTTATAAAGTTCTCATATTCTCTTTTAAGTACAGATATCAGATAAAAAGAGGTAAACATAAAGCTGTCAAGGAAATTCAGATTTCCTTTATGTAATAGTTTGTTTGGCTCTTTTCATTTGACAGTAAAATTTTGAAATACCGTTGTAAAATGTATGATACTTTTATTTTGGTGACTAGAACTAAGCATTAACATGTACTTGACGTCTTGGTTCGGAAACGAAGACCTTGTGTGGTTTATAAAAACCAAGCAGTAACACTAGCTCTGCCAGGGAGCTGACACCATGTGTTTAAACAGCATTAGGTGGGCCATGTATTCATAACTTTTTATTTAAATTCCTTTTTAAGATGTTTTTTAAATGGCATAGTCACACTAAAGTTTTCCAGTATTTCCTAAAATAAAGATATTTTTGGTAATCATAGCTATTACTGTTCATATTCTGAGTTATCCAAAGTTAAGAAAAAAAAACTCTTATTAAAATTTTTATTCTGTGAGAATTAGAATTACAATTATTATGGATTGAATTGTGTCCCCACAAAATATGTGTTGAAATCCTAACCTGTAACTGTAAATACCACCTTGCTTAGAAATAGAGGTTTTCTTTTGTTAATGGGCCATTCCAGGACAGGGTGGTTCCTAAACCTTATCACTTCTAAGTGATATAAAAAGAGTAAAACAGACCCAGAGGCACACTCACGGGGAGATCCACATGTGTCAAGGACTGTGGCAGCCACCAGAGACCAGGAGAGAGTCCCACAGAAGGACTTGACACATCTAAGACCCTGGTTTGAACTTTTAACTTCCAGAACTGTGAGAAAACAAATTTCTGTTCTCTAAAAAAAAAAAAAATTTTTTTTTTTTTTTTTAAAGCTCATAGAAGATTTACTACATTTTGCTTATGGAACATCTTTCAGAAACATTAGCAATTATTCATACCATTTTTAAAAGATCATTTTGTTCTGGGTGCTTCAGTGCCAGCTCGCCTGCAAGTTATGCTTGGCTCCATTTTACAGACAAGGACACTGAGGATTAAAAAGAAGAAAAACGGACCCGACACCCAAAGCGTACGACTGGCAAACTGAGGAATCAGATTCGGGTCTGAGTCCAGTTCTTCCATTGAGCCATGCCTCAGATAATGTGTTAGGGTACAATTCTTTTTCTATATTAAGTTTATATGAATCAATAATATCAATAATCAATAACTTACCATTTCCCTATTTAATTATTGAACATAAAATTACATTTGATATTTAGGTATTGAAGAAGCAATTAATGTATGTACCATGAAAATATGGTAAATATTTTTCTAAATTTACAGCCTTGACCGTGATTTAACTGAAAATAAATCCCTCAATAACTAGCTGTTTAACCATCTGTCTTTTGGCATGTTCGCAGTAAATAGAGTTACAGTCATTTACTATGCAAGGGAGACTTTTCAACTTAGACTATGTTTAAATTCGAGACAGAAGCCTCACTTTCTTCTTCTACACCCAAAACCAGAGCAGTAGATTATGGGTCCGCTGCATGGGAGAGAGGAGTGCCAGGGAGACCTGAGTCTTCTGTATAAGCTCCAGTAGTGCTGGCATTCCGAGATATCAGTGGGTTTAGAATAAACATGTCTAATAATGGAATCTGCAGTGGTGGTGTAGTGGTTAAGAGCAACGGCTGCTAATGAAAGGTGGGTAGTTCAAATCCACCGGCTGCTCCCTGGAAACCTTACGGGGCAGTTCTACTTTGTTCTATAGGGTTGCTGTGAGTTAGAATTGACTTGATGGCAACATTTATTATTATTATTGTTTTTGTTGTACTTCCATAAATTCTAGCTTTTTAAGATAAAAGTTTGACTAGGCTGCTTTGAGATAAAAAGAGTGAAATTTCCTATTTGTGTTTTTCCTATCTGGGTGGAGGGATAGAAGATAGATAGATAGATACTCAGATGATAGATAGATAGATGATATTTAGACAGATTTTCTAGAAATTGGCTCCGCAATATAAAAAACCAAAACCAAACCTGTTGTCATTGAGTCGATTCTGACTCATAGTGCGTATTAAATTGTCCCCATTGGATCTAGATATAAGCATCCCTTGTCTCATCTGAGGCATAGTGGAGAAAGAAGACATTATACAAGGAAATACCAATATTCGGATATTTAGTAATTCTTATGTAAATTTTTAATTAGCAAATTGAGAATTCCAAATATTTCTTACATAACAACTTATTAATCATTGCTGGCTGTTGTATAAGTCATTGATATAAAAGCTACTAGAAGACAAACATGCAAACATAGTATCACGTGACAGAAGACATGAAGAGAAAGTGCACAGGTGCTCTGGGGCATCAGAGAAAGGAGCTAGCGATTCTAGAACTTCACATACAGAGTGGTATCCAGGATGAATTTTGAAGAATGAAGAATAGTTTTCCAGGGGAAATGATGCCCTTGATTTCAAAACACACAATGTAAAGCACAGAAGCATGAAAGAGCACAGAGCCATAGAGAGAATGACAAGGTATTTGGGCTGTGCAGGGGGGTAAGTCGTGGCTGAGATCCGAGAAATAGACTTCAAGATTTATGTGCAACGCTAAGTGATGGGAAATTGATCCTAAGAGATGGGAGAATGGGAGAGCACGAGCCATCAGACATGTTCACTCAAGGGAGAGGCACGATTGAGTCTGTGAAATAAAAAGCAAACAAATACCTGCACTACCTGGGATAGGTGAGAATTTGAAAGCAGAAATATCAAAGTCGTTTGGACTAGGCCCAATTGTTTGGAGGAGAATGCTTGAAATCAACATGGAAAGGGGTGAGAAAAATTGCTCTGATTAAGGAGAGTCAGCATGGGTGCAGGCAGGGGAGGTCATGCCTTAACTGTCCTTCTAAAATCTCTGAAACTGTTCTGGCCTGGTAAAAAAAAAAAAAAGGCCTGGTAGAGAGCAGAAATTCAGGCGCCGTCATTTACTCACAAGCTTCTGACAACACCTCAGAGGTTAACGAACATGGAAAGATTTGTGGGAGTAAGAAAGAATACTGCATTGAAAATAGTCTTACGGGAGTATGAAAGGTAATCATTTATTCCCATTCTAAAGAATTGGACCAATTTGGATAACATTCGTATTAATCGATTTACAGGAGTGCAGGTGAAAATTAATGTTTGAATTGTACATTTTCTCATACCAATTTCTACTCAGTAAATATTTTTGCACTTGTATAATCTTGTTTCAGAATATGACATTTATATTTTTCCTGCTTTAAAAAATCATGTCTTCTTTTTCTTACTTGAATGGAAATTCATCATAAAACTATATTTCCCAACTAACCTAAGAAATATAATTTGCCTGGCTTGGTTTATTTGTCAGATTCAATTACGCAAAGCCATGCCATGTTGAAACTCTGTCCTTGGTGTCTCTCCGTATTGTCTTTGTGTAAGAAAAATACGTCATTTCCAGTTATTTCAGAAACTTCAGAATGCTCTGTGTTCCCATCTCTGGTACCCTTCTGCAGGTATGTCTGTAGGCATATGTATATCAATAAAAAAAAAAAGAGGTGCGATATTGGTATTTCAGTTGTTACGTTTTCTTTCTATACTTTGGGATTGGCCACTATCTACCTGATTCTAATAGCTATTTAGTAAGGTAAGTCACTTAACAAAAACAGAAGCCTCATTATTGCTTTGCCAGTGCTACTTTAATGAAATGTACACGGTCTTATCTTTTGGGTAAAAAAGTGGTATCCAGGATTCATGCTCACTGAGACTGGAGAGTAAAATCATGTTAAGGTCTGACTATAGAACTGAACTATTAAACTATTAAACTGTCAAAATTAGATATGTAACAGAAATTTTGAAATTGTTATGGGGTAAAAGCATTGGCTTAATATTTAGGTACAATGATAGAATAACAAAATTGTGAGAGTGTATAAGGCATCTAGTATATTCCCTGGCATGATGTAAGTATCTGTTATTTTAGCAGTTTTTATTAATAGGGAGCCCCTGTGTGGCTCAAACTGTTAAGCACTTGGCTACTAACTGAAAAGCTGGCAGTTCGAACCCACCCAAAGTTGAAAGAAAGACCTGGTAATCTGCTTCTGAAAGGTCACGGCTGTTGACAGTCTTAAGGAGTGCAGTTCTACTCTGAAGCACACGGCGTTGCCATGAGTCGAAACTGACTTGACAGCAACTTTTTTTTTTAAATAGTATTTATTAATAATTTTTTAATAAAGGTTTTTGATAGATACAGTGGCTTTCCAATGATAGAGGTTATGATTTTGTTTTTCAGAATGCTTCAGTCATCCTATGACTAATTGTTCAGTGGAAGAAGATTTAAAAGTGATTGAAAAGAGAACAGAAAAATTGATAATAAACTCAATCTAAGTACATTTTAGCCTCTTTTCTTCCCTTACTGCTGTGCTGTCTCTTTGTCAACAAATGAGAAGTAACAGCTTTTAGTCTTTATAGTTATTCACTGAATACCAAAAACCAAGACCAAACCCGTTGCCATAGAGTCGATTCCGACTCATACCGACCCTAATACAGTGAGTCTTTTTCTTTGATTGATTCCTGTAATTTTTTTCGAAGGCAAATTTATCTGCTCAATCACTTCAAATCAATGAGCAATTCAACTAACCAGTACCCTCTGGCGTAAACTGTGATCCCTGGTCAATTTCCCTCCATGCAGTAACGTCAAAAATACAAAAACACGTGAAGTATAATAGCAAATTATAAAAAGCAAAAATTCTCTGGGGGGATATGCAGTGTTAGACTGCCCATGGCTCAGTCATTTTATTTGGTATTTTTAACAGTGTGTGTGAATAAGAAAAAGATGTTCTTCTAAAATCAACTTCAGTAACTTAAAGGGTATGTTGACGCTGTACCATAATTTCCTTGGATTTTTATAGTTTAAGTATATCTGTGTTATTTTTAATCAAAACACATATTAAATACCAATCCTTTTATTCTTTTTTCCCCCAAATAAAAATTACCAGAATGATCACTTGTGGGGTTTTAATTATAAATTTGTGCTTATGGTATATTTGCTTTTCCTCTGTGCTTATGTTTCCAAAGGATGAAAATAAGATTCCGTGTCTCAGTTACAAATACATTTACTACTCCAGTTTGGTCCGACTGATCATTTTTCCTAGGACTGGCACTGAGCTGGTGTTTCAGATGCCTACAGGCCCTGTCAGAGCCTTGGGATATAACTCTTTGAGTTCTGGAAATGATCGATGCCGTCAGATTAACGGGCAAACTTGGTTCAATATCAGGGAATAGTTTAGCACTCTTCTAATTTTTCTAGCTGTTATTAATATTCACTTAAAATATTTTAAAGATCATAAAGTGCATTAAAGATCTTTGTAACTGGTGTATTTGCTATTTTCAAGAGTGCTCAGGAATCATTCTCGAATTACCTGTAGCTCCCACTTCACATTCTTTTCTCTATGTCTTTAAACACATACACACACACGTATGTATCTTCACTATTGTAACATGTCTCTCCTCTAGCCAGTGTGAGAATGCATTGATGTGTGCCTTACATGCCCACAGCAGCCCATAAAATAGATTTAAATTCAGACAATCTTTCCTTCATAAGTATAACTGTTAGTGTGTTATCAGGAGGGGCCAGTCCTCGGAGAAGGACATTGTGCTCAGTAAAGTACAGGGTCAGCGAAAAAGAGGAAGTTCCCCAACAAGATGGATTGACACAGTGGCTGCAATAATGGGCTCAAGCACAACAAAGGTCATAAGGATGGCACAGGACTGGGCAGTGTTTCATTCTGTGTACATATAGTGTCACTGTGAGTGAGAATCGACTGGAGGGCAACTAACAACGTATTATTTGGATGTCCAAACAACCACGTGGGAGAACTTAGAGCATTATTTTCTTTCCACTTTATAGATACAGGAAGTGAAATAGTAATCTGTAGGGATCAGTGGACTTCTTTCATTTATAAAGAAACTGGGAATCAAAGAGATTAATAATTTGGTAAGACACATGCCTGATATATGGTGAGGTAGGGACTTAGCCTCTGACTCCAAAAGCCCTGTGTTTTTCCTGAAGCAAGTCTTATGTGATGTCCAGAATAAATGAATTGGGTGGATAACCAAATGATCAGATAGGTGGGCCATGCGTATAATTGCTTTAAATAAACTGATTTGGCATTGAATGAAGTAACATGTAAAACATTTGTTACTACGCCTGACCAAAAAAAAAAAGTACTCTATAAAAAAAAATGAAAAAAACTCTATAAATGTTAGCTTAATTATTACTTATGGCTGCATCATTTAATCTGATATACTTTAGAAACCCTTATTCCAGAAACCTGTGTATGTTTGATCTAAATCAGGTACATAACTCATAATTTTCTTTATGCTTTATGCTTGTATTTCAAAAGCAGGGACATATATTAACATTATTTACTTTTTACCCAGGGACTCCAGTTTTTGCCAAAATAGATATTTTTGAGTCCTTTGAAATATATTTGATGCTTTTATTAAATGCATATTGTGCAAGACCATTTTTGAAGTGAAGAAATAATCCAAAACAAAATGAATTAATAGATAGCAAGTGGCAGTGTACAAAAAAGGACTGAGAACAATTTGTTAAGGACTCATGTACTAAAAATCCATTGTCCCAAAATCCCACCTCGTAACAATACATGTGGTTGGAGCAATCAAGTCAGACATCACCAGGTTAAACCAGAGTCAGTGGTGGTTTATAACAGGTGGAAAGGTGTGATAAAGAATAATTTCATTCACTCAATGTGTATTTGTCTGACCAAGGGATGAAGAGGTTTTCATTTTCTAACTTGGCTTAGGGACCACTATTGAATTTCAAGAGTCAAATATGAAGTGTCTATAAGGAGATTTTAAAGATTATCAAAAAACTGTCTTTCTGGATTGTTCTAAGCTCCTTAGGGTAATTAATTCATCAATAACAGTCCTTTTAACTGTATCGCTTGCCATCTATTATTTTTCTCTGAATCTATTTTACAATGTTTCTGAAAGTACACATTGACTGCAAATCTCCTCATAGATAGAACACACTCGGTGGCATCTTCTGTAACTAGTGACACAATCATAAATGAATTGCGCGTCACTTGATGATTGTCGTGAAAATTATGCTGTTTTGTGAAGAGACCAAAGGCAGTCTAGCTGAGTTTTAAAACTATATGGTTGAAGAAGCGCTCATAGGGAATTCTGGGTAAACAAAGCAATTTGAACGCAAATCCACACTACACATGTCAACTTCCACCTGAAGTCCCCTAAAAATGCAGCATAGAAATGCTAATAATGAAAAAAATAGCATGAATAAACTTACAAGGAGAAATAATACAGCAAATAAGGGAGGTAAACATATATCTGGAGGATAGTGAATGTCAGGATTGCAGCTGACTTAGCAAAACATGTGGAAGGAAATTAAAATGTCTGCAGGAAGAAATACCAATGAGAATGGAGCCTACGCTTCTCCAGGGAACCAGAGAGGCTCAATGGTCGGTGACCCAGCACCATTGAATGCAGAGGTGAAGTAGGAGGCTGGAAATAGAAGACTGGTGTAAACTGTGAATGCAATGGCTAGACTCTTAGATTCTCCTCCCCACACCGTGCGTGCTCCCTGCTCCCATCACTCCCACTGCCCTGCGCCCGTTTTCTATCTGTAAAAAGCCTCCAACACATAAGACAAACCAAAACAAACATAATGTAGTACACAGAAGAAATAGAAATAATGCAACAAATGGAAGAAAATCTTCCAAAACAATAATGTCAGAGAGATAAGAGGAATACTGTGTCCATGAAACAGCAATTGGGTGCAATAAAAATGAATGATCAGATCGGAGAAAGGCCTGGCCATCTACTTCCAAAAAAATCAGCCATTGAAAACGTTATGGATCATAGTTCTACTCTGACACTCATGGGGTCTCCATGAATCAGAGTTGACTCCAGGACAACTGGCTTTCATATTGGCACAGGGCACAAAGTTTAGAACAGTACAAAAGGGCATACATTGAAAAGTCTCCTCATTCCTTTCCCAGCCATCCAGGGCTTCTTCCCAGAACAAACTTTGTTCTTAGCCTATCTGTACTTTAAATGGAAAATGATACCTCCCTAAATAAATCTGATGATCATTTTTATGAGAAAGCAAACCAGGAGTAGAATGCTGCATTGGAATGAACTTTAAGACAAAACTGGAGACTTCAAAGGTAGGTATCCCATGGTCAAGGATGAGGCAGTGTAGGGGCTACCTTGAACTCTGCCTCCTCTCCTCCTCTTGGGATAAAACTTGGTAGATCTTTGAGTTAGTCTGTAAAGTCCAAGACTGAATAGGCCGCCTGCTTCCCTTGACTATTGGCGTTTTCCTCCTCACTGCAGTCAGCTGTTTACAATCCATCCCTACACCTCTTCATACCCCTGACATGGTCACCCACAGCGCTGCCTGACCGCAAGTCAGTTGCCTTCCACTCAGGGCTTTAGTTTCTTCACGTGGAAATTAAAGGGCTTGGACTAGGCCCATTCCAGGTGTAATGTTCCAGGACTGATCAACTGCTTCATGTTACAGTGGGATGACTGATAACAGCTTAAAGTATTACATCTCCTGTGGGTGGGAGCATTTCATTGTTGTCAGGTGCCATCCCGTTAGTTCTGACTCATAGCAACCCAGTGTACAGCAGAACAAAACACTGCCTGGTCCTGCGCCATCCTCACCATCGTTGTTATGCTTGAGCCTGTTGTTGCAGCCACTGTGTCAGTCCATCTCATTGAGGGTCTTCCTTTCTTTCACTGACCCTCTACCAAGCATGATGTCCTTCTCCAGGGACTGGTCCCTCCTGATAACATATCCAAAATATATGAGGCAAAACCTCACCATCCTTGCTTCTAATGAGCATTCTGGCTGTACTTCTTCTAAGACAGACTTGTTCATTCTTCTTGTTGTCCATGGTATAGTTAACATTCTCACCACACCTGGATCCAAGACGTCTGCTTTTCACTCAGGGAGAAGGTCTGTGCCAAACACTGTCTGGTTTTGCTTTCTAAAAGCAGTTTGGTTTGGCTTCTGAATTTTCGGGGAGGGAGTGTGTGTGTGTGGTGGGGAGCGGGTATCCGGAGGCTGCCATTAAGAGCAAAACCCATTGCTATAGTGTTTCCAACTCTCTGTTACCCTGTGGGTGTCAGAATGGAACTGTGCCCCTCAGGGTTTTCAATGGCTGATTTTTTGGAAGTAGATTGCCAGGCTTTTCTTTTGAGGTGCCTCTGGGTAAACTCAAACCTCCAACCTTTCTGTTAGCCATTTGCACCACCCAGGGATTCCAGGCTGCTGTTAGCCCATCAGATACAGGAAAGGCATCCCTCTGGTGGGTCAAGTGCAGGGCACTGTCACCCAGCATGTAATGTGGGCCAGCCCCTCTGAAGTGGCCTTTTGTACCATCCTGTCTGCCTTCCTTCAGGAGTGTTTGCTGAGGGAAGCCAGCCTCTGCCCTGGCCAAAGCAACGGCAGATGGAATGGAAGCCGGGGCAGTGGTCAGTTACCTGCTCTGCTGGCAGTGGCATGAGGCCCAGACCAGACTGGGGTGACCATGCCCTGCTCTCCTCTGAGTCTCCACCTTCACACCCCTCCTCCTCCCTGGACCAGGCTGCTTCTCCAGACCTATTGATCTTAACCCAGGAGCCTCATCATGGAGCGTACAGAGCTCTAGATCCTTGCTTCTCAAAGTGTGGTCCATGGGCCAGCAGTACTGGTGTCACCTGGGAGTTGTTCAATCAAAAACCAGCTGCTAAGGGAGCGCAGGGAACCTAGATTAATGGAAATGAACAACCAGAATGAAAATAATGAGAATACTGACACATTGTGAAAAAAGTAACCAACGTCACTAAATAATATATAATGGGAACCTAATTTGCTGTGTAAACTTTCACCCAAAACACAATAAAATATTATTTTTAAAAAATGAACAGAGACAAGAAAGAGCTCCTCACAATTAAAAATATTGAGGCCGAAATAAAAGTCAGTAGATAAATTGGGGGAAAAAAGTGAATGAAATCTCCTAGAAGGTAAAAAAAATAATGACAATCTAAAATGAAATGAAATTATAAACAATGTAAAAATAGAAAATTAGTAGATTTGTTTATCACACAAATAATACAAAATAGTCTTAGA
Source organism: Loxodonta africana (assembly GCF_030014295.1). NCBI lineage: Eukaryota > Metazoa > Chordata > Mammalia > Proboscidea > Elephantidae > Loxodonta > Loxodonta africana. Next base: position 2,047,175 of record NC_087353.1, read on the forward strand.
ACTAAGTGATATAAATTACAAAGTGACAGCGCTATCTGAGTTAAAAAAGGAGAGATCCAGCCAAGTAAAAGTGCATTATTATAAAATTTCAGAACTCCTGAGAGAAAGGTATTTTATATAAAAGTTTAAACTTTTCATAAAAACTGTGAGCATTAAATGACCAGAACAATTGTTTCAAAATTCTATGAGGACATTATTTTCAAACCAGTCAAACTTACAAGCAAATACTGTTGTAGAATAAACAATTACTGAATAATATATATTTTTTTAAAAAAGACTTTTTCTCACTATGTTTCACCAGTTCGGGGCATAAACTAAGAAAGGAAATGACATTTGAAGAAATGAAGAACCTGTGGTTAGAGGTGTGAAGTACAGACATAAACCTGTTGCCATCAAGTTGATTCCGACTCATAGCAACCCTATTGGACAGAGTAGAAATGCCCCATAGAGTTTCCAAGGAGCACCTGGTGGATTTGAACTGCCTCTCTTTTGGTAGCAGCGAACTCTTTACCGCCACGCCACCAGGGTTTCCAGTTCAGCCTTAAGCTCTACGTAATGCGCAGAGAGAAATCAGGCCAGACTAAATGAGAATTTCAGGAGCCTCGAAGACAGAGGTCTCCAGGGGAAGAATAGAACAGATTATGTCGGATGTTTGATGATGTAGAAATTAATATTTGGAAGATTTCCAGAGCTGCAGAGGTGTTTGGAAAAAAAAAAATCTCTAGGTCCATAGCAAATGGTGCACTCAGAAAGTGAGACATCATTCCAGGAAAGTCAAACACTCAGAAAGTGAGACATCATTCCGGGAAAGCCAACACTGTACACAAGATAATAAATTAATCATGGAAAACTTTTAGGCTTTTACAGTCATTATAAGGTAAACACTGAAGGTTAATTTAACTAAAAAGTATGGGTACCGATGTGGAGGATAAGAAGTAGAGACAGGTTTCTATGAGGGCATTTATCATGGTAGGAAACCAGTAGATAGGGTAGAACAAGCACCTTAAAAACGCATTGCTAAATCTGAAGCACCCAAATGAGTTGTAAATAGTTGTGTTTCAGTAGTTGGGGTATCTTTTATATTAGGCTTTTATTACTAATATAACTTACAGACTAATGTAAAGGTATTTATTTGATAAAATTATTTTGTCATTTTACAGCGGCTGATCATCCATTCTTGCCTATTTTTGAGAAGCTTGTGTACATTGAGACAAAGAAACTCTAATACTTTTAATTGTAGGAAATTACTGGAATAAACCAATCAAGCAATCATTTGTATATGTATCATTTATTTACTGTAGTTTTTCTGTTACATGAAGACTGCAGGATATCCCGTGATGTACAACCACTTACTGTACCTCTGTCTTGTTCCATGAAGAATTCGTTAAAGGGAAATCCAGTCTACACTGGTACTTTCATTTTGCTATTATCTACCCCATCCTGTGCCATTTGGAAGTAGCTTTCAACAGTGGAAAAGAGTGAGTTAGTAGGGTACCAGGTCTCTTAGATGTAAAATTTTGCAGTCAGATTTCTATGTTGTATTCTAAACTAAGGGATGAGCAGCAAAGCTGGGATGCCAGCTAGGAGGCTAGCCTGGTTAGATCCGTTCTGCTGCTGTGGGGTTGATTCCGACTCACAACGACCCTATAGGGCAGAGTAGAACTGTGGCCTTTTGGTTAACAGCTGAGCTCTTAACCACTGGGCCACCAGGGCTCCAGTTAGATAACTGAGTGGTAATAATGGCTTGGACCGAGGTGGTAACAATGAAGATGCTGAAAACTGGTTGGATTCCAGATATTTTTAAGGCTAGGACAAACAGGGTATTCTGAGGGATTTGCATTCTTGTGAATGTTGAATAATAAGGCTCTGAGAAGTCCTGCAATAAATAGCAAACGTTATTTTGCAGTACTAATGTTGTATAGCACATATTTGGAATTGTTGTCATAGAAACCAAGAAAATTTGCAATTTTTCCAATTTTTTTCATATGATGTTTAAAATATAACATTTAAAAATATATTAAAACTAAACATAGCCTGAACTGTTCTCTTCCAGATAAAATCATCTTCCTTTTAATGTGGTATTTTTTTTTTTTTATGTTATATAGTAAAGATTAATCATCTCAGCTAAAACATGCAGTTAAGATTTAAGATTTCTCAAGTTTCTAATTTTTAATTTTGTAGTTTTCCAAAGACCTAGGGAAGGGAAAGGAAGCTTTTTATATTTGCTTCTAAAAATATTCATTTCTCTTTGTTGAATGAATGAAGAGTCAATAAATTATCTACTTTCTTTGACTAAAGGACATACATTTTTCAGACACTTGTCAGGAGCATAGGGTATATTTTCTACATCAAAGCTCAGCTTTTTCTCAGTTGTAATTTAAATACAGGGGAAAATTACTGATAACTTGTTAAAATTTTTCATTTATTTATTGAGTCACTAAATCTAATTAGGTCTATTATTCTTAAAAACTCCATGGTAACTCATGAAACCAGAAAGACTGATTCATACAGATTCCATACTTGAATAGCTTATTATTATCACAGCAGAGCTAGGAGTACTGCCGTGCTTAAGAAGCTGTCAGAATTTCTATTCATTTCAAGAGTTTATAAATTAACTATGGGGATATTTCTGGGCTGAGCTATGATGTGTTTGGTTCAGTAAGCCTCAGTATCTTCAATATCTATGACATTTTCTTTTAATACTTTTGATCTTGTTATAGCTTTATTACAGAATCACATTTTAAATGTCCCTTGTCCATTAGATTTTCTAATTTCAGTTGAAAATAGGCAAGTGAGGACCAACAATGTTAACTTTTAAATTAATTTTGACAATTGGCAAGGTTTCCAAAAACTAAAATGACAATATTGATGTATCAGATACGAGGACTTTTGTTGGACCCATTTTTGCAATATCATATTGAATGTACTGACTATTCACAGACTATATAAATGATTAATGTGGAAATAGAATGGATTAAACAAAGTTGATCAAAAGGAAATTTTTCTTTTAGGAACGTAGGTTTAAAGTACACAAAAGACCTCACTGAATTCCAAAGGTCTATTTTATGGATTACGAAATATCAAGTACTCATAGCTCCATAATATCAACTGAATTCTAAAGATTCTTTCTCTTCATCTTCGTGACTTGTACCATCTGTTGACATCAAGCAATTATGGAAAAATAACATCTTACTAAGGAGAGAGCAGCAGCAGAAGGGGTACTTCAAGTAAATGACTAAAATACTTCTTGTAGACACCAGCTTTATCAATTTACACTTCCATATTGCGAAGGTTGGCACAGTCATATGCACGAGCCAAGTATTTTCTAATTGTACTATCCATTTGCTTAGCATACGCTTGTCCTATTTAGTTGGTTTAATAGTCTTAAATTAAGCAGAATGAGTACTTATAGGAGAAAGGGAGATGGTAAGAGGCATATTTAAAAAGAAAAAAAAAATCTTAACATAGCAATTACATTTCTTATATTTTTGCTAATTTTAACTCTTGAAGGGTAAATGTAATTGATCTCTTCAGTGCATATTTTTATACAAGAATATTTTACAAGATTGTAAAGGCACCAATATCACAACCAATTTCTTATATAAAATACTTTAGAAAAAATAGTTATTTCCATTCTAACATGCTTTTTCCTCCTGAAATTATTGAGAGAGCTCAGGCAAACAGCAGATACTGTCTTATATAATTTTTTGACTATGGTCACTACTTAATTGTGTCTAATTGTTTAAACATCAACCCCTAATAAAGAAAAACATTTATCCTTTTTTCCCCTTGTTTAAGAATTATTCGGGCCTTTGCTCCTGGTTTGGGGTAAGAATTTCAAGTCTTACTCCAGTATTCTTGAAGGCAACACTTGACAGAATTTGGCACGAGAGATGGAGTACCTTGCTATAGCCTTCAGTCTACAGATCAGTGTTCTCAGATGTCATGGAGAGACTTTACGCAGTTATCAGTTCTCATTTATTTTTATTATTCTTGTTTTTTTTTTTTTCTGTTTTCAAATTCATATTTCTAACATGCCTGGATACAATTCCAAATCAGTACTTATGTCTTCTCCTCTGAGAAGGGCATTTTCCCGCTGCATTTCTTTTCAAGTTCCCTGCTAGACCTGGAGTTTAGCTTTGGCTGAGACAAGAGTCAGTGAGCAAGATTACGCTGCCCAAGTTGTGCGTTCTCTCCCTTGAGTTAAGTGGTAAAGCTTGGGGACAAAGAGCGAGTCCTGTGTTAAGGGCTCCCCTCTGACATGGAGAGAATGTTACTACGTCTCATTAATCTTATGTAATGAGCAAGGAAGCAGTGGAGCAGGTGGAAAAAGAAGATGTGAATAAAAGGTTAAATTGTATACTTGTCAAATCTCCGCTCCCTAGAATATTTTACTCTTAGTGCTTATATAGTCTTTGTTGGAAAATTTGGTTCATTATACTGTAGGTAATTGCATGTAAACTTTAAATGTTTGAGTTTTTCAACTGTCATTTATACTCCCATAATTTTCTGCATTGTTCTGTAAATATGTAAGTTATAGATACATCTATATGTGGGGTCGCCATGATAATGCAGATGGATATATAAGGTTTTTCTTTTTTTTAATTCAGTTAAGGATAAAGTTGCAACTGCTTTTTCTTTTTTCTCTGATTGAAGCTGTGTTTTCCTAGGCTATCACTTCAGGCACTATTCACAATTTGAAAAGCTGACATCATTCGGTGTTTGAATCGTGATTGAATTCAGTCACATGGGGCAAAAAACAGATTATATATTAACCCTCAATTCATTCTGTAGTTGATTTTAGTTGTATAAAATAATCTCTTTAAAATGATAAGTGCATTCTGTAAGTTCAGGATTTTCACAGATTTTAAAATGATACACTACAGAACAAATTCTGAATTTGAATCAATATTCTTTCAGAATTCAATTGGAGTGGTTACGTCTTTTAGGGATTATACATTTTTACATTAATATTTAAATAATATCTCATTATTTGATAGTCTCACAATGAAAATTCATTTGAATTCTACCTGGTTTTGTCTTTAATAGATTTTAAATTTCATAGCCAGACCTTTACTTGAATTTTTAAATTAATGATGTTGAAAATAATCTGAAAATAAATCTATTTTCCAGACTTTTTAAATATTTCAAAATTATATAAAATAAATATTGAAGAAAACAGACTTTCAGTAATTCAGAAAAAAGTAAACTTTTTTATATCCTTTAAAATCGTGTATTTCTTTTGTCTATAGGTAATCAAAATTCAGTAATTATGATTCACAAATATAGGCCTGCCCATTTTATAATATTAATGTGAAAATATATGAGCCTCTGAATCAATGTATAAATTATTCAGTCTTCATGTCTCTCTAAGTGGATTTACTTTCTTTCCCAAAAAAGGTTTAGATAATCACTTGTTTGGAAATTAAGTGGTTGTTGTATCACCTATGGCTATTTGTTAAAACTTCTGTTCCACTTTATTATCCGTAATAGTTTATTTTTATCTCATATGGTTAAAAAAAAAAAAAAAAAAGAAATCATCCAAACTAAAGCTCCAAAGGAAAACAAACACATCTTTATTTAAATTTTGATGAAATTCTTTCTTCTTATACAGGAAAAGTATACATGCCGATTATAAGTTCTGAGTTTATGCAAGATGTTGTTATTGCGTTGACTCTTCTTTGGTCTTCCTTATTCATTCTCCAGCTTTCACATGCATATGAGGCAATTGAAAATGTCATGGCTTGGGTCAAGTGTGCTTTAGTTCTCCAGTGAAATCTTTGTGTTTTTTTTTTTTTTTTTTTAACACTCTAAAGAGGTCTTGGAAACCCTGGTGGCATGGTAGTTAAGTGGTATGGCTGCTAACCAAAAGGGCAGCAGTTCAAGTCCACCAGGTGCTCCTTGGAAACTCAAAGGGGCAGCTCTACTCTGACCTATAGGTTGCTATGAGTTGAAATCAACTCAAGGGCAAGGAGTTTATTTTTTTTTTTGTTTAAAGAGGCCTTTTGCAGCAGGTTTGCCAATGCAATATGCCATTTGATTTCTTCACTGCTGCTTTTGTGGGTTTGGTTTTGGTTGGCTTTTATGGGCGTTGATTGTGGATCCAACCAAAATGAAATCCTTGACAACTTCAATATTTTCTCTGTTTATCATGATGTTGCTTATAAGTCCACTTGTGAGGATTTTTTTTTTTTTTTTTTTAATGTTGAGGTGTAGCCTGTACTGACGGTTTTGATCTTCATCAGCGAGTGTTTCAAGTCCTCTTTAATTTCAGAAGCAAGGTTGTGTCTGAACATTGGTGGTTGTTAATGAGTTTTCCGCCAATCATGGTGCCGTGTTCTTCTTCATACACTCCACCTTCTCAGGTTAGTTGCTCAGCATACAGACTGAATATATATGGTGAAAGGTTACAGCCCTGACACACACCTTTCCTGGTTTTACCACGCAGACAACTGCTTCTTGGTCTATGTACAGGTTCCACATGAGCATAATTAAATGTCCTGGAATTCCCATTCCTTGCCATGTTATCCATAAATTATGATGATCCACATAGTTGAGTGCCTTTGCTTAGTCAATAAAACACAGGTAAACATCTTTCCGGTATTCTCTACTTTCAGCCAAGATCCATCTGACATCAGCAATGATATTCCTCATTCCGTGTCCTCTTCTGAATCCAGATTGAATTTCTGGCAGTTTCCTGTTGATGTACTGCCGCAATCATTTTTGGAATTATCTTCAGCAAAATCTTATTTGTGTGTGATATTAACGATATTGTTTGATAAAACCCATATTCTGTTGGATTGACTTTCTTTGGAATAGACACAGATACAGATCTCTTTTAGACAGTTGGTCAGGTAGCTGGCTCCTAAATTTCTCAGCATAGTTTGCTGAAACATCTCAATTGCTATTCTGTCAATTTCTGGAACCTTGTTTTTTGCCAATGCCTTCAGTGCAGCTTGGGCTTCTTCCTTCTGTACCATTGGTTCTTGATCATATACTACCTCCTGAAATGGTTGAATGCCATTACTTTTTGATATAGTGATTCTGTGTATTCCTTCCTTTGTTTTTTGAAGCTTCCTGCATCATTTAATTTTTTTTTGCCCAAAGAATCCTTCGGTATTACAAGGTGAGGCTTAAATTTCTTCTTCAGTTCTTTCAGCTTGAGAAAAGTTGTGGTTATGCAAGATATTTAATGAAATTAAGACCACACATCCAAACCTGCTTAGAATTCATTAACTTTAAAAGCAAGATATATGCCCACAATTTTTTGTAGTTATACTGTTTATATATATATATTCTATTTATGGTATAAAATTAAATTCTTCCAAGGTGCACAATGTTTAGTTGTTGGACTCTCAGGGAGCTGTCACTTTTAGGTGCGGGAAAAAAAGGATGATATTTTCCCTGAATGTCTATAAATAAATGTATAAATAAAATGGACACTAATTAATATTTTATAGTACATAATCGTGTTCATATGGTCAACGTCTTTCAAACAGTTTATTAACTCATTTATAATCATAAAGAGCTGTGAGAAGTTAAAGCTCTGAAATCCCTTCAATAGGGGCTGTAAGAAATCATTTGGGATATTGGAGGGGTTTGGAAGGAAGGCACTGTAAATAGCTTATCACTAATATAGAAAGAATTTTCTGGGCAACACCATGACCAGAGACTGCTCATTTTCCACTAAATATAGGAAAAACTACATAAAACGCTTCAAAACCCCGGAAGTCATTCGCTGGTATTTACGTGTATTTTTCCACAGATATTTTTTACAGAATGTGTTGAAGGATAGTCACACCTTCAGCATTAGCCTAGCCGAGACAATTAGCAATCAAAAGCAGAAATAGCTTGAGTGAAAGAAATGTGGTGTATAAAACCTAAAATTTTATACCAATACTTAAAATAATTTAATAAGATGAATATCAGTTGATGTAGTCAATATAACTTGATACAAAAATCCCTGATAGTATGAGAAAGGAAAGCCACAGGCCTATTTCATGTATGCATATAAATGCAAAAATCTCAAAGTTATTTACAAACCAAATGTAAGGTATATATGAATATAATAAAAAAAAAAAATTTATCCCAAGAATACAAGGAAAGTGCAACAAACTTTTAAAATATCATTTACCACATTTACAGATTAAAGTAGCAGAGATAATACTATCATCTAAATAGAAATAGAAAATGTGTTTAATAAAACTTTATACTCATATGATGAAGGGTTTTAACAAACTAGGAATAGAAAGAAGCTTCCTCTAAGTGATAATTTATATCAAGCTTGCTATATAAAGTATATCTAGAAATATATCTACAAAAAAATCTACAAGAAACATAATTCTTGATGGAAAAACATGACATTTTCTTTAAAATCAGAAGAAAAAAATTCTTCCCATTTTCTTTTTCTAAACAACCTTATACTGGTGCTCCATTCTAAGACATTGTTATTTGATGCCTTTGATTTGATTCTAAGTTATTGTAACCCCACATGACAAAGTAGAATTGCCCCATAGGATTTTCATGGCTGTTTTTTAATCTTTATAGGAACGAATCGCTAAGTCTTTCTCCTGTGGAGCCCCTGGGTAGACTTGAACCACCAACCTTTCAGCTGGCAGCATAGCACTTAACTGTGTGTCACCAGGGCTCCTTTCTAGGACATTAAGGACATATAAAAATATATTAAAAGTTTCAAGACGATAAAGGAAGAAACCAAACCATCATTATTCTTAGATAATATAATTTGCCTACAGAGAAAATCCAAAATAGTATGTGTACTAAGCATTAGAAATAATAAAAAAGGTTAGCAATATGGTTGCTATGTAATAATGTATATATTTATTGCAATTATGTACCTAAGCAATAACTTTAAAAATGCATTTTAAAAAGACACCATCTAAAATTGCAATAAAAAAAAGCTACTAATAATCTTAGATTTACAAGATCACTATTTGGAAAATTATAAAACTTTAGTGAAAATGATTTAAACATTCTTAATAAATGGAAAGATTGCCAATGGTCTTAAATGTGAACTCTCACCATCAAAAAGGTGTCAGTTCTCCCCAATAAATCTATACAGTCAAGGCCATTCCAGCAAAAGTACCTGCAGGAGAACTGTGGGACCTTGACAAGTTGATTAAAAAAAAAAAAAAAAAGTTATAGAAAGCATAATGTATCTACAATATCTAAGAAATCCATTTAGAAGAACAAAAAAGTGATAATATTTAGATTAAGACATTTATTTTAAAGTTATAAAAACTAGCAGAGTGTTTTATGAATTTACAGATAGACTGTTAGACCAGTCAGAAATAATCAAGGATCCATGAATTTGTGGCTTCACAGATCAATGGAAAGAGGAGAGACCCTTTGATTAATAATATGGAAACAACTGGCTATTAAATTAAAAAAAAAAATTAGAAATCGTTTACAAAAAAAATTCAGATAAATTAAGGACTTAAATATGAAAAGTAAACTTTAAAACTTTTAGAATAAAATAAACATGTTTCTGTCCTGAAAAAAGAAGTTCTTAAATAAAACACAATCAAGGCATTAACAGTAGCAGAAAAGATTGATAAATTAAGAAGTTCTGTTCATCAAGAGATAACAAAGAAATATAAAGCAAGAAACAAAGCAGGAGCAGATGCCCCCAATGAATGTAACTAACAAGTGATTAGAACAAAATACATAAACAATTATTGCAAGAAAGCGCACACACACTCAAACCCTCAAACCAATAGAAACGTGCAAGTAGTGTGAATTGGCACATCAAAAGAAGACACCAAGATAATCCATAAACCAAAAACCAAACCAAACCAGTGCTGTCGAGTCGATTCTGACTCCTAGTGACCCTAGAGGAAAGAGTAAAACTGCCCCATAGAGTTTCCAAGGAGCGCCTCGTGGATTCAAACTGCCGACTTTTTGGTTAGCAGCCGTAGCTCCTACCCGCTATGCCACCAGGGTTTCCAGATAATCCATAGCTGCATCTAAAATCATAAAAAGGTTCAACCTCAGTGATTAGGAAAATGATAATTAAAACCTTGCATACTCTGTGATACCCACTAGACTTGTAGGGATAGTAAGTGTTAGAGAATATTTGTCCAGCAGGAAATCTTAGACCTTGCTGATGAGAGTATAAACTGACACAACTGTTTGGAAAACAATTTTTTGAAATGTAGAAGGTATTCATATTCCATATCCTTGCACTTTCGCTAACAAATCAAACTCACTGGCGTGCAGCCAATTCTGAGTCTTGGTGACCCTATAGGACAGAGTAGAGCTGACCCACAGAGTTTCCAAGGCTGTAAATCTTTACTGAAGACACTGTCACTTCTTTCACCCCTGGAGTGGCTGGCCAGTTTGAAGTGCCGACTTTTAGGTTAGCAGCTGAGTGCTTAAGCACTTTGCCACCAGGGACCCTACAAGAAAGTGCACAGCAGTGAATTTCTTTATAAAAAACCAACAAATTAATAAGAATAAACAACTAAAATATCTTGAAATAATTCAAATGTCCAGCAGGAAATAATCCAAATGCCCTCACATAAATGGTGGTATGCACCCTGTTTTGGATTGAATTGTGTCTCCCCAAAATGTGTGTACATCTGGCTAGGACATGATTCCCACCATTGTGTGAAATGATGTAATTATCCTATTGTAAATCTTACCCTGTATGATGTTAATGAGGCAGGTTTAGAGGCAGTTATGTTAGTGAGGCAGGACTCAATCTACAGGATTAGGTTGTATCTTGAGTCTGTCTCTTTCGAGGTATAAAAGAGAGAAGTGAGCAGAGAGATGGGCTGGGCTGGGGGCAGGGGGAACCTCATGCCACCACAAAAGAAGAACTTGAGGGTAGTGTGTCCTTTGGACCTGGGGTCCCTGCTCTGAGAAACTCCTAAACCAGGGGAAGATTGATGACAAGGGCCTTCCCCCAGAGCAGACAGAGAGAGAAAGCCTTCCTCTGGAGCTGGCACCCTGAATTTGAACTTCTAGCCTCCTAGACTGTGAGAAAATAAATTTCTCTTTGTTAAAGCCATCTACTAGTGGTATTTCTCTTATAGCAGCACTGGATAACTAAGACACTCCCCAAATGGCATCTTGTTGTTGTTGTTGTTAGGTGCTATTGAATCACTTCCGACTCATAGTGACCCTATACACAACAGAACAAAACACTGCCGAGTCCTGAGCTATCCTTACAATCTTTGTTATACTTAAGCTCATTGTTGCAGCCACTGTGTCAATCCACCTCTTTGAGGGTCTTCCTCTTTTCTGCTGACCCTGTATTCTGCCCAGCATGATGTCCTTCTCCAGGGACTGATCCCTCCTGACAACATGTCCAAAGTATGTAAGACGCAGTCTCACCATCCTTGCTTCTAAGGAGCATTCTGGTTGTACTTCTTCCAAGACAGATTTGTTCGTTCTTTCGGCAGTCTATAGTATATTCAATATTCTTCGCCAACACCACAATTCAAAGGCATCAATTCTTCTTTGGTCTTCCTTATTCACTGTCCAGCTTTCACATGCATATGATGCAATTGAAAATACCATGGCTTGGGCCAGGTGCACCTTAGTCTTCAAGGTGACATCTTTGCTCTTCAACACTTTAAAGAGGTCCTTTACAGCACATTTACTCAATGCAATTCGTCTTTTCATTCTGGACTGCTGTTTCCATGGCTGTTGATTGTGGATCCAAGTAAAATGAAATCCTTGACAACTTCAATTTTTTCTCCGTTTATCATGATATTGCTCATTGGTCCAGTTGTGAGGATTTTTGTTTTCTTTATGTTGAGGTGCAATCCATACTGAAGGCTGTGGTCTTTGATCTTCATTAGTAAGTGCTTCAAGTACTCTTCGCTTTCAGCAAGCAAGGTTGTGTCGTCTGCATAATGCAGGTTGGTAATGAGTCTTCCTCCAATCCTGATGCCCCGTTCTTCTTCATTTAGTCCAGCTTCTCAGATTATTTGCTCAACATACAGGTTGAATAGATATGGTGAAAGAATACAACGCTGATGCACACTTTTCCTGACTTTAAGCCAATCAGTATCCCCTTGTTCTGTCAGAACAACTGCCTCTTGATCTATGTAAAAGTTCCTCATGAGCACAATTAAGTGTTCCGGAATTCCCATTCTTCGCAACATTATCTATAATTTGTTATGATCCACACAGTCAAATGCCTTTGCATAGTCAATAAAACACAGGTAAACATCTTTCTGGTATTCTCTGCTTTCAGCCAGGATCCATCTGACATCAGCAATGATATCCCTGGTCCCACGTCCTCTTTTGAAACCGGCCTGAATTTCTGGCAGTTCCCTGTTGATATATTGCTGCAGCCGTTTTTGAATGATCTTCTGCAAAATTTTGCTTGCATGTGATATTAATGATATTGTTCTATAATTTCCACACTCAGATGGATCACCTTTCTTGGGAATAGGCATCAATATGGATCTCTTCCAGTCAGTTGGCCAGAAGCTGTCTTCCATATTTCTTGGCATAGATGACTGAGCACCCCCAGTGCTGCATCTGTTTGTTGAAACATCTCAATTGATATTCCATCAATTCCTGGAGCCTTCTTTTTCACCAATGCCTTCAGAGCAGCTTGGACTTCTCCCTTCAGTACCATTGGTTCCTGATCATATGTTGCCTCTTGAAATGGTTGAACATTGATGAATTCTTTTTGGTATAATGACTGTTTATTCCTTCCATCTTCTTTTGATGCTTCCTGCGTTGTTTAATATTTTCCCCATAGAATCCTTCACTATTGGAACTCGAGGCTTGAATTTTTTCTTCAGTTCTTTCAGCTTGAGAAACACTGAGCGTGTTCTTCCCTTTTGGTTTTCCATCTCCAGCTCTTTGCACGTGGCATCTTATAACGGTGAAAGTTAATGAAACACAACTCTATTTAGCAACATAAATGGATTTTTAAAATACATTATTGACTCAAAAAAGGCAAATCAAAGTAGAATTCTAATATCACAAGGCATAAAACAAGCAAAACTGAACCATATATTTTGGATAATAGATACATATGATAAAATATTTTCAAAAGCCAGGAATGATAAGCACAAAATTCAAAGCGGTGGTTACCTCTCATGGAGGGAGGGGGAGGGACAATGTAAGTTTAACAATAGGTAGGAATGAAAGAGAAAGCTTAACAATTTCCTTAAGAATTAATTGATACTCAGAAAATTGTCCTGCACCTATACGACTGAATGTGCGGTTGATGCTGTCACCTCAGACTTCTCATTTCCCATGTTTATGGTCTGAACAGGTGGGAAGACCAAAACTTGCTATTTTAATTGGGCCTATTTGGGAAAAATGGTCATTTTTAAAATTGTTTCTAGGAAATTTCTCCTTAAACATTTTTGAAAATTATATATGTGCGCATCAGCTGAGAAGTGGCGTCTGCACACGTTGCTAAGTTATTGTGTAGGGTTCCTAAGTATATCATTGCAAAGATAATTAGCATAATTTTTAAACAATTTATTGTTGAAGTGGAGAAAACCAGAAAAGCAATGTGGATAAGTACCCACTGCCTTCCACTGGATTCCGACTTATAGTTGACCCTGTAGGACAGGGTAGAACTGTCCCGTAGGTTTTCCAAGGCTGTAAATCTCTATGGAAGCAGGCTGCCACATCTTTCTCTGTGGAGCAGCTGGTGTGTTCAAACTGCTGACCTTTGGGTTAGCAGCCAAGCGCTTTAACCACTGCACCACCAGGGCTTCATGTGAGTAACTACAGTGAATTTATTGTTTTGATTTTTTCTCCTATCTTGTTTTGCTTTGCATTTGTATCTTAGCGATATATGCACAAATAATTACAGTAATCATGAATAAATTATCCTATAATGAATTTTGTAGTATTCAAGATACGTTACTGGTAATACAAAGCTATTATTTTGCTGATTGATTTATTAGCAGTTATATTCCAAAGGCATCAATTACTAGCTTCTCAACCTGATTTATGTAATATGTGAAGAAGAATATTAAAGTCTTCTTTAAAGAAACACTGATGGTCTCTAATTACCAAGTAAACCATAGCTTTGGTTTAAAATGTTGTGGCAAAATAACCGCAATTTAAAGCACGTTTTATGGAAATAAGATCATCACCTGATTGCTAGCCAACCACCCAGCTACTACAGTAACATCAGTTTGAGAAACAGCTAATATTCTTCTGTTGACCTGCAGCCCACCCACACACGTTTCACCTCTGGGGAGCGTCAGTGAGTAGGGTGAACACTACCACAATGTTTTGGTTTTAATAAAGAAATCAGAATATATATGTGAAATAAATTTGGCATAGCGTTCCTTAGGTGAATGTCTAAAAGTTAATATTTTATCCAGTCATATTGATTCAGTATTTATTTGTGAAGACAGACATTGTGATTGAGTAAAGCTCAGGGCATGGCCTCTTGGTTGCAGGTGGACGGGACAAACTCCATGGAGAAGCATTGGGCAAGAGTCGTTGGTCAGGCCAACACACTGTCCAGAAGATCTCACAATAGATGATACCTGATAATCTAGTACATTTGACACTGTGCATATATTTCAAAAATGGTGAACACAACATCCTCAAAACCTGTTCCGAGGTTTTAACAGGTCATATTTATCTGACTGGAAGTCCCTGGTTGATGAAAGCTCACTCAGTTGCTAACGGAAAAATTGGAGGTATAAATCCACTGAGAGGCACCTTGGGAGAAAGGCTTGGCAATCTACTTGTGAAAAATGAGCCATTGAAAACCCTGTGAAACACAGCTCTGCTCTGACACACATGGGGTCACCATGAGTTAGATTTGACTTGACAGCAAAGGGTTTTGTTTTGTTTGTTTTCTTGTTGTTTCTTATCTAATTGAGGCTAGCATTTCTGGGGAAGTCTTCTTTTCCCCTACAGAATCCCAGCCTCAGAAGCATCAGTCTCTGAGAACTCACCAAGAGAGACATTTAGAACTATCATGATCAAACGCTGGAGTATGGTAAGCTGACCCAGTAAACCCAGTGCCCTCGAGTCGATTCCGACTCCTAGCGATCCTATTGGACGGAGTAGAACTGCCCCATAGAGTTTCCAAGGAGCGCCTGGTGGATTTGAACTGCTGACCCTTTGGTTAGCAACCGTAGCACTTAACCACTACGCCACCAGGGTTTCCATGGTAAGCTAGTCTGGCGCAAAGATCTTCTCAATGCTGAGTGTCAAAATTTTGGCATGAAGCAGATTAACCTTTGCATTTAAAAACATTTGACCTGGAGCCACCTAGAGAAAGCTGGACATCCAATTCTATATAAACTTCTAGCAGTCATGATGAAGAAAAACAGTAAAAAGGAAAAGCTTGATTTGCACAAGAATTCCCTTACTCTTATTGCAAGTTTTTACCTAGTCTCCGGATACTTCTTCCTCTTTCCTATTGTGTTGCACATACCTTCCAGTAGACTTTCTTAATAGAAGTCTGTTTTTTTTTTTTTAAGAGCATGCTAAATTGGATGCCTTTTAAGTCAGAGCCTAAGAGCTACAATTGTGAACCAAATGGTTGGAAGTTCAAATCCACCAGTGGCTCCTTTAAAATCCTTTCAAGGCAGTTCTACTCTGTCCTATAGGGTAGCTATGAGTCAGAATTGATTTGATGAAAACAAGTGTTTTTGTTTTTTTTTTTTTTTGGTGGGGGTAGGAGTATGTCTTTCCCTGTCAATATCACCTCAAGTTTGAGTTTCAGTGTCTTATCACAGACTCTCCAAAGTTGAGTTCTGCTGTCTATTTAACTTCATCCCTTGCCATTCTCCAATGTGCATCTTCTACTCATGGTAGCCTCATTTTCTCACTGTACCACCCAATGATTATAATTTCTTTCTTTGTGTCTTTGCTAATTCCAATTTACATTTAAAAAGATCTCCTTTTTCTCAAACTCTTTCAAATATTCAATTTTTACCACAGTTCATGCATCATGTATAATTTTTTCTCCAGACATTTTCTCTGGTTATTCAATTTTCGCTTGTACGTTTTCTCAGTTTAACAGATTTTTGATTTTTTTTTTTTCTAATTGTTTCTGGTGTGTTAGTTTTGTCTCCTCTGGTGGATTGTAAACTCCTTGAAGTAATTGAGTCTAAGTAATTCCAAGTCTCGGATATACTCTTGTTCAAGGTTTTTCCCAGGCTCTGTGAAACACTGGAGTTTTTCATCTGAGGATGTCAAGAAACAGTGAAAACTATATTCTAAAAAGCTTGGTTAATAGAGTTCCTGTAACCATCTGATTGGGGTGTTGTGTACTTTTTGGTGGCCCTTCTAATTTGCCTCTGAAGCCACTGACAATTACCTCCCTCTTGGTCTCTTTTGCAAACTTTGCCTTTACCTCTGAAATCCTCACTGTGTGCAAACCTCAAAACTCTGCTTGAGTCCTCTTCCTTCTATAATTACTTGGTATTTAACTATAACACCTACTTAGGATTTTAAGATATTTATTTCTTTTATTACATTTCCAAGAAATTCAGATGTCTAAAAAGCAACAGAATGAAAAATTGAATGAATTTATTCTTTCACACCAAATTTCCTTCATGTCTGCTAACATACCACTCCACTTCTGATTGCCCCAGACATTTACCCTTATTTTTAACTCTTAATTTTCCTTTATTTCCCAAAGAAAATTGTCGACAACAAATGCCAGTTTTCCTTCCTTAATGTATATCCTTTCTTTCTACAATCAAAGTCCAGTCTTCATGGTGTCAATTCTGTGTAACTTTTGGAGTCTCACTGTTTCACTTGTTCCTGTCTGCACCTTGGCTTTGGCTTCATCTGTATACTACTGATTTTCTTGAAAAGCAACTCACAGAAGCCCTTAACAAATCAAAATGGGTATCTTCAAATACTTTAAGGAGCAACATAGAAGAGAATTAGATTTATTCTGCAAGGATATAGGGAGGATGGCTTTAGTTATATTGTAGACATCACAGCGGTAATTTTAACTTGATTTATGGCATATATTCATAATTATTAGAGGTATTTACAAATGCAGTTGTTTACAGAGAAGTAGTATTTTTCCAATAAAAAACATTAAAAGCCCTTGGGAAAGTTATACTTAATGAGGGGGCCACTAACTGGGTAGATGTTAAATTAACCCTCTAAAATTTCTTCAAATAATAAAATATGTGGTGTCACCCAAAGGTTTCATTTATTCTAAACAATTACTTTCACGTCTCATTACTTCTTGACTTGGCTTTGCTGAAGGTATGACAAGCTATTCAGACTCTTGAGGTCACTTTATTTGCTCTGGAACTATCTTAATTGTGCTGTGTCCTGAATGAACACTCAACCATGGTTTCAATTCTCAGACCTTCCCAAAGAGGTTTTAGAGAATGACTTAAACACAAATACATTTTTCACTGCCTTGGAATTCTTTAGCACCTATTACAACAACTTTATTTATGTTGTTTATAATTCCCTAGCTATATCATCTATGTATGGTGTTTCTCCCCTGCTGTGTTTATCAAGGCCAGTAATGTGATGCTCTGCTAATTTTGTGTCCACCATAGCACCTATCTCAATGTGTTACATATGCCTCAAATGTGTTACCTATGCCACAAGTGTTTGATGGATAGGTTGTGAAATGTAGTAAATACATATTGGGGCATTGGTTCTTAACGGCTTTCTCATTAGATTGAAGTCTCGCTTTTAAATATGTGAGAATTACTAATCCATGCATTACTTTAATAGCTGGGAAAAAATATTTTTAAAACCGTGGAGTTAACAAATGTAACTTAAAATATCATGTTGGGTGCTGGAAGACTAAAAAAAAGATAAGTGAACACTCCATATGTCTTATGGGGACTGTACAGATACGAATGAGTTAACTTAGCATGACATAGTAAGAGTAATACTAGCAAATAAGCAATGAACTATGAGGACACAAAGAAAGTGACAGATCGTTCTATCTGTAGGAGTGAGGCTAGGATCCCCAGAGAGACTGTGTTGAATCATAAAGAGGTTTATCCACGTGGAGGAGGGAAGAAGTCATTTCAGAAAGAAAGGAACAAGAGTAAAACCCACAGTGTATGAGTGTGTGTGTTTGTGTGTGTGTGTTTTAGAGAAAGATTAGTGTCTATAGGAGTTAGATGGCAGTTTGGACCCAACCAGTGGCTTTGCGTGAGAAAAGACCTGGCGACCTGCTCCTGAAGAGTACAGCCTAGAAAATACTAGGGAACAGTTCTGCTCCATCACTGGGTCGCTATGAGCCTAAATTTGACTCTACAGCACCTAACAGCAACAACAGGTTAAAATTCGCTTGCCATAGACTGTTTAGGAAGTTTGGACTGTCCTCTGTAAAAACAGGAGCAAAGGAAGGTTTTGAAGTAGCTGAGCGGCACAGATCTATCAGTAAGTTGTTCATCTAGGGTAACTTTGAACAGTTTAATGGTTTGAGTCCTGTCGTACTTGTCATCTAAAGCTGATAATCACAAAGACACACACAGGCATACACATACACATTCATACACCAACAAAAGAGATTATAGTCTCTTCTTTGCAAATGTAGAGTTATCAAATTTCAGATGGTTTTCGTTAACATAATAGAAATGAGAAAATTGACAAATACTGAAGAAAGAACTCACAAATGTAGAAATCGATTTTTTTAAAAAATGTTTTCTTTTGCTTTTGGTGGAAGTTTACACAGGAAATTAGGTTTTCATTTAACAATTTCTGTACTTATTGTTCAGTGACATTGGTTACATTCTCCACAATATATCAGCATTCTTGTTATTTCCATTTTGGCTGTTTTGTTTTCATTAATCTAGTTTTCCTGTCCCCCCTTGCCTTCTCATCTTTGGTCTAGGGTAAATGTTAACCATTTGATTTCATCTAGACTATTACTTTAAGGAGCACAGTACTCATGATGATATTATTTATTTTATGGATCAATCTGTCATTTGGCTGCAAGGCGACCTCTGGGTGCGTTTGAGTTCCAAGTTTAAAGAGCATCTCAGGGCAGTAGTCTCAGGGGTTCATCTAGTCACTACTAGTCTAGTGGCGTGGCCTTTTATTAGGAATTTGAGTTTTGTTTTACATTTTTCTCCCATTCCTCCTGTAACCATCTATTGAGTTCCTGGTTGGAACTGTCAGTAGTGGTAGCCAGACACCGCCTAGGTCTCAAGGTCTGTGTCCTTGTTGTTCATGTAGACTGTTGGTCTGTAGACTGCTTTCTTCTTTGAGTCTTTGGTTTCTTTCTTTCTCTTTAGCTCTGGATGAGTACAGGCCAATAATTGTATGCAGAAATTGATTTTTTAAGAAACTCAAATCTTTTCTGAAATTATGGAAAATTTATGGGCAGTACAGCTTGCAGGATGAAAATCATTGGTACCGAATGTGAAATATCTATGCTTTCCAAGAATAGGAGCCCTGGTGGCACAGTGGTTAAGACCTC
This sequence comes from Loxodonta africana, assembly GCF_030014295.1. Taxonomy (NCBI): domain Eukaryota; kingdom Metazoa; phylum Chordata; class Mammalia; order Proboscidea; family Elephantidae; genus Loxodonta; species Loxodonta africana. The sequence continues at coordinate 2,066,562 of NC_087353.1, forward strand.
AGCTGGTAATCAAAAGACCGGCAGTTTGAATCCACCAGCCACTCCTTGGAAACCCTATAGGGCAGTTCTACTCTGTCCTATAGGGTTGCTATACGTCAGAATCGACTCAAAGGCAATGGGTCTTGTTTTGTTTTTTCTAAGAATAATGTACATTACATCAAAAGAACCTTTTAAAACAATAAAGAACTTAATATTTTTTTAATATATATTTTTTGCTTTCATTTTAATATTTCTTGGGTAATGAGATTTAATAGATTACAAACATAATTAATAAAATCAGAGGTCAAGACAAATCCTAAATCCCAATATAATAATATTTGAGATTGTTTATCTTTCGGATTATCAAAAAAAACCATCTAAATGAAAAGCAGTTTTTTTAAGATTGGCAGCTATTTATTTCAGTTTTTAAAAATTGCCTATTTTAAATCTAATCATGTCTAAGAGATGTTAAAAAAATATTGCCAAACTGCTTCTCATTTTTGAGAAAAAAGTGATGGAGACAAAAGTACCCAAAGCAAAAACTATTCTAAGCAATGATTCCTAGGCCACAAACCAGGGGCCTATATATGGCTTAGGCTTATGGTTAAAATATTTCTTGCCTTATGATTGTTGGCATATATTCTACTGCTATCATCTATGCTTCTGTGTTGAAGATTTTGTAACCAAATCACGTATGTGTTGGTTGGTTGCTTTTCCCTTTTGAAGTATTGGATTCTTTTTTTTGTTAAAGAAGATAAACACATTTAACATCTAAGTGAAGATTTATCCCTGAAGTAAACAGTATTGAAACACCAACCTGCGTCCCTATATGTAAGGAGGCTAGTGGATTTTATTTAGACATCATTTTCAGTATGACTTCTGTCATGGATTGAATTGTGTTCCCCCAAAATATGTATTAACTTGGCTAGGCTGCGATTCAGGCTGCGATTCCCAGTATTGTGTGACTGTCCACCATCTTGTCATCTGATGTGATTTCCCTATGTGTTGTAAACCCTACCTCTATGACGTTAATGAGGCAGGATTAGAGGCGGCTATGTCATTGAGGCAGGACTCAATCTACAAGATTAGGTTGCTTTTTAAGTTAATCTCTTTTGAGATACAAAAGAGAGAAGCAAGCAGAGAGACAGGGAGACCTCATACCACCAAGAAACAAGAGCCAGGAGACTAGAGTGTCCTTAGGATTCAGGATCCCTGTGCTGAGAAGCTCCTAGGTCAAGGGAAGTGTGATGACAAGGACATTCACCCCAGAGCCAACAGAGAGAGAAAGGCTTCCCCTGGAGCTGATGCCCTGAATTTGGCCTTCTAGCCTCCTAGACTGTGAGAGAATAAATCTGTTTGTTAAAGCCATCCACTTGTGGTATTTCTGTCATAGCAGCACTAGATAACTAAGACGACTTCTGAAAAATAAATTTGAGTGTCTAGATTAGCAGATGAAGTGGAGATGAAGACCGTTGCCTTTCCAACAATTGGAGCGGGCTGTCATTATATTTACAAATGAAGTAAATCAAAAGTACCTCTTTTTCACATAAGTGGGGTTTTTAACCCATGTAATATGACCATATATTTCCACTTGACTTGCATGTTTTAAAATGTTAAACTACATGTAAGCAACCTCAGAACTGAGAAAAAACTCAGAACTAGGAAATAACGCAGAACTAAGGGATATCACTTTGCTGTGCATTTTCTCCTTCGATGGCCTCAACTGCTCACTCTGTAACTCTTGTCTCTCTCCAATAACACTCTCAATAGGGTAGCAATGATAATCTTCTTAAAAAGGAAGTAGATCAGTTAATATGCTTAAAACACTCTCATGACACCCCATTGCACTCACAATGGGATCCAAATCCTTTTGGCCCATAATAGCTTGCATGGTGTGGTTTCTGCTTGGCTTTCCAACCTCATTTCTCTCCCCACTCCCTATCCTTCACTAGGTTCCAGTCACATTGGTCTCTTAGTTTTCTCAAACATGCAATGTACCTACTCAAAAATTTTTATTCGAATTTTCCCCCTCTCTTGACGCTGATATTACTCACTGCCACCGTTCATACATTTAGATTTCAGTTCAAATAGCATATGAACATATCCTCGGTGCTCATCCAATCTTTCTTCTTTAGCTTGAGCGTGGAGTCCTCCCCGCTTCTTCCTAGCCCCTGTTACAAGGTGCTTATGTAAATATATGTATGTATAAGTGTTTTTATAAATATCTATGCACCCCACAATTTGCGAGTCCTGTGTGCGCAGGGAATATCTCTATCTTGTTTAACACAGTGCCTAGACACTCGCTAAGTATCTGTGCAATGAATGAATTGATTTTCTTTAAGATCTTAGGAAATGTTTGTCTCCTTTACCAGAAGACAGCTCAATATGCGTTTGTCATTTTTTTCATGGGAAGTAGAGATGTCGTACTATAAAATTTATTATAATTATAGGATAATTGTACTCAGATGATTTTTTAATTTTCTTAAAGTATGAATATATTGTACTTACGCTTATTTTTTTTAAAAACATAAGTAACTATTCAAAGTCCAGTAAAAGTAATCATGAAAATAATTTCAAAGTATTTTCTAGCCTACCAGTCTCTTCAAAGCTTTGCTAGTATCCAAAAGTCAACAGCTCTGCGTTCTGTATTCCTGAGCGGTCTCTTAATTATACTTTGAGGTTAGTATGTAAATGGATACTTTCAATTATTAACATAAAATTCTTTCTTGCCAATAAAAGAAGTAAATGTTGAAGCATTTGAAAATTAATAATTTTTGGTATACTGTTGTTCTGAATATTTTTGAATACAAAGATGGCTTTGGGGAAGATGAATCACAAATGCCAATAGAACTATTTTCAAAAATACATTAATTGAAAACTAATTTTAGAGAAGTGAATAGCAGGCATTTGGTAAAGAGGGGAAATAGGTCAAGTGGAAAGTGTAGTGTTTAATTTTCTCTCTGCTTTAATTATGAGTGTCAAATTGCCTTGTTATCCACATTCTGATACTTTGTGGTTGTGTGTGTGTGTGCGTTACGCGTACTGTGAAACCATCCCCCTTCCAGTTAAGATTGCTCTTATCTTACCCTGACCAGGGTAGAAAGTCAAGACACCATTTATATACCTAAAGGAACCACGGTTCTACTTTAAATGGGATGAAATCATTCACGTGCTTTATTTTATGTTCCCTTCAGATATTCTGACACTGCTGAGATATTTAGAGGACTTTTCCTCTCTTTGTTCTTTATCATGCTGACAAAAGGAGAAATCTGGTGCAGTAGGTTACTAACCATCATTTGTACCACTATTCAGGGCTTTGTAAATTTCTTTTTTATCCAACACATCAAATCATGTCTTTCTTCAGTATTATTTGTGATAGGAAACAAACAAACAGAAATTTTATATGAACAGCTAAACCTATAAAATTTCCCTGTGAGGACACACTGTATCAAATCTCAAAAAATGTCCTTTTTACTGTTTTTTTTTTTTTTTTAAAAAAAGTCGGAAATTAACTTTCGGTTTCCATGAATAAATCCAATGGAGAAGGCAGGACTATGCCATCTGATGTTTTCCTTATATTCAAAAAATTAATAATATTTGTTGTTTTTTAGGCATAAGAGAATAATTTGGGTACAAAAGCAGCAAAAATGCATATTAGATATATGAATGTGTTAGTGTTTTTTATTCAGTAGCAATGTTGTTTTTAAGGAAAAAATCCAATCGTATGCTAGTCTAATTTTAGGGACAATAGATAGAAATAGCTGTAACCTGAGTTGTATCTAGTTCTTTGCCTGTTAACATTGATGTTTCAAGAATCACAGTAATAGGTTTAATAGACATAGATAATATTCAGTAATGTCAGTAACCCACTCTTGGATTAAAATTCACCTACATAGTTTACCAGCAATTTAAAGCATTGGCATATATATTAATGGTGTGTTCCATGGTTAGTTCTACTTAAGCTATTTAATATATTCCACTTGCAAGCATTTATCTAGAAAGGTATGGTCTATAAAAAAGAAGTATAACCATAAAAGGAGAAGACAATTACGAAACTTCTAATGATAACATGCTCTGAACAAGAATTCCTTCTTTAATTTTTTTCCTATTTATTTTAATTTGAGCATATCTCCTTTTAAAAATTACATTTCTCCCACCTCAAAAATGTCAAACAGGTTGATTTATTATTTCAATTTTTCCTCTGCCTTGCTTATTTATTCACAATCCCATGCATACAATTCATAAATTAAAATTTCAAAGAAATAAAATATGCTATCTAATATCCATGGACATATTTAACTGTTCTTTGTCATAAGAAAATGATAGATTCCTGCCTGTCGGCTTCATGTAGTTTGGGGGATTTAGCTGTAGACAGGACGGTTACGGGGAACAGGGCAGAAACCATTTTTATAGCTGTAATTACCTCACTGCCTGCCTATGGTTATTCCAATTTCCCTTTGCTGTTTATTTGATTAAGTCTTCTCTCCCTATTGCATTGCACTCTGAGTTCCTATTATTCCTGGCTGCTTTGCTGATTCTTCTGGGAGCCTGCTGAAAAGGTGGTGTGAGTACTTACTGTTCTGAAGAGACAGTGTGACACCTATGAGCATCCCTTTGGAAATAGAAGGTGGTACCTAAAACACGCAGGTGACGTTTCCTGTTTGATGACATTTAAATCTGCTTTTGGTAAACAGTAAACCAAGGACTTGCTCAAGTTGTAATGCCTACTCTTTTCTCCTTTATTCTTAATAACAGAAAATCATTTTTTTCTTCTGTCGAAATAGCTGTTGGTTCCTTTCTCAATCTTATTTTGCCAAGATGTGAAAACCTGTGGAGTTTACTTCTTTAATTGCAGTGGTCATATTATCCATGTATACTGCATATGTGAGTGTCAGGCCAAGGGAGCAGAGACTTAAAATCCTATTGCATGAAATATTTAAATTAAGAAAAAATTAAGAAGCACGCCTGGCTGTGTTCATTCATTCTTTCTTCAGACACACATTTGGCTGCCTGATATAAAACAAATATTCTTCGGCCTAGTGTATTGAAGAGTTAAAAAAACACATTTTCTTATTTCTAATAGTTTTACTATCTCATTCAAGCAATTGAAATAAACCAGCAATTTCAACACAGAGTGATAAAGGCTTAGGGATATAAACTGTAGGGTATCTCCATCTGGAGAGGACAGGAAACTTTTTCCTAATGGGAGCTCTGCCTGAGCTCAGTCATGAAAAACAGTTGTAGTGTGAGGATATCTAAACACAGCAGAAGAGTGTGAGGCAGGAGGTGATCTAGGAACATGAAACACGTACGAGACGGCAGAGGTGTGAGGACGCATAACATACATACTTAAAAAAAAAAGGGAATGTAAAATCCTTTTATTTGACTGATACATGTAGTGAGGAGCTATTAGACATGAATATGGTAATAAAGTGAGCAGAGGTGATCATGAGGCATGCTATGATAGGGGGTTTGAGCATTTGATCTTGGTAAGTGACCACGGGTCTCTTTTCAAAGTCGTCTACCTGGCCTCACTGCTGCTGCTCTCAAAACTTCTTCTGTGGTCTCTCCTTTCCACTCACTGTAGGAGAACATCATTCCTTTATGTAAAATATAACACCGCTAAACAAGCAAAAATAAATAACTGTTGAGGTGGGCGTTGTGTGGAAGCAGAAATAAGTATGACATGATTCTGGTATATATGAAGTTTGAACACTTTAAAAAATGAAAATGTTTATTTGAAATGAAGCTGATCTGCCTCAATAGATCTTTTTGAATGTTTATATCAAATTATTTTTTTATCTGACATAAGGGTATAGATCTGCTCCAGGCCCACATCTGTGAATAGTTATAAGTTGTTTTCCTGTCACCATTCATTCATTCATTCAGCACCTATTTGGTGAGTAGCTAGTGCCTTCGAGGCCCTAGGCTCCGGCATAACCTCCTACACTCTTTGTATCAAAATTTATTTTTCAGAAGTATTTTTTTCCTTCTGTCTCAGAAGTCACAGAGCAACTGCTGGCATTTACTTATCTTCTGCACTAGCAGCTCTCTCATTGTTGGCTTTGAAATTAATTTTCTTTATCGTGACACAAAGACCCAAAATATGACTTTTCCCCATAGGAACAGACGGTGAGGAGGCAGCAGCACTTACAATTTACCAAAAGGGGGGTACTATATTTAAACAGCATATTAATACACAGTTATACAGCTGGACAGATTGTGTTCCCTCTGAGAATGTGGCCTTGCTTTTCTAAAATTCACTAGTCCCATTATACCGTACTTTGTGGGAGAAAGAAAATGGATAAGAGGAAGGAAGGAAGGGAGGGAGGAAGAGAGGAAGGAAGGGAGGGAGGAAGGAAGGAATTGAGGGAGTGAAGAGGGGAGGCAGAAGGAGGGAGGGAGAGAGAGAGAGAGCAAGATCTACACTGGATAGAGAACAAATCCATGCAAGGATTTAAGGTGATTAAATAGCTCATGCTGCCAAAGAAAGCACTGATTCCTTAGAGTGAAAAGAAAAGGAAACAAAAACTTTTAACTCTGCAGCAAAGGGAACTATGAATAGTAGTCTTTAAAATCCTGTTTTAATTTCTGCACTTTGGCTAGATAGATATAAAAAACCTGTTGCCTTTGAGTTGATTCCAACTCACAGTGACCCTTTGGGACAGTAGAATTGCCCACAGGGTTTCCAGGGAGCAGCTGGTGAATTTGAACTGCCAGCCTTTTGGTTAACAGCCAAGCTCTTAACCACTGTACCACCAGGGTTCCATGTAGATAGCTATAATGTACCTACAATAGTGTACTTCAAGGAGCCCTGGTGGCACAGTGGTTAAAGCTCTCAGCTGCTAACCAAAAGGCCAGTGGCTGCTCTGCTTCCATCAAGTTTTACAGCCTTGGAAACCAATATTGGGGCAGTTCTATTCTGTTCTATAGGGTTGCTATGAGTTGAAATCTACTTGACCTCAATGGGTTTGTTTTTTGGTTTTTTAAATAGTGTACTTCAGTGTCAAGCAGCAAGGTAAGCCATTGCTAAAATAGATTTTAGTATGTTTATTTTTTTGGTGGGTGGGATCACCTGTAGCTGAAGATTTGAACTATTGAGTAGAAAGGGAGGCTTGTAGACCTTATTAAATATTTTTTAAACTTAAATAAGCTTAAACCTAAGTGTTATTTAAGAATAACGCTTAACGCACAGCTCTTTTCTGTGTCAGTCCATTGTGCTGGGCTGGTATTCACTGGCTCACGCCATTCCAAACAAGTCAACGTACAAAACAACTGGTTCTGTTAGTCAACATGCTGGGCTGTCAGCTTTCTAAGACGAGACTTTATATGATAAACAGAGTTTTATTTTCAATTAGCTTCTAGCTAAATGCTTTCATTTTTATTTCATTTTAATTAAACTAGGCCTTAATGAGGGAGTAGATTATTCCTGTTTAAGACAAACTGCCAGAGATCCTGGGAGCTTTTGTGTCTTCAGCTCACACAAGGAACAGGCACAGTATGTGGATATTCTAGTTCTCAAATCAGACATTGGGTGATGTATTTTTTTTCCTTTTTCTAGAAATATGTCAAGCGTGGAGTTACTTGATACCAAATGTTGCCTTTTAAAACAATTTTTATGTAAAAAGTCACTTTTCTCACAGGAGACAAGTTATATTTTAAGCACTTCCCAAAATGAAATTAAGGGAACAAATTTAAAGTTTATAGTTTAATTATAGCAGTGGTCTTTCTATTTAATGAATCTATCTAGAAACAACAGATACGTGATCGAAAGGTGGAAAATTCCAAATGAAAATTGTTTTAGTAAATTCAATAATGCTGTTGTTTAATAGACAACATAGCTAATGTTAGCAATATGCATTTTATTTATAAATACCAAATAATCTCTAAAAATTAGTTGTAGTTTTTAATTTTTACTCTGGATTAGAATGAATAATACACATTATACATTAGGATATTGTAGATAAGCTTCCCAGGGTCCAAAGAACACTTCTTAAACACATATGTTGTTGCTAGATGCCCTCAAGTGGGTACTGACTCATAGCAACCCCATGTACAACGGAACAAAACACTGCCCAGTCCCGTGCCATCCTCACAATTGTTATGCTTGAGCCCATTGTTGTAGCCACTGTGTCAATCCATCTTGTTGAGGGTCTTCCTCTTTTTTGATGACCCTCTATTTTACCAAGTATGATGCCCTTCTCCAGGGACTGATCTCTACTGACATGTTCAAAGTACATAAATGAGGTCTTGACATCCTTGCTTCTAAGGAGCATTGTGGCTGTACTTCTTCCAAGACAGATTTGTTCCTTCTTTTGGTGGTCCATAGTACATTCAATATTCTTTGTCAATGCCATAATCCAGTATAAAAAATCCGATATAGTCATATAAAATCAATAAACTTCTGACTTCTGTAAATGCATTAAAATATAATCAGTTTAAAATGCTCAACAAGCTAAAACATTTACAAATGGTTTTTCTGAGTCTTACCATGCCTCAGCCTTATTATGGCCGTACTCTAATTTGTTTAAACAGTAAGAAGGTACCAGGAGCATCTCAGGAATTAATGCATGGTTAGTTTTACTTTACAGAGAAGTTTACATTCCTTCCTCCAAGGGAGATAGGTTTTATATGGTTTCATGATTAAGTTATGTTGTAGTGCAGCAATGAATAGTTCCCAAACTTTTTAGATGAAATCACCTACAGGCTAGGAGATTCCCTAAGGCAGCAGTCCTTCATGTAATGGCTTAGCATTATACACCACTATCTATGTGTGTTTCCATAATTGGTGGAACAGAGGAGAAGACTGAGTGCTTGACAATGGCAAATAAACGCATCCATCCAGCAATGACATCTACCATTTCCACGTACCTTTTCTTGGCCAAAGCAAGTGAAGTAGCCGTGCCTAACATCAAAGGACTGACTGGGGAAGTTGACTCATCCTATGTACTAGGAGTAGAAAGGAACTATAGATCTGTGAAGAGTTGTAATGTCTGCTAAAGAAATGTTCTAAATTAAAGGAGAAACCAATAATGTAATAAAAGGGAAGTGGGTTATACTTTATTAAGTCTTCCCTAAATTATTTAATGTAAGATATAAATTAAAGTAGAAATAATGAAATCAATTACAGTTGACAAATGGAAAATAAAAGTATTTTTGTAGTTACTTGAATTCCAAAGCCAATTTCTGTGGTCTAATTAAGTCAAAGACATTTAAAGGTCAGATTTAGTTTTTTTTTTTTTTTTTTTGTCATTTATCCCATGGAAGATACAATTATCATCTTAACCTGTCTTTTTTTTTTCTTTTTTTAATTTTCAACTCAAAGTTCAGTAAGTATCCACAAATTTGGATTCCTGCACTGTGCTAGGAGTCCCTGGGTGCTGCAAAGAGTTAACACACTCAGGTGCTAACCAGAAGTTGGAGGTTTGAGTCCACCCAGAAGTACATCTGAAAAATGCCTGGTGATCCTCTACTGAAAAATCAGTCGTGGAAAACCTTATGGACACCATCTACCCTGATATGCATGGGGTTGCCATGAGTTGGAATGGACTCCAGGACAACTGGTTATACTGTGCCAAACAGTGTGCTGGATGGTGGGATACGTAAAGAACTAGACACAGTACCTGGGAAACTCTAGGAGAGTGTTATTAAGAAGTTTAAGATGTATCCTAGATATGCAATGGTAGCAAGTCAAAGAAATAGAAATTTTGCAGTTGAATGTCACCTATATATATATATATTCACAATATCCAGAGGCTAATAATGTCCCTATATATTCGCAAGTATTATCCACTATATAAATGACCTAAAAAATGATACTTGGGGTAGGAAACAGTAATGTTGCTGGATTTGGTGGGAACTAGACTTCAGGGAGACAGGTGATAAATGTAATTGTATTCTTATCCTTGCCAGTCATACCAGGGGTTCTTAAACTACATAGAAAATATGCTGGTGCAAGGAATTGACTTATTCAGCTGTATACTCAGCTACAGTTCTAACAATTTTCAGCACAGCTGTGCTGAGAAAACTGATAAATTAACAGTATGTCGAATTTCCCTTTAAGAGCTTATTTCTTAAAGGTGTGTGTGTATGAGTTTGAAATCAGGTTTAATATTTCAATTACATCATTAAATTATAATATCTGAATTGGTGTTGATACTAGTTATAATATTAGTCGTGATACTTCTGCATGGAATAAATGTTTCAATATTTGCACAATTAATTAGCACAGTTACCTTAGTATGCTAAAGAACATTGATTGCACTTTGGAATAGGACAGGTTGTGTCGGGTCGCACATTTTCAATGACATGAATCTAGAATGAGCAATTGATGGTCTGTTCCACAGTTGGGCCCTGACCTTGTTCTGACTGATAATATTGATCTTCTTCATCATCTCTTTCCACAGGCATAGTCTTTTGATTCCTCTGTATTCCATCTGGTGAGGTCCATGTGTCCAAATGCCATTTGTGTTGCCAATAAAAGTTATTTACAATGAATAAGTCATTGGTCTTGCAAAATTCTATCATGTGATGTGCAGTGTAGTTTCTATCACCAAGGCCATCTTTTCCAGCTACTGATCCTTCTTGTTTCCTACTTTTGCATTCCAAACACTAGTAATTATCAACGCATCTTGATTGCTTATTTGGTCAATTTCAGACTGCAAAAGTTGGTAAAAATCTTCAATTTCTGCATTTTTGGCATTAGTGGTTAGTACATAAATTTGAATAATAGTCATATTGATTGGTCTTCCTTTTAGGTATATATGTTTATTATCCTATTCCTGACAGAATTGTATTTCAGGATGTTGCTGTTGTTGTTAGGTGCTGTCGAGTCAGTTCTGGCTCACAGTGACCCTATGCACAACAGAACGAAACACTGCCTGGTCCTGAGCCATCCTTACAATCGTTATGCTTGAGCTCATTGTTGTAACCACTGTGTCAATCCACCTCGTTGAGGGTCTTCCTCTTTTCTTCTGACCCTGTACTCTGCCAAGCATGATGTCCTTCTCCAGGGATGGATCCCTCCTGACAACATGTCCAAAGTATGTAAGATGCAGTCTCACCATCCTTGCCTCTAAGGAGCATTCTGGCCATATTTCTTCAAGACAGATTTGTTCGTTCTTTTGGCAGTCCGTGGTATATTCAATATTCTTCGTCAACACCACAATTCAAAGGTGTTAACTCTTCTTCGGTCTTCCTTATTCACTGTCCAGCTTCCACATGTGTATGATGTGATTGAAAATACCATGGCTTGGGTCAGGCGCACCTTAGTCTTTGGGGTGACATCTTTGCTCTTCAACACTTTGAAGAGGTCCTTTCCAGCAGATTTGCCCAACGTAATGAGTCTTTTGATTTCTGGACTGCTGCTTCCATGGCTGTTGATTGTGGATCGAAGTAAAATGAAATCCTTGACAACTTCAATCTTTTCTCTGTTTATCATGATGTTGCTCATTGGTCCAGTTGTGAGGATTTTTGTTTTCTTTATGTTGAGGTATAATCCATACTGAAGGCTGTGGTCTTTGATCTTCATTAGTAAGTGCTTCAAGTCCTCTTCACTTTCAGCAAGCAAGGTTGTGTCATCTGCATAATGCAGGTTCTTAATGTGTCTTCCTCCAATCCTGATGCCCCATTCGTCTTCATATAGTCCAGCTTCTCGTATTATTTGCCCAGCATGCAGATTAAATAGGTATGGTGAAAGAATACAACCCTGATGCACACCTTTCCTGACTTTAAAACAATCAGTATCCCCTTGTTTTGTCCGAACAACTGCCTCTTGATCTATGTAAAGTTTCCTCATGAGCACAATTAAGTGTTCTGGAATTCCCATTCTTCGTAATGTTATCCATAGTTTGTTATGACCCACACAGTCGAATGCCTTTGCATAGTCAATAAAACACAGGTAACCATCCTTCTGGTGTTCTCTGCTTTCAGCCAGGATCCATCTGACATCTGCAATGATATCCCTGGTTCCACGTTCTCTTCTGAAACGGGTCTGAATTTCTGGCAGTTCCCTGTTGGTATACTGCTGCAGCCGTTTTTGAATGATCTTCAGCAGAATTTTGCTTTCATGTGATATTAATGATATTGTTCTATAGTTTCCACATTCGGTTGGATAGATACTGAAATATCCTTTCTGACAATGAATACAATGCTGTTCCTCTCAATTTGTCATCCCCAGAATAGCTGACCATATGATTGTCCATTCAAAATGGCCAATACTGGTCCATTTCAGCTCACTCAAGCCTAGGACATTGATCTGCAAGTGTTGCATTTCATTTTTGACAACTTCCAATTTTCCTTGATTCATACTTTGTACATCCCACATTCTAATTATTAATGGAAGTTTGTAACTGTTTCTTAATATTTTGGGTCATGCCACTTCGGCACATGAAGGTTCTGAAAGGTTGACTCCATCCATGTTAAGGTCAACTCTGAGGATGCAGCTCTTCCCTAGTCGTATTTTGAGGGCCTTCCAACCTGAGGGTCTAATCTTCTGGCACTGTATCAGACAGTGTTCCGCTGCTATTCATAAGGCTTTCACTAGCTAGTTCTTTTCAGAAGTAGACTGCCGAGTCCTTCTTCCCGGTCTGTCTTAATCTAGAAGCTCTGCTGAAGCCCGTCTACCATGGATGACCCTGCTGGTATTTGAATACCAGTGGCATACCTCCCAGCATCACAGCAGCACGCAGGCACCACGGTAGGACAAACTGACAGACAAGTGATGGCTTAACATTAATAAATGTTCATATTTCCGATCTCCTAACCGCAAACTGTGGCTTTAGTTAGAGATTAAATCAACTCTTCAAATATACTTTTGCCTAAGTAACTAACCCCCAGTGCCGTCGAGTTGATTCCGACTCGACTTACTACTTATTTTTCCTAAGTAACTAAAAAAAAAAAAAAAAAAGTAACTAGAGAATTTAATTACTAATACTGGGATGCTGAATGACATTAACATTAAAACTACCAAAGACGATATTTTTGGCAATTAGGGAATGTGGTTATGGATGTGGCTGGCATCTTATCTCCTGCTGCCACCATCTCTCTTGACTTTCTAGTAATCGTGGCTTATTGTTAATGTGACCCCTTTTTTGTCTCCAGATAAAAGTAAAATAGAAGTTGAAGATTTCTGTGAAATATAAGAATGAAGTGTTCATTAATTGAATCAGATGAAAGATGTGACTAGTAATTTGGACACATGGACAGAACACACATGAGACTACCTTGTCCCTTGTCTTCACAGAGTTGTTTGTCACGCAATATTTCTAAACTACTGACACAGGATTTTCCTGAGCTCTCTAAGAGGTCTTATTTTACAACACTATACATAGTTTAGAAATATCTTTTTGAATGAAACTCTTTTATTAGAAATCTTTTTTTTATAGATCTGTAACTTTGAAGAAGTCCTTCGGTAAGTAAACCCTTAAGTTTCCTCGTACATAAAATAGGGATGACAACAGTAATGATGAACACTGTGCAAGTCCTTTACTGTGTGTTAGACACATTCTAAGTGCTTTCCTGGGTAACCTTATTCAATGATCATGCAAACCTATAAAATAGGTAAGAGAATTGTAATCTCGAAGATAGGAATCTCAGGTTCAGAAAGGCTAATAACTTGCTCAAAGTTCATACATTTATTTGATAAATATTCTTATGTTCCCTCTCTGGACTAGGCACTATGCTCCTAACTGGGGATATGTCAGTGACAAAATAGGTCCAATCTCTGCACTCATGCTGTCAGAGTAAGTAGAACATCAGTAAATAACCGACTAATTTCCATAAGTGCTGGGATGCTAACAACAAGGTTGGAGATTTGAACTCACCCAGCAGCAACTAGGGAAAAAGACCTGATGATCTTCTTCTATAAAGATCACCCACCCAACCCAGTGCCGTTGAGCCGATTCCGACTCATAGCAACCCTATAGGCCAGAGTAGAACTGTGATAACAACCAAGAAAACTTTATGGGGCAATTCTATTTTGTCATATGAGCTGCTATCAGGCAAAAATCTGTTGATGGCACCTAACAGCAACAACAACCAAATCCGTATTAGGTGAAGAGAATTGCCAGGAAGAAAAATAAACAGAGAAAGAGGGATAGATTGTCTGTGAAGAGATGTAGTGTATGTATACAGGATCATCAGGAAAGGTCATTCTGCTAATGTGACCTGAGGGAAGAAAGCCTGTAAGCTATACTGATTGACATCTTGGTGAATAGAGTTGTAGGCAGAGAGAAAAGCCAGTGGAGAATTCTGAGGTGGGAGCCCTGTTGGCAGGTTTGAGGCAGAGTGAAGAGGTCAGAGGCAAATGCAAAGGGAGCTAAGGATAGAGGTCAGGTTAGAGAAGTAACAGGTCCAGGTTTGGAAGGCATTGCAGACCCAATGAAAGATTTTGGCTTTTTCCTCTAGAGACTTGGGGAGTGATTATGGAGTTTTGAGTAGTCTTGTGTTTTAAAGGACCACCTGAGACGTTGGGTAAGCATTTAGAAAACTATTTTGATTCCAAAACCGTTGCCCCCATGTCAATTTCAACTGAAAGTGACCCTATAGGACACAGTAGAACTGCTCCATATTGTTTCTAAGTAGCAGTTGGTGGATTAGAACTGCCGACCTTTTGGTTAGCAGCCAAGCTCTTAACCAGTGCACCACCAGGTCTCCATTTTCATCCCAATGGAGACGTAATAGTGGATTGTGCAAGGTTGGAATCTTTGGTAACTCTTGGTCGGATCCAGCACATATATTTAAGATAGACTTTACAGTATTTGCTATTGAGTATGAAGAGGAATAACATTTAAATCCAAGGTTTTCAGTCTGAGAAAATGGACAAATGTATTTGCCTACTGCTATTAATTTTATTTTCAAATATGTCACGTCTGACATCTTTCTCTTCTCTTACTCCCATGACCTTGGTTCATTATATTATTACCAGTTACCTGAAAAACTACAGGAGTGGAGGAGGTGCCCCACCTATTGTTTCTCTTTGTTCCCATCCAACATGTCAACTCCTTCAGGTTATTTTTTTTTCTAAATTGTAGCTCTAATAGGTCAGTCACTGCCTCTTTACAATTCAATTTTTCACTGGAAAAAAGCACTGGAATTACAGAGTTGTTAAGACGCAAAGAAGTCATTTGAACCTAGTCATTGGACTCTAAAGCTTAACTTTTACACTATACTCAAATGACAGTTAGTAGAGCTATATGACAGAAATTTACATTACATTTATATTAAATTGAATAATGCTTTTAAAACAAATATCAAAGTTGTCTGAATAAATGTTCCTATTTTTTTTTTTTATTAAGACAAGCTCAACTAACCTTAGCTTGAATAGCACACTCAGGAGAATCCTGCTTTGGTGAGAGTTTAGTACACCTCATTTGTCGTTGCTAGTTGTCATCAACTCAGGTCTGACTCATGGTGACCCCATGTACACCAGGACAGAACGATGCCTGGTTTGTGCTGTCTTCATGATCGTTGGTATGTTTGAGTTATTGCTGTGGCTACTGTATGTTTAGAGTGCTTTTCAACCTAAGGAGCTCATCTTCCAGCCCTATGTTGGACAGTGTTCTGTTGTGATCCATAGGGTTTTCATTGGTTAATTTTTGGAAGTACATTGCCAGGTCTTTCTTTCTAGTCTGCCTTAGTCTGGAAGCTCCACTGAAACGTGTCCAGCATGGGTTCCCCTGCTGGTGTTTGAAATACCAATGTCATAGCTCCCCACATCGTAGCAGCACACAGGCCACCATAGTACAACAAACTGACAGACCTGTTGTGGCACGTGATTTAGGCTCAAGATGTATTCCACTGAGTCAGAGTTGGCTTGATGGCAATGGGTTTGGTTTTTTTTTATTATATCAAAATAAGTGAAAACATCTTAAGTTCCATTGATACTAAACTGCTGGAATGAATTAAGATACATGTACATAGAGATTTATTGTGCACACATTTAAAAACCTATAACGGGTGCATCAATACAGACACAACAGTAAATATAAAAGTAAATCACACGGTAGATTATAAAGTCATGTAGAAGTCACTTGCATTAACCAGAACCAAAACAAAACAAAAAAAGGGCAGAAAATGACTGCCACAATTTTTTTTTTATTTTTGCAAGGAGACTGAGACAACATACTTCCTGTGTATTCTTCATTCCCAATTGTTTAGGTTTGGCTTCCCACACCCCCTCAGCCTATATCATTTCTATATAAAAACAGAAATAAAGTGGTTCATTAAAAACATAGAAGATAACCAGACTTTATATATTCACATTGAAAAATTATTTCTAAGTTTGAGATTCCAAAGTTTTTAGTAAATGCAGTTACTGGCATTAAATATGAAAGAATTACATAGTCAAATTTGTAGAGCACACACATAGGAAAAATATCCTAATGGTGAAAAGCTCATGGCAGACGCAGGGAAAAGGATATTACCCAAAACGACAGGTGTTTTTATTACTGTCTTTAGTCAGAACCATAAACATTTCACGTTTACATCTGATATGTCCATTTATTCATTTTTTCCACAAGAAAAAATAAATGTGATGGCAGCTCCTACCTTACCCTGTAATTTGCATATCTCAAGCTTGATAGGCTGGGCTGTCTTGTGGATTTATGATATGGTAGTCTCGAGAATATTAGAATTGTTATAATTAAAAAAAAAGATTTTTATTTTGTTATTATTTTTTTAATTCAAAAGCACAGAGCATTCCAAGTTGCTGAAAGTGTGATAGGAAAACAAAATATAAACCCCTGGTTGGGACTGTTTTAAATACATAGGGAAATAAAAGATGTAAACACTTTGTGTTTTGGGCATTATAGGGTACCATTCCATACGTAGGAGAAGTCAGAACAAACACACATTTTACAGACAGGAAGGACATAAGACTAAACATAATAACTCATAGAACCTGATGTGTGCAGTCATTCAAGTCACTCATTTGTTCGTTCCACAAATATTTGTTGAATCTATTTGTGCAGTGTAGACACTATGGCAGATCCAAAGATCGCTAGATACCATAGTGTTAAAAAGAAATGGGGTTTGGGAAATGGAGATTTGGATTCATATCCCATCTGTGCCTTTTGCTAGCTGGGTAAGCTCAGGCAAATTACTTTTTTTTTTCCTTACCCTCAGAATCCTAATCTGTATAAAATGGAAATATTAATATGTATATATCAAAAAGTTTGAGCAATCCTTAAATAAGGTGATATTTATAGAAGTTCTTTGTGAATTTATAGTTATTATTATTTTACTATTGACTCTTACTGAAAATACCATATGAATAATTTTTAGTACCGTAAAAATATAACCAAAATATTTAAAAGAGGAAACTCATTTTACATGGCTATAATTAACAGATTTGGTTAAATTATCTTACTAAAATAATACAAAGCTATTTTTCAAGTCTTTTCATAATCACATAAATACAAATAAACCTTACATCATCAGAACTCAGAGCTAACCATATAGAGTTAACCATTCATAGACATTTGCTATTATTTTTTGTGTCTGGATGCTTTATTAGATTGTCAGCATCATGACCATGGAGGCAAGCCTTGTTCATCAGTTTTGCCTTGCTGCGATTAGGATTTCAAGTGAGATGCAGTGTCTCAGAGGACAAAAATGAATTCTATTCAAAGACTTTCTAAAACAATCTGAAGATGACTCAAATTCCAAAGCTGAGAAAAGATTGCTAAGCTAAATTCTTTTCCATTGAACCCAAATCAAAGAAATCTATAAAAGTGAATAAAGTTTGTATACTTCTTATACTTTATGGACCAGTTGCCTCTACTTTATCTTATTTGATTATAATGAGAAAAACTTAATGGATTAGACGTTATCTTCATCTCCAGTTTATGAACACTGAATCTCAAAGATATGGAATGGCTTTCTTTAAGCTGCATGGTAAATTCCTGGATTACTCTTAACACCAAAGCCCTGATATTCCACCTGATTGAGCTTTTTCCCCACATAGGAGCCTGAAGGGATCACATAATGGTGCAGGAAGCATTATGGAATATACCAAGTGTAGAGAATACAAAGTTAAACTTGCCATGAGATCATCACAAGGGGCTTCATTCTTAAAATTCTAATTTCTCTAGTTAATAACACTTTCTGAAAAAGCTGGTCATCCTTTTAGTCCATGCAAAGCCATCAACTCATGTTGCCTCTGAAAATAAGGTGTAAGTGCACCAAAGGTGAAGGAGGAAAAGAAAAAAAGCTGTTTAAAGAACAAACATATCTACTGTTATGTTGCTGTTGAAAACAAACTTTTGGCGGCCATCCAAGGGGAATAAAAAACATGGTATTATACATTTTAGAATACTTAACCCAATCCTAGTTTAATTTATATTCCCATATCTCAAATCCTGCTCACCGTAGGGCTCCCAGATTTTAAAATTCTTTGAGTGATCCCTAAGCATCATTTTCCTCTCTAGCTTAGATAACTGTGAAGGACCTCATTATTGTAAGTATAAATACAATATTGTATGTATGAATTTATATTTTGGAAAGTACTTAATATGTACATATATCCACCCTCAAAGTAAGAGGAAAATTGAGGGAAGTGAGGCTATGTTTTGACACTTAGAAATGGCTGCAGTTGACCGTCTCTGGTTGACTGTCTTTCCTGTAGGAAAGACTTAATGAGTCATTGCCCTATTTAAAAGAAAATACTTCTTACGGTAACTTTGGGGCTCTTTGATAGCTTATTTTGGGAATTTATGATACTATTGGAGCATAGTCACACCCATTGCTGTTGAGTTGGTTCCGACTCATAGCGACTCTGTAGGACAGAGTAGAACTGCCCCATAGGGTTTCCGAGGAGCGGCTAGTAGATTTGAGCTGCTGACCTTTTGGTTGGCAGCTGAACTCTTAACCACTGCACCACCAGGGCTTCTACTGGAGCATAAGGACACTTAATTCCTGTAACGGGAGGACGTATAATTTGAAGCCTGTGGGTTGCTATTAGGGCAGTTACTCAGCTTGGATCATTTCAAATGTAGACACTATATGACACACTCTATATTTGCACTTCTTCTGTTTTGAGTGCTATACCTACTCTGCTAGAAAATATGTACTTGCATTAAAAGAACTGAGAGCGCCAGTGGTTTGTCTAGTGATTCAGAACAAGTTAAATTTTAAGATGGAAAGGAGACATTGTAAGTTACAGTATCAAGCTTTAAGTGTTCCGATTGCTAAATGTCTCTTTGACTCTTTAATATAAAACAGGATTTTGGAAAATATTTTGGTCTACATAATTATACATACTCAGAAAACCTGGGTTAGATGGGATGAGACATGCGTGGATTATGCAACAGGGATGAATGAAGACTTTTCACATATTCATTGATTCTCTCCTTCATAGCACATTTTGTGCATGTGCTCTGCCATAAGAACTGGGGATACATTAAAAGTGGCACCTACTCAGTCCCTGACCATCTAGAATATACTATCCAGAGGGAGCTACAGAGAAATCAATGGGTAATCACACCACAGTGGTTTTCAGGGTTGTGACTGAGAAAGTCCACGTGCTCTGGGCATACGACAGAAGAGCAGTTTATTCACCCTGGAGGATTCTCGAAAGGCTGTCCATAGGAAGTTACTTGTAAGATTGGAACTGAAGTAGAGCTGGCTGAGTGAGGAGACAGACGGAAAACATGTTTATAGGCCAGAGGTTTGCTTCTTGCATGAACCTTCAACATAGGATGAACACAGTCACTGCTGGGCATTCTAGGTTAATTGAAATTCCTCAGAACTTTGATGAAGACATATTGCCCATGACCTGTGTACCCAACATGTAAGAGAAAATGGATGGTGGGAAGAACAATTATTCAGAAGAACAACACTGGCAATGAAGAAATCTTCTTTCAGGGCAAGTAATTAATCAGAACGATACCAGGGGTACACAACAACAAAAACTGTTATGATCTAGTGGATTCCAACTTATAGTGAATCCTTAGGGCTAGTAAATATTATGTCCATATTTCTGCGTATACATACACACATAATACCATACGTTTCTGTGAGGAATATTTATTTCATGCCCTTCTATTATCTGAGTGAAATGAGATATGTTTTGAAAATATGCATTGCATATACTTCTCAATTTCTATATTCCTAGTTTAAGGTGTCATTTTAACAATGATTACTATGTTTGGCATATAAGTGCATATGGGGAATCCTGTGTTGTCAGGGGACACTGTATAGAAATGCTTATCCTTCAGACAATCTTGAAGAACATTTCTTAGCTTATAGTATTTCAGAAACGTAAGTTTTAAGTCACTTAGGCCTGGTGTTTTGTCAGTATTTAATCGTTTCAAATCCCTATTCATTTGGTCTACTGCAGTGATAACGCATTTTGATATTAGGTCCTTCTTTTCATGGACAGAAAAATTTTGAGGAATAGCCCTGACCTTTGTCATTTTTTTTCAGTGGCAAGATTATCTGTAGGCCCCTGTCTCCCCTATCTAACTCTCCCTACAGTGCACTGGTCTGCTGCATTTAAGCTTCCTTTTGAAACACAGTCTGTACAGCCATCTTTTATTTCCCTTATTTAAAGGTGTGTGTGTATACCAAATAAAATTTAGCGATAAAAAAATCACAAAATACAGCAAATAAAAGTCTCATCAGAAACACAAACATTCCCTCTACAACCTTGGAAGGTCTTGGAAAGAGTGTCATTGTGATTACTCCTACTCAGATGCCGATCAATCACCTGAGTACGTAATAACCAATCAAATAATTTACCAATTCATTTCAGGTTAAGAGTTAGTTTTTAAAAATACATGTGGTGTTGTGTGTGTGTGATTTTTCTAGGGAACATACTTCTTACTCAATGCAAAATAAATTATTTTTAATATCACTGATACATTAACATGTACAGATCTCAGTTGACTCTCGATTGGTATGTTTTCTAGTAACTATGTGTTTTTAAGACCTTATAAAGCATTTTCCTATGGAAACTCTTTTGGAAAATGAAAATTTCCTGGGCTATGTTGGAATTTTTTTTATTTAAACCATAATGACCCTGAAGGAACACTATATCAATGGGACCTTCCAGCACTCTACGGTATTGTTCTCATGAGGGATATAGTTGTGTACCATTCTGGATACAAAGTATACTTACTTCCTCAAAGGAAATGCTCAATGTAGACAAGGTCTACCATGGGGATATAACTCTAGGTATTCCCTCAGTATTGGCTCAAAGTCTGAACAACAGAAAATATTTCTTTTCCTGTAAGAGGTGGTAATTTCATCACACATGCTCTGTATAGTCTTTACTGAGAGAAAAAGAACAGTAGTTTGCAAGAGAGTAGGACTTTTGAAATAAGAGGTCATCACCATCCGTGCCTACACAGGAGACTTCCGTAAAATAGGAGATGTGTGTACATTAGTGCCTCCAGTGTAGCTTAGCTTGTATGGAAAACACGGAGCCCTGGTGGCACAGAGGCTAAGAGCTTGGATGCTAACCAAAAGGTCAGCAACTTGAATCCACCAGCTTGGATTCTTTATGGAAACCTTATGGGGCAGTCCTACTCTGTCCTCTTTATGGGAACCTTATGGGGCAGTCCTACTCTGTCCTCTTTATGGGAACCTTATGGGGCAGTCCTACTCTGTCCTACAGGGCTTCTGTGAGTTGGAATTGACTTGAAGGCAACAGCTTATATGCAAAACAACTAACGGAATATTAATTCAGGAAGTCAAGTGTCCTGTCAGAATTGAAAATGCAACAAACAACTGTAGGTGCTGGACATGTTTTGCCTCATTTTATTATCTCACCTTAATTTTTTCTCTTATATTTCAGGTTGTTTACTCTGAGTGCGTATGTACATTCCAGGTTATAGTATTTGGCATAAATAGAGTGAATAGGGTGCTTGAAATAGTTGTAACCCATTGTTAACATGTGGCATCTCTGGAAATTTCCACAAACTGTACTTAGTTCCAGTTCACTCAAATCTGGCTGATGGTATCTGTGTTGGCATCACATACAATTTTCCAACGCATTTGTCTAACAGTCTAACCATAGCACAGTTAACATGAGTATTTATAGAGCCATATAAAACCAGAAATAGAGAGGAAGTTAAATCTGGTCTACCCTCTTCGTTTCACACATGAGGAAGACTAAAAGCCTAGAGGAGTTTAGGTTCTTACCCAAAGGCATATATCTAGTTCGCAGTAGAATTTGAATTAAGCCTAGATTCTTCAACTCTTAATCCAGTTCTATTTCCACAAAATTGACGCTGAGAAAATATTTTTAAATCTTCTCACACTTAGTCAATTCATATAATTAATTCACAAACACCAATTCACTATATACATAAGTTTTGTGGTAAACAATAATGATTTTTGTGAAAGTCTTGGAAAATTAAAATTATAATAGAATTTGGATTTTCTTGAGTATACTTTATGATAAGAAAATGCACTCAGCACCCTCGTTCAGACAGACAGAACATAGAGTGTTCAGTCTAGTTGGTAGAAGAAGCTCTATATGGAGTGGGAAGAAGAGGGCAATAACAAGCAGCTTGAAAGTTGACTGTTTCTGACCCTCAAATAACAATTACGTTTTGTGAGAAACATTCTTAAGTAGACTCATACATGAGTACTGAGAAAAATGATCTTGTTGCTGAGATGTTTTTCTGTTAAAAAAGAATTTTATTAAACTTGATGTTCAAAACATGACTGAATTTTCTAGATTCATATTAGCAGTTTTTTCAGTGAGCATTTTTTCTCTAAAGGCTTTGTAATTTTCTAATTTTCCCTACTGTTGACTCAAATAATTCATCACTTGACTCACTTGATTCGGACAATCATGAAAATAACATTATTTTCAATAATTATGAGTACAGTTGGGTGTGAAAACTATGACCTGTTTGAAGGGTTATGACTCTGCATTACAGGTATTACAGATATGAGATAGAATTTGCCTAGAAATTACCTTGATTTATCTCAACATTGTTTTTTATTTTAATTTCTTTTTATTTCCCTCTTATTATGTTTATAATTGGTACAAAGTATTAGACTATTGGCTATCGAATCATTACATACTATGTCAAATTTTGTGGAAGAGATGAAGCTTTATATAAAATTTCCCTCCTTCTAACAAAAGAAATGATAACATGCCTTAAATCACTATACAATGGATCATAAAAAGAAAAGCAAATTTTTTTTTTACTTTTCTTTTTATATACAATGGATCATAGATTATATAAATCGACCCCAAATGTGTTTTTGTTATTACACTACAAAAAGTCCATATTTTTATTGTTCAAAAATTTTTAGTGTATTTATTTCTTCTAAAATCTAAGTACTAGGGAAGTTTTTCAGGAGGAAAAAGAAATTTGGCATATACCTCTAAGTAGTTGTTCCAAATATACCTCAACTGGCAGAACTATTTTATTCGAGATTATTTTTGAATTATAGCTATGACTAAGTTATAATGTATTTTAATTAAAACAAAAATGTTTCAACTTTGCAGGATTTTAATTTTTACATCAGAGACTTTAGCTAAGTAAATACTTTCATGTACTAAATTTTTTAAGATGAGATGTAAAAATTGTTATTTTCTGTGTGTAACTATCCTCCTTGAAGGAAGCAGCTCTGTTATATCCTATTCATCCCAATATCTACGGTGCTTATTTTGTGGTTAAAATATTTTATAGATAATTTAGGAGCCGAAAAAAGATCTCACTATCTTCAAGTTGTAATATTACAAACAAGAGGAAAGAGACAAACAACAAAAACCTTCATTCCATGATACTGATAACTTTTTGTGTCTATGTGATGAAGTGGAACTGTGTACTATAGCATTTTCAGTCACTGATTTTTTGGAAGTAGACCTCTTGGCTTTTCTTCTGAGGGAACTCTGGGTGGAATCACACCTCCAGAATTTTGGTTAGCAGTGGAGCTTGTTAATGGTTTACACCACCCAAGGACCCCAGCAATTATTCAGTCACTTTTAATACATTTTTAAACATTCCCTTTCTATTGAGCACAGGCCATCACTTAGGTTTTTCCGTGTGTGATTGCTGTATGAATTATAAAATATTGAATATACCATGGATTGCCAGAAGGTCCAACAAGTCTGTCTTGGAAGAAGTACAGCTAGAATGCTCCTTAGAAGCAAGGATGGCAGGACTTCATCTCCCATACCGCAGACATGTTATCAGGAGGGACCAGTCCCTGGAAAAGGATATTATGCTTGGCAAAGTAGAGGGTCAGCAAGAAAAAGGAACACCCTCCATGAGATGGACTGACATAATGGCTGCAACAATGGGCTCAAGCATAACATCAATTGTGAGGATGGAGTAGGACCAGGCAGTGTTTCGTTCTGTTGTACGTAGGGTTGCCCTGAGTCAGGACTGACTCAGAGGTACCTAACAACAACAACATTGCTATGAATTGTAGATTTGACATCCACGTTTTATAAATCTTCACATTCCCTCAGTGCTACTCAAGTCTGTATACCTGGAGATAGCTGGTAAAAAGTCAAATGTTTTATAAGCATTACTGGTGAGAGATACTATGTTGAAGAGGATAGCAATATAATTTCTTGAAGAAGTAAAACTATTCTAAGGGTTTCTGTGAAACACCTTGCCCATTTTTAATTTAAGTATAGTTCATAATTAAAATTCCTGATCTAAATTTGCATCTAGCTGTAAAATTGTTAAAATATGAACTTTGGAGTCTTTTTAAATGTCACCATGCCACAATAGCTAAGTTATTTTAGAAGATTTGCTTAAAGAAAATCATACATAAAAGAAAAAAAAATAGAGTCCTTTAAGTAAATATTTTCATTAGAGGTCATTACTGCAGAGTTGCCAAAGTAGGGTGACCTGATATTTAGAATCCTTAGTTTACCTTTCCAAGGTGTTTTATTTTGTACGGCAGCATTTGGGTATCTCACGCACTTTCTGTTTCTGGACAATTGACTTTAGCCTTGTGTCGCAATGAGTAGGAAAGCAAACATACTTCACAAGTTGAAAACGATCTTGATTTACGGCAGTAGATTTAAAGTGAATGAATGTCATATTATGTGGTCTACTGTAAACTGGTCCTATTACCATAATACTTTCTTCAAAGGTGTGTACTGTATTTATAAATTGCATGTAAATAACTTCAACTATACCTGCTGATATTCAGAACAGGTTCTTCATTTGATAGTAGGCTTTGTTCCTGCAATTCTAATGAGTTAATATTGTATTTAGTTTTATAGCTGTGGTCATCTGTGGAACTGAGCTCCCATGGAGAGTACTCTACTTTCTTTTATAAAAACATTTTTATGCCCTGAGTTATCTTCCTGACTTCATCAGATACCTGCTGAAGCACCACCTGTCTTCTTGGCACCTGAACAAGATTGGAAGTGCTGGTTCTGCCTTTCCAGGACAAATCTAGCTTATCCTAAGAGCAAGTGTCAACAGGTGTGGCAGTTGCAAGGTGCTGGACCCGGGGATTGGTACTGGCGGGACGAAGGGCTTCCTCACCAGGAGAGATGGCACTTGAAGCTGTGAACGTGTGCCCTGTGAAGATCCACTCCTGCCCGGCGCCTTTGGTTTACTGAAAAGATCCAACCAACTTAAAAAGAGGCAGGACGCCATCCTGACAGATGGGCCTAAGTGTAGCCAAGACACCAAGTATTCCATGCATCAAGTGTCTCTGCTAAAAGTGTGAGCCTCTGCCAACAATAACCAAATGGATGTCTGTCTTCAAACCTGGATACGATGCTTATGGCATGGTGCTCTCACAGAACCCCTTGCTGCCCAACATTAACGTGCACTTGTTCTAAGGTCTATGCAGGGAGGTTTAGCACCTATAATAACCCGGAGTTAATTTTGATACAATGGTAATCAGCTGTTTCTGTTTACTGCCCTCTACTGGACGTAAAAATCAATGCAACCTCAGAGCTGTACTTGAAATGTGTTCTCTTTCTTGGAACCAAAGAGAGAAAGAACATCCAAGTTATTAGTGACCTGGGGAAAGGAAGATTATAGGCAAATATGATGCCCTTTCTCTATATTTTACTATTCAATATAAACATTTCAAGTAAAACGTATGTCAGATTCCGTGACCGTCATGTATATGTAATGCAATTTTTCAGTGTAGCGTTTTAACATTACAGTAAACCCATAAAGTAAATTTTTTTTTTTTTTCTTGGCAGAAGTGAAGTCAAGGTGCAAGCCTGTGAATAGGAGGGGTGTTTGTACTATGGCTTTCTTTCCGAGAATTTAAAAAAATAGATATTTTAATGAATCCCAGTGGCGCAGTGGTTAAGAGCTATGGCTGTTAAACAGAAGGTCAGCAGCTTGAATCCACCAGCCGCTCCTTGGAAACCCTTCATATTCTTCACTCTGCAGCCACAGTGTCTAAGCACTGAAGTGGCACAATCTTTAGATATTAAGAACAGAACGTCCCTTTAGAATCTTTATCCAGTTGAAGAGCAATGGCTACTGCCTGGAAATTTGACGCAAAGCACAAGGGTATTATCATGTCTGGATGACATGACCTTTTCATAATTTCTTTAATTTGGGATTGGGGTACTGTGAATAATAAGTGCCTGTCTTGTGATTTTTCAGTTGGGTTTTATGAAAAAAACTTGAGTAAAACTCACAGGGTGTCTGCAGGCCTTATGTTGTTCTAGGACGTGAGCTTATTTGTAAGGTTACGCAAACTGAGAAAGCACATTACTCTCTTGAATATGAGAATATTTAATTTTTATTACTTCTTACCTTCTAAAAATTCACTGTATGAATTAGTGTCTTATTTGAGAATCTGCTGGTAACCTTGCAAAAGTTACCATTTGTATTTTCTGTTCCATTTGTATTTTCTGATTTTTTAAAATGAAATGATTCTCTTTCCTCCTCCCTCCCCACACTCATGTGTATCACTCTGTAGATTTTTAACACAAATTGTCTGATCTCTAACATTATAAAGTCTCATTATTTCAGATTCTTCTTTTTTTCTTTTGCCTTGGATGTACTGTATAGAAAGAAATTATTTTGGGAATTCCACTCAAATTAATTATCCATAAGTTTACAATATTTCTCTCAAATAACTTAGATATCATATTATCATGTGTCTCTTCAGGAAATGTTGTTTCAAAAAGACAACATCAAACCTGATAGATGAATTAATTATTGCTGAATTTATAGTTTAAAATCTTAAGTGGATACAATTAATTACAGACCTATTTTTATAGATTCCTTTGATAATCACGTTCATTAAGAAGGATGCACAGTAATTGGGTTCCATCCAAACAAGAACATCTTTACAGCTGCTGGCAGAAGAGGCTCTTCTAGTTACGAAGCCCCAAAGAATATGGCAGGAACATTGGCATGCACTTTGACAATGTGTACATGATTCCAGAAACACGAGGACTATTCCCTCGCTTACAGATTTGTCAGTGGTTCTTCCTAAGATTAATTACAGTCAGGAAAACCAAGCGGATGCAGTTCTAGTCTGCAGAATACTCCTGGCTGATATGAAGCCCCACCTCGGCCCAGCAACAAGTGCTGCAAAAGCATGTGGCTTGGAAGGGTATGAAATGTGCTGTGGGTGCACATATAGGGACATGTCCGTAGAGTCCTTTGAGGGCAGGGCTTGTGTTCTAAATGAGGTCCCTGGGAAAATTTTCCTTCTCCATTTCATGCTGATATATACAACTTGTCATTTACTCACTAAAGAAACATTTATTGAGCTTCTACTCAGGCTCTACACTAGGCATTGGAAAAACAATAAAGGAAAAGAAATGCCCCATGTCCGAGAAGCTTTTCCAGTAAAGGGACAGGAGGCTATAAATGAATATTTTAGTAATTACAATGCAATGTGACAAGGATAACAACAGAAGTAAACATGGGAAGGGATTACAGGACAGGAGTATTACCATCTGTGGGTGTTGGGGATACTACCCAGGAAAGTAGACTGGTAAAGTCACACCTAACAACAATGATGGTTTGTGCTCAGCTATTCACCTAAAGATTGGCAGCTGTAACCCACCCAGTGCTAGCATGGAAAAAAGGCCTAGCCACCTGCTTCTGTAAACATTACAACCAAGGAAGCCCTATGGAACATTTCTACTTCGTAACTCAAGAAGTTGCCATGAGTTGTAATAGAGTCCACAACATAGCAACAGGTTTTATTTGTTTTTTGTACGGTAGCATTGGCCTCCACAACTCACCAAAAATACTCTTGTGAAAAATAACAGAAAACTTATGTTTGTAAAACTAAACGCTCTTCCTCTTTCTTCTTTTACTCTACTGTCATTCCTATAAAGTTATTTTAATACAATCAGCTGCCTTTTCATATTCTTCCTAATAAAGCTGGTGTTAGTTAGGTCTGAAAATAAACCTCCGCCCTACTCAATGAGAAATTATTCTTAAATTTTAAACTTTGACTTTTTTGTTCTGTTTTGTTTTTATTTGAAGCTATGTCAATTACCAGAAAGCTATAGACTTTGACATTAGAAAAAAAAACCCCAAAAACCTGGAATCCATGCTTTTCCCTCACTATGTAATTTCTGGGACGTCTCTTAATCACTTTGACCCTTATTTTCCTCGTGTAAATTCTAACAATTCCCACTAGCTCTGCAGACTGGTTGAGAGTTAGATATTTCATACGTGATGCTTAACAGAGAGCCTGGCACAGTGTAGGCACTCAGCGAAGGATGGGCATGTTCATTTTCATGGCCGACATAATATTAATATTTTTCCCCTCTCTTTACATAGCCATGGGTGAGCCTGTTTCCCTTGCCACCACTTGTAGAATCAGGGCAAAGCAAATCTTCAAATATCACTAGGAAGTGACTCAGCATAAGTCACTAGTTCTATAAGGCTCGTTCATGTGACTATTCTGAATAGCAATAATCTCTCCGAGAAGTGGCACGTGTGGGATGTTTTGTTGGTCATTGTACAGTGTACTTCCTAACCACCACAACTGCTCTTCCAAGAGTGAGTTATGATGCCTCAGAGGTATCGTCACACGTCTAAGAAATGGTGGAGCTGGGATTCAGTGTATTTCCATTCAACATCAGAGTCTTTCCTCTGCCCACCACACTGCAGTGACACCTTCTTAAAGAAAAAGTAAAACCAGCAAACTCTACATTATTAACAATTCTGCCCCTTTTCCTTCAAATTAGCATAGGGTCAAAGTGTAACCAAGTGTTTTGATATTTAGGAGACCATAAAAACATTACTTTAGAAACTTAAATGCTTCAAAAAATAGCTTCAGCTTTGGTATTTCTGAGTGGGAAAATGGCCAAATAACCACGACTCCTAAAATTTTTTCCCACATTTAAATATATATATACATATGTATGTATATTTATATTTAGCTTTATAGTATATTTGATTCTTTTTTTTAAAGACCTCAATTCTCTGCTTAAAGTTAATTTTGCTGAGAATATGTGGCCAGTATCCAGGGCTGTGAAGCTATGTGAGGTCATTGACCTTAGGTGTACCACTTGAAGCGCCTGGACCACTCCGCATTTGTCAGACAAGGAGCTGTGATGAGGTAACATTCTAATGTGTTCTCCAGTTCCAGTATTCTCTGATACCGTGATACTATGACATTATTCAAACGTGGGTTCTCTCAATACTAAGTTCTGAAGAACTGTACCTCAGATAGACTAAGAAGAAGAAGAAGAGGGAATTTATGCCTCTGATGACGAAGTTACTAAAGCTGGATTTTCTGGGTGGGGCGTAAAATAATGTGGGCCAAAATGTGTTGCAATGAAATAGTTGAGTTGAGCAGCTTCTCTGAAGAAATTGTCAGTAAACCTCAGAGAGTGTACTGTCAAATTACTCGGAGAGAATTGAGGTGAAACCATGAGATCTAATGAGTAAACTTCAGTGTTCTAAGGACTTGGTTGGAGACTTCTGCTTTAGAGCCCTGAGACGAAATTCACCACATGGTTTCCTGGCACCTTGCTAGGCTTGATTTAGTTTCAGTGGGGTTATACCAAACCAAAACCAAACCCACTGCCGTCGAGTGGATTCCAACTCATAGCGACACTATAGAACAGAGTAGAGCTGCCTCAGAGTTTCCAAGGAGCACCTGGCGGATTTGAACTGCCAACCTCTTGGTTAGCAGCCATAGCACTTAACCGCTGTGCCACCAGGGATAGGAACATGTTATTTCAGCCCATTTATACAGATTTTGAAGGAGTTATTTATTCTATAGATTATATAAATGTTTCCTTATAGGAATGCAAACTGCTTTTGTCAGGAGGTTCCAACATCCCTGGAGGCATTAAAAGGGCAAGTGTTAGCAGTAAAGACTTTTGCTGACTTAACATTAAGGGAAATTACTAAGGAATGTGAATGACACTACGGTATAGACCTACACATTAATCGTATAGTATTGTGAAAGTCTATTCCTGAGACCTGTTCCAAAATATGCCCTGCCAGAGGCCAAGGGAATTACCTAACAAATACGTGGAGCAACTGACAATATTTTTCTCTACGATTTTCAAAAATAATTGCCACCACCCTGTCTGTTTGTTAGGTGATTCCCTCAGCGACTGCTCACACATTACCCAGATTCTCCTACGGGACGGGTGATTATCACATGTTACCGATGGTCATTTGACACTGATGGAGCAACATAGAACTTGAAGGAAAACGAAGGTCTTTAGTAAGATTTATCAACTAGATGGCTATAGTTTTCCATATACACAGAAACAGTAGGCAATTATTGTTTTCTAACCAATTGTACATAACATCCTAGTATATGTCAATACTGACAGAAAACCTGATAACTCTTTGTAAATAGAAGTGTATACAGTGATTGTTCACTATTGTGAGAGATTACAATTGACACATTTAGTCAAATGCCATCGTACATCTCAAAAAAACAGCCACTATGGGATATAAATAAATAAACATAGAATCTTATTTTTTTCTCATCCTAAAGTTGATTTAATGAGATAAAAATTCATATTATGCAGGGACCTGATACATTTAATGTAGCCTGATGTTTTGCATTGGTACAGAGGTAAAATTCAATTGAAAAACATGTTTGATAGGATGTATCGCTGAGAAAGTGTGATGTGTATTTCAAGTGTATAAGAAATTATAAATTATATGCACCTATAACAAAAGGAGGAGGGAGATAAATTTCTGGGGATCTGGGGTTAATAGGAATAAAAGATGAGCCAGAACCTGGGTTAATAATGTGATTCATTATAGTAAACACCTTATTTTAAGTAATAAATTATTATAAGTTCTACAAAAGATAAACGATTATTTTAAACAAGACAGTTCCCAAAGGACATCCCATTTCAAGTGTGCAAGAACATCCATGCCTTTGTCACGGTCATGGTCTTATTTCTATTTTCTAGCAAATGTTACCAACCCATTCATTTGGGGGAAAAAAATAGTTTTCATTCCTAATTTCCGATGGTTACAAATATCATTAAAATCGTTATCCCATTTAATTCTAATGAGAGTTCTATCATTAGTAGAATAGTTTAAGTCTCTACAAGTGCTGAGCTTTCAAGTAGTTCTATACCTTGCCTAATATGTGGTACTGGGTAATATGTTTCCATTCATTGGTGTTTGGAGGATTTGAACTTACCCTCATTCAAAAGCTTAAGCTTTTAGCCGTATATCAAGACTGTCACCAGCTGGAGGGCCCATTCTGTCCTTTATAATGGAAATACATATTGACAGTGTATCACGAAGTAGAAAATAATCTGTTTAAAATAGAGAACTATTTTTCACTAGAAAATCTCAAATAAAATAATTGTTGAAAAAAGTTGAAGCACGATTAATGTGATTTAAGCAGGCATATCTTATCATTATCTCTTACTCTCGAGCACCAACCTTGACTGCTGTTTGCAAGATTCCAAACACAAATTATGAAATTCTGTCACTGTTGTGTTAAATCTAAGTGGTATAGTGCCATTTCACAACATATAAAAATTACCAAATCTTGAATTTCTGCATTGACTCACATTATCAAAATGAAGGTAGATTCAAAGAAGAAGCTCAAAATGTAATTGATCCTTTAAAAATACGAAGTTGGAGACATCTAGAAGAAAATGGAAAAATAAAGCAACATATATGAAATAATAGAAAAGAATATATTCCTTTATTACTGAAAAATAAATTACCATTGTCCTGGTTTTAAGTTGGTAGAGCCATTTATATGCCACAATAGCCTGAGCTAAATGAAAGTTTTTGAAATGAAATATTACTTAAAAAACAGTTAAAAAAAAATACGGAGGGCTAATTCAACAAAGTGTATTGTTTTATTAACGTTCTCTTGGAAAAGAGCTGGCAAAAGGCTAGCTCCAGAGCTTAACCAGCAAACAGTTCCTCCCGCTGGTAAAAAGGGTAATTTTATAAGCATGGATTTTTCCATATTGAGTTTCCTTTAAAGAGGGAGTGCTTGTGGCATCCATAAACTTATTATATAATCTACCAGGTAATTTGCTTACTGGTCAGATCCAGACGTCCAAGAGTCTCGGCATTTTCACATACAGTAGTAGTTTGTTGTTGTCATTGTTTTTTTCAATGTATCAGGTCAGGCTTCCTGCAAAAGTGGAGTTAGAGGAAAAGAGTGAACCTGAGGAAGGAGATTTTAAGAAGTAGTGAGAAATAATAATGAACAATAAGAGATAACCAAAAACCAAACCCGTTGCTGCTGAGTCGATTCTGACTCATGGCAACCCTATAGGACAGAGTAGAACTACCCGGCAGGGTTTCCAAGTAGCAGCTGGTGGATTCGAACCAATGGCCTTTTGGTTAGCAGCCAAGCTCTTAACCACTGTGGCGGGTGATTTTTATTAGTGAGGTAGACTAGAGAGTACAGGCAAAGGGGTAGGTTCTCTTTAAGAATATCTAAAGCAGATAAAAAAAAAATTTTTTTTTTTTAAAGCAGAAGGTGGGAGCCTTAGACTATATAGTTAATGAGAAGAAATCATAATTTTCGTGAGGTTTTTTTTTTTTTTTTTTGGAACGTATTCACTGGTCAACCACCCTCAGATCTTTAGGAAGCTGAGAAAATTGAAGGCTAAAGAGCTTATGGGATTTTCCAAGTTAGGGAAATGACACTTTCAACTATGTATCTGATAGAGTAGAGAAGGAAGGGGTCATCGGTTAGAGTCTAGAAACCCAGAACTCCATCAAGTGACAGAAAATGGCTGGATAGTGTGTTACTTAACAGGTGAAACAAACCTTGAATCAAAATCACAGGAGAGACATCAAACAGAACTTTTTTTCAGAGACGTATTTGAATAGTACTCTCAGGATTTCATTGCTTCTGACATTTAAAAGCTGAGTGTATAGAGCACCAAAAATACACTGTGGGGAACACTCCTGTGCTGGCAGGAAAATGTTAGAGAGCTTCAAAAGGTCCTGCTATTTTTAATTTCTACTCTAACACTACCGTAGAGTGCGGAATATCTTCGCAAATTCCACTATGTTGGTTGACACTGTGGCACATTCCTATGCCCCAGAGAAACATTGGACAATATGACAGAAAGCTGCCTGCATGCTCTTCTCATTGGAAAGTAAATGTCCCCAGCAAGTAAAGGTAGTGA
Organism: Loxodonta africana; assembly: GCF_030014295.1. Lineage (NCBI taxonomy): Eukaryota > Metazoa > Chordata > Mammalia > Proboscidea > Elephantidae > Loxodonta > Loxodonta africana. Next base: position 2,100,067 of record NC_087353.1, read on the forward strand.
TTTAGAAATAATTACCTATATGGATCCTTACGTCAAACTTTCTGTTACATATTATTATACCAAACCAAACCTGTTGCCATCAAGTTGATTTTGACTCATAGCAACCCTATAGGACAGAGTAGAACTGCCCCCTAGGATTTCCAAGGAATGTCCTTTGGTTAGCAGCCAAGCTCTTAACCGCTATGCCACCAGGGCTCCACATATCACTATAGCCATCACTGAAATTACCTGTAACATTAAATTTGTCCTAGAAATTTTGCTTTAAGCCAGGACACACGGATGCTACCCATCTCCATTCTAGCCTTTCTCAGTGCTTAGCAAGAGCATATCCACAGCGCTCTTGAACCTCTGGCTGATTTATATGGTGGACTATCTTATTGTTTACTCATGTATCAGTTTAATAATTCGGTCCTGGTCTCTATTCAGCCCCCTTGTGTCCACAGAGAGTCAGTGGGGTATCCTGGGAGGTAGGCTTTGAGTCAGAACTGGGCTTCACCAGATGGGTGACCTTGGGCATGTCATTTACCTCTTCCAATAGCCAGCTTTTTTTATTTTTAATATATAGGTTACATCTGCTCTGCCAGAGCACTGTGAGAAGTACAAATTTAAAATAAATTTTTTTGTTTGTTTTCTGTAATGATCCTATTCACGTAGGAAATTATTGTCAGTTTTGTATGGGAAATATATTTTCCGTACTTTCGTTGTTTCTGAAAATGACAGGGTGAAATTTTCAGGGATTGTGGATTGACATTATTTCTAATTTTAATCGTTGGGATTTGACGAGGGTTTAGAGATACCGAGAAGGTGGTAGACAGGACCCCTCTTCTGCAGCTGAGAAACTCTTCCACATCACCACTGAATTAGGTCCTGTCCTCATGGTTCTTTCTCATACTGAGGTCTTTCTCTAAGACTGGTATCAGTCCTCCAAGGGGTTATTGAGAACAAACAAACAAACAAAAAGGACCTTTCATATTTCAGTATTATTTTACTCTTGCTCTTCCCAGGAGAATTTATTTGAATTTTAATAGCAAATTAGTAAATTCAAAACTATTTATTCTTATTGGTGGGATTTCATACAACTAATGGGTAAAAAGAAGAGCTGAGGGATACTTCTTAATCATTGAAGCTAGAAGACTCTGCCTAACAGCAGATCGTACTGCTGAAAGGATGCAAATTTCTTCTCTTTCTTTATAGTACCGCTTAAACACTTTCAGTGCTCTGTTCCTTAGAGCTATGGGGTCCCGTTAGACAACTTTCATACAAAGGGTTAGTCCTGTATAACTAGCTTTAAACAGAATGGTTTCTATTCAAAGTTTGCTGCAAAGTATATTGTCATGTAATAATATACTTAGGTTTATAGGTATTTTTAATTACCACCAAATAGGCTATGAGTTGCCAGATCTGTTTGAGTATTTATACAATTTGTATATATTTTTGTAGAAAAGAGTTTATAAATCATTAAAGATATTCTTTAAGATTTTTGTTCACTTTAGCACAATATTATTCTTAAGGGGTAAAAGACCAACAAACAAACAAATAGAAGACAGTATGGAAGTTGCTTGGAAAACATGAAGCTTCAGGAGTTGAAACCACAGAAGGACGTTTAAGAGCTAAGTATAAAAGACGGTAATTTTATTCATAAAATGATTGCTAAATTGAAAATCAAAAAGGTCAGTTGCAATTCACTCCAGGAGATCAAGATTCACACAGTAAGTGAGGCTGCAGGTACTGGGCTGGTCACTGAAACACAATGTTTTTTAATTAAATTAGGGTCTTCCTGAGGGAATATTGTGTTAAAATCCAAACTGATCTGACATAACGGTAAGGTCTACATTCCTGGTCCTTAGTCAAGTCATTACATCAGCCCGTGGATTGGATCAGAAGGGAGGCATTTCAAATTACGGCAGCAGTTTTACAGAGTAATAATTATGGAAAGTTATGAATGACAGAAATTACTGCAGCTAGTTTTCTTTTTTTGTCTTTGCTGGCTGTTCTACATCCATTATACTTTCTTTTTATAGCTTCTTTGGTTACCTGCAGTTAATTAACATCAATAAATGACTGACAGTGTTATATAGTACTTTGATTGTATTTTCTCTATTTTGTTTCTTTCTTAAGCAAACCGTCACTCCTAATTTCTTAGTGACGGTTGTTAATATTGGAACTAAAATGATTCTTGGTGTTGTCTTTTAAAATAACTTAAAAATTTGACTCTTAGCTTCAAATTACGTGCTTCAGACTATTTATTTTTAAAGATACCTATAGATGCTACTAAAACACTGATTGGATAGCTATAGAATTATATTTAAAAAAACAAACCCCTTGCCATCAAGTCAATTCTGATTCATAGCGACACTATAGGACAGAATAGAACTGCCCCATAGGGTTTCCAAGGAGCAGCTGGTGGTGGATTAGAACTGCCGACCTTTTGGTTAGCAGTGGTTCTTAACCACTGTACTGCCAGGGCTCCGGAATTATATACAGCAACCTTATTTTGTATGTATTTTCTGTGATTTTATATATATATATGTATATCTCATGGTATTTCTGTAAGAAATTGGCCTAATCTTTTTGGTAATTTACCATTTTGTCACAGGAGACCTAGTTGTTGGTTTTTTAGGATGTTTTGAGTGAGACATTGACCTGGCAGATATTTATGAAATTTAGATGCCATTTAATGTTATCCTCAGTAAGAGGGATTTTGTTTGTTTGTTTTATCTGGCCTAGGTGACAACTTACATTTTAATTTTCTTCAATTTATAATTCATATTTGGAAGACCATTACAATCACTTAAATGCCAGTAGAGGATTCTTGATTTTGAAATTTTCTTACATGTGTGAAGCTTTAACTAATGTTGAGTTTCAATTCTGCTTTTCTTAAAAATAGTACAGCAATAAAATAGTTGTTCTTATTTTCAGTGTTATTCAAGCTAAGGGAATCACCAGCAAATCCAGATGCAATCCCTCTCTCCTTCTCTCTTCGTCTCCTCTCTCTCTCTGCCTTTTTCTCTGTCCATCTGTCTGTCTTCATCTCTGTATTTGCAGCAATGCTAAGTTGTTGTTAAATGTACTCCATTTTTGTTGAATATATACTTATTGCTGAAAGTTGCCTATGTTGTTAAATGGTCAATAATTATCTCATAAAATTCATCCTATATTTGTCAAAATTCAAATTGTGGGCATATACCAGTCCAGAAATATCTGTAATAAAAACAATAGTTGAAAGCTGTCTAACTGTCCATTAATAGGCAAAGGTATTTTACATTCATTTCTATGGAATACCACACAAGTCTATATAACTGATAGGGGACAGCCTTCAAGTTTTACTGTTAAATATAAAATGAAATGTGCTAGATATGTTTATGGTAGCCTGTTGCTTCTGTATGTGTGTGGTGTGCATGTTTGTAAAAAAGCAATAATAACTAAGACAAAAATATACAGGTGTGTGCATATATTACTACATGGATCCACACATGAAATGAAGCTGGTAACTTTATTGCCAGGCCTGCTAGGCTACAGTGGTGAGAAGCAGACTTATTTTCCGTTTATATCTTTTGCTATAAGTTGAATTTTGTAACATATACATGTATTACCTATTCCAAAATAAACTAAATAATTTAAATATCATAAAGACTATGGAGAGGAAGAAAGAGAATAGTGCAATGATCAAAGTGTGATAACAGTAATGCACAATAGTGTTTAGTGTTGCAAAGGATGAGTCGAGATCTGAAATGTTTCACGTACAACATGACATTAAGGTATTACAGAAAAGCCTGTGAAAGCCGGAAGCTGTGTAAGGTGGAAGCCTGTTAGAGAAGGAAAACTCAAATATTGTCCACTAAAATGAGTGATAGAAGAGTAATAAGACTGTATCCTGTCAAAGGCAGAAAACTTGCAAGACCTGGAAAAACAAGGCATTTACGTCAAGTTTCTGCTCTCACAGGTTCCACTCTACTTTGGAAATCACATTCAGTGCTTTATTTATTCCTGAAAAGATAACAGAGTATATTTTTAAACAGACTTCATCAATTTATAGGTATATAAGAAAAAATATAAAAATCAAAAATATGTATATTATTTTATATAGGTTCGCATAGCCATAGGGTCATAGTGTCAGATCTGTGTTTCTGTATGTGTGCCTCTTCAATGATGTTCAAATCGATATTGTGGCTTTTGTACTTTAACTCTGGCAGAAAAAAAAAGATTTTAATATATTTAGTTAAAGTAAAAGTTGCCCTTTGCCTAGTGCGAAGAACTGCCTTGGCACATATTTTAGCGATCTGACATTACTTAAGCGGGTTTCTCTGACTTATTTGATAATGTTTAATCAGCATGGTGTTCATGTATAAAGAAGGTACAACTTCTGATGATTGATTCACCATCCTCTTTGCAATATGAATACTAAAATTTGTAACACCAATTGCATTTTAAAAAGCTTCAAAAGGCTTTGAGAACATAGTTTTAAGTCATATATGTAACGTGGAGGGAAGAGCTAATAAATGTGTCAGAAAAAAGTACAGAAGTATCTCAGTTTTTCTTTTTTTTTTTTTTATGGGAAGACCATATTTAACTCTTACAGACGATCATGTTAACTTAACAAAGGAAAAAAAAAATCAACGTAGCTTTATTTTGGATGAAAACTCAAATAATAGAAGAATCAATGAACTGACTTCAAGTATAGAAACCTATGCTTCTGTGGTCTGCTATGGCTGGGTATACTTCTAAAACCACTCTACTTAAAATTCTCTGTTCAGCTATGAGAGAGGATAAACATACCAAAAACTTAGTTGTATTTTTTGTTTGCAGAGGATAAACAAGATAACCTTGAATAAGAGTTAGAAATACAAAGTAAAAGCAGTGAATTTGTACCAACCTTTGGTTTAAGAAAATATGTATTAACTCACCACTGTGAAATGTGCAAACTCTATAGAACACTGATGAGTGTATATTACTGCTAAATGTAATTACTTGAATTGTGGAGATGGTGCATGATCACATATATATGCCAGTTTTATGTTAAGTATCAGTATCTTTTATTTTATTTTAAATACTATGGTGACTCATTCATTCATTCAAGTGTGTTTATTAATGGCTTCCCTAGCAACAGGCACCATAATAGGCACCTGGGATAAAACGGAACAAGAACACACATAGCAACTGCACTTAAGGTGATAGTATTCTAGTGTGGGAGGTGTTCATAAATGAAATATTGATATAAACAAGAGAAAAAATGGTAATGTGTTGCTGTGGTATGTGACCATGGCAGAAAGCCAAAAAAACCCAAACCCATTGCTGTCGAGTCAGTTTTGACTCCTAGTGACCCTATAGGACAGAGTAGAACTGCCCCATATGGCTTCTAAGGAGCGGCTGGTGGATTTGAACTGTCGACCTTTTGGTTAGCAGCTGAACTCTTAGCCACTACACCACCAGGGTGAATTTTACTAAGAAAAGGTGACTCCTGAGCTGAGAACTGAAAGATGAGTTGATTCAGTGAATAGAAGAGAGAATCAGATTCTGTGAGGAGCAAACAACGTTGACAAAGCCTCTTTGGCAAATAAGTACGGCAAGTATGAAGAACCAAATGAGGAACAAAGTGGCAACAGTCATGGAACAATTATTTCTTGAGGGCCTACTATGAATAAAACACTGGTTAGAGTAAAGATAAGAATCAAAGCAGTTGAAGTCATTGTGCTCAAGTACGTCCAATATTACAGGAGATAACCACTCTGAAGTGTGCACTTATTTATCGCTCTGTACTAGGCTCTCTGTATTCTATTTGATGATGAAGCTAAAATGTATATAAGCTTTTTTTCCCTAAGAAGAAAAAGGTCCACTGAGTTATGATTAAAGATGTTTAAATTTATAATTTTGGATAAAAGTGAGTTCAAGACATGTTTCTCGCATATTGTCTAAGTTTATACAGGAAACTGCTAGAAATTCAAGCCAGATTCAGAATAGCATGTGGAACAAGGGATATCATTGCTGGTGTCAGATCTTGGCTGAAAGCAGAGAATACCAGAAAGATGTTTACCTGTGTTTTATTGACTATGCTAAGGCATTTGTGTGAATAACAAATTATGTATAATGTTGAGGAGAATCGGAATTCCAGAACACTTAATTGTGTTCATGAGGAACTGTATATAGATCAAGGAGCAGTCATTGGAACAGAACAAGGGGATACTGCAAGGTTTAAAATCAGAAAAAGTATGCGTCATATTTATTTAATGAGAAGCTGGCCTATATGAAGAACATGGCATCAGAATTAGAAGAAGACTCATTAACAACCTGCGTTATGCAGATGACACAACCCTGCTTGCAGAAACTGAAGAGGACTTGAAGCACTTATACTGGTGAAAATCAAAGACTACAGCCTTCAGTGTGGGTTACATCTCGATATAAATAAAACAAAAATCCTCACAACTGGACCCATATGCAAGATCATGATAAATGGAGAAAATATTGAGGTTGTCAAGGATTTCATTTTACTCTGATCCATAACCAGCACCCATTGAAGCAGCAGTCAGGCAATCAAACCATGCATTGCATCAGGCTAATCTATTGCATAAAAAAAACAAAAAAAAACTGCATAACACCCTTTAAAATGTTGAAAGCAAAGATGTCACTTTGAGGACTAAGGTGCGCCTAACCCAATCCTTGTTAATTTCAATCACCTCATCTGTTTGGGAGCGCTGGACAATCAATAAGGAAGACCGAAGAAGAATTGGTGCATTCAAATTACGGCATTGGCAAACAATATTGAATACACCGTGGACTCCCAGAAGAACAAACAAATCTGTCATGGAAGAAGTACAGCCAGAATGCTCCTTAGAAGCAATGATGGTGAAGCTTTGTCTCAAGTACTTTGGAGATATTATCAAAAGAGACCAGTCCCTGGAGAAGGACATCATGTTTGACAAAGTAGAGGGTCAGCAAAAAAGAGGGAGACATTCAATGAGATGGATCGACACAGTGGCCGCAACAATGGGCTCAAGCATAGCAACGATTGTGAGGATGGGGTAGGATCAGGCAGTGTTTTCGTTTTGTTGTACCGAGTCAGAACCAACTTGACGACTCGTAACAACAACAACTACTTATGTTTATAGTCCTATAAATTTTATGTGTAATCTCACCCAAAACTGTATATATTGTGCTGCTGTTGCTGGGGAGTTGATTCTGACTCATGGCAACCCCATGTGTGCAGAGCAGAATTGCTCCATTGGGTTTTCAAGCTGATCTTCAGGCCTGCCTTCTGAAGTACTTTTTGGGTAGGTTTGAACCGGTAACCTTTTGGCTAGTAGTTGAGTGAGTAACCAGTTGTGCCACACAGGGACTCATATATATTATGCTACCAGAAGTAATTTAAGTAAGCAATATATATATTGCTTATTAGTACACAGAACAAGTATGTCAAATCAAGGTGATTCAAATATTCTCATCAGCTTCTTTTTTAGATAGTAAGATGTGAGCTAGCCTAGCCACTATTGTTGATTCGGAAACCCTGGTGGCATAGCGGTCAAGCGCTTTGGCTGCTAACCTGAAGGTCAGCAGTTTGAATCTACCAGGGGCTCCTTGGAAACTCTATAGGGCAGTTCTACTCTGTCCTGTAGGGTCGCTATGAGTCAGAATCAGCTCTTGTATTGTTGATTCTGACGTATAGCGAGCAGGGCTCCGTCATAACCTGTCATAGCCCTCTTCTTTTAATCAACTATTGGGATATTCATCTAAAGCTAATTCTCAATTACATATAGTACCTATTGGGACAATTATCTTCATATCCTAAATAATTTCTGCATTGTTTTTAATCTTTATTTTGACAAATCCATTCCCTTATTAGCGTAAGTCACTTTGATTTAATAAATAGCAAAAAATACTTGTTACGGATAAATTTGTTTTTCTTTAGTTAGGTATAAATGGCAATATTTTCCTATCCTAAAAAAATTTTTTTAACCAAAATTGTTTCAGGTATTTGCTTCAAAAGCTATTTCTTTCAAATGCACACGTACAGGTATATATACAGCTGAGAGAAAGGTTTTCAGATCATTGTTTTTTATTATGTATAACCAAATCACCGTATCAGATCTGTAGTAACTAATCACATTTAAATCAAAGGACAAGGCCAGTTGATATATGATCATTCGACCCAAAATGGGACAGTTGTGCATAGCTCAAAATTTACACCTTTCTATTTTTTTATTTTTTTAAGTAGACGTAATAAATCAAGTGGTTAAAATAATTTTATAACTATAATCTTAAAATATATATATTATCTCTAGATCTAATTTCATTAAACACTTACTTGTTACGTTAAAAGTTAAAATACACTGCAGTATGAATGCTGCCAAATATTTTAATAGTGATGATATCGAATACAAATATTATTCAATTTTTATTTGGCCATCTCCCACCCCTTTTCCAACAATGAGCTAAATTAACAACTCATTGAGGTTTTTTAAAGGACTTAACAAACAACAACTCTATAAATAAATCTATCCCATTTAATTATTCTCAGATTTTCCTGTTCGTATAATATGACAATTTTCATTAAAAAACTGTAAAACATTTCATTCAACAGACTGCTTTTATTAGACATTCAGAGCACTACAATATGATTTGTGAGACAGCTCAACCTTAGGCGTAAGAGAATGAAGGCTAAGGACATGCTTCGTTGTGAATCTGTCACAGGAGGGACACGGGAAGACATTTGGATTTGAGGCAGCTAGCACTTACTCTTGCATTCACGTGACTTGTTTGTCCCAGTCACCCAGCCACTGTGGGGCTGGATTACTGCTTTTGTATTAAAAATGTCAGTTGTGACATATAAACTATAAAGGGACAATTATAAATTTCATGGACATTGTCAATAGGTGGCTGGCATCTTGAAGAAACATGAAGTGGACAGTTCATTTCTGGCAGAGACTGACATAGTAAAGACAGCAAGCAGCCTGACGCTCTGTTCCTGTGTTCATTATAGTCCTTCTGTTAGCAATATTGAGATACATGCCGTGTTTCCCCCTAAAAAATTATCAAAAGCAGAGGATAACGTACATATACATATATATGTATATATATATGGAACATGCTGTTCTTAGGCACGGTCGAGTTGATTCCGACTCATAGTGACCCCATGTGAACTGCCCCATAGGGTTTTCTTGGCCGTAGTCTTTATGGAAACAGATTGCAAGGTCTTTCTCCTGTGGAGCTGCTGTGGGGTTGGAACCATGAACCTTTCAGTTAGCAGCCCAGCACTTGACCACTGTGCTGCTAGGACTTCTTACATGTTTACATATATTTATTTATTTGTTCATTTTTATTTTGTCGTTGTTGTTGTACGCAGCCTAGACAATTCCTGCTCATAGTGACTCAGAGTAGAACTGCCCCGTAGGGTTTCCAAGAAGTGGCTGGTGGATTTAAACTGCCAACCTTTTGGTTAGCAGCCTGTGCTCTTAACCACTGCACCACCAGGGCATAGTCAATTCCTAAAGATTACCAACCAATAAAACTAAATGGTCTTTAAGTTTTCTTCTTATTTTACCAGGTAGAGTCTATCTAATAAAGCATAAATAACATGGCCTGGAATGTTTTAAAGCTAAGAATTTCTTTAAAAAAAAAAAAAAAAGAGTTATGCTAAGAAAAATAATGCCTTCACTTAAAAAAACCACACCTTGCCCTTGCTTCTAGAAGAAGGAATTGAAGTTGATGCCAGTCAGAGTCTTTAAAAACTAAGGCCAACAATCTAAGCTGAAATAGACTAGAAAATCTAGATTCCTTTGTTCACTTCAGTATTATAGGAAATGACTATTTGTCTGTCTTCAGTTTCTATCTATATATGGTTTTAAAGATGGATTAAAATAATACAATGAGGTAACACATCGTGAGCAACAACTTTTTATTTTGGTTTTATGTACAGATCTAAGATCTTTAGGTAAAACATTTTAAAAGATACTTATGTAGGCTGACGTTACTGTGCAGGTAATGCCATATTATTAAGCACTAAATCAATGCCAAAGTGTGAGCTTTGAACTGTATTTGTGACTAAATATTTCTAACATTGAGTAGCTCATTGCACTGTTAAAGTCACCAAATATATGGTTTACCTTGGTGAATAAAGATGATGTAGACGTTTAGAATCGGAGTCTGCAATATTCCAAAACCCTTGTGTCAGGTATTCCTGTCGGCAGGTGAAGAGTCGTATTCATTGTAAATTCGCTGCAGTGGTTTCAGTCAGTATATCACTGGACCATGGTCTGTAGAAATAATGTATATTGACATTCGTTGTAAAATTCTATTTATTTTTTCTTCTTTTCTATTCTTTTTTCTTTCCATTAGGATTGCATAAAAATTGTGTTTGATAGTCAAAAAAAATTGAAACAGTAGGAAAAAAAAAAAAATCAGTTGCTGTTTGCTTTCAATCCATCCCCACTCATGGCCGCTCCACGTGTGTCAGAGTAAAACTGCTCCACAGAGTTTCCAGTGGCTGATTGTTTGGACGTAGACCAGGCTTTTCTTCCCAGGAGCCTCTGGATAAACTCGAACATCCAATATTTCAGTTAGCAGTCGAGCGTGACCGCTTGCGTCCACCATGGATTCCTTGTAGGAAAAAAGAAGGACCTAAATTTGAATTTTAGTTCTGATGTTTCATCTGACCCTAGGCAGTTTCCTTACCTGCACACTGGAGATAATCATCTGCACTTTTCTTGGTCAAAAATAAAATCTGATATCAAATACCCAATGTCAAACCTGAAATTGCAGGTGCTCAGTAAAGGGCAGTCATGATTTTATGTCTTCCTCCCTTCATTTTCATTGATAAAGTCTGGCTTTAAATGATTGCCGTTATGTGGTCACCTTTTCCACATTAAAAATCTCTATTCTGGCAGATCTTATTATTTCCCCTTCCTTCACCTCATGCTCAACATTGAATGCCACCCTGGAGTGATTATGTGATGAACATCTCTGCTGTGGCTATGCATGTAATGGCAGAGGAAAGAATTATAGCCAAATCCACATGTTGAGGAATGATTTTAAAGAGAATGAATACCAATTCCAGAAACAAAATTCACGATGCTTTTAATAGTGGAAGCAATAGGAGGCATTTGGGGTTATGAAAAGAAGAGACGATATCAAGTAAAAATTCTCATCTTGTTTGGGAACAGTTGTTGATGCTGATTAATTCTGAACATTACTTTTAAAGTATTTCAATTGTGTTGCTAAAAATTAAATTTTAATTACTAGAAGAATAGAAATAGGATGCATAGCTTTAAAGTCTTTGTATAAAAAAAATAACAGAAACGGATGTGGCAATCAGGTGGAAAAGAAGGGCTTCGGTAACCCAACGACGAGAAAGTAGGAATAAAACAAGGAAGAGCCCAAACACACCTGTGATTTATTCCCATGAATCAATACAATTATTCATTAAAAAAGGACTTAAGGACAAACTTGTGGTATGTGGGACGTATGTGTATGTGCAAGTACCTGTTTTCCTTAAAAGACATAAACGTTAATTTTTTTTTTTTTTTAAATGGCGTAAATGTGTTGCCAATGAAAGAAGGAAACCTACCAGACAAGTGCAATGACAAGGCAGGATGGCAATATCAACATAAGACAAAATGTAAGTTAGTATCTCAGCTTTCCCTTAAATGCAAAAAAGTAATAGTTTCTATGAAGATAAATATGCTATTATAACGCTTCTAAAATTAAATTCTGGAGAAAAACAAAAATTAAATAGCAGCCTAAAGAGACACACATTGCCATAATCCTGAGACACTTCAATCAGAAATGGAAAGATCAAGTGAGTAATAAAAAATAATGAAGATATAGATTTGGAAAAAATAGTAATAACTAAAGTGATAATGATGAAGTTAACAATATTTATTGAATTTGTACTGAGCGTGCCAGGTATATTGTGGGTATTGTGCGTGATTGGTTTAATCATCATAAATGTAAAGCCACTCACAAATCACTATGCTCATCTCATAAGGGGATGTTGTTGTGTGCCACTGAGTCAATTCCAACTCACAGTGACCCTATAGGACACAGTAAAAATGCCCCATAGGGTTTCCAAGGAGCGGCTGGTGAATTTGAACTGCAGTCCTGTTTCGGTTAGCAGTCGAGTTCTTAACCACTAAGCCACCAGGGCACCTAAACCCCAGGCATAGAGGCCAGGATTTACAACACACGACAAAATGGAGGACAATGAGATCGCAAAATGGAGGGCGACCACACAATCCTGGGAATCGTGACCTAACAAATACTAACCGAATCAATACTGTGTGTATGAAGCTGTGGTTGGTTGCCATGGAGTTGATTCCGACTCGTGGTGACCCCATATGTGCCGAGCAGAATTGCTCCATAGGGTTTTCAAGTAGATTCTCAGGCCTGCCTTCTGAGGCACTTCAGTGTAGATGTAAGCTGCTAACCTTTTGGCTAGTAATCAAGTAACCAATTGTGCCACCGAAGAGCCAAACCAAACCTGTTGCCGTTGAGTCAATTCCGACTCATAGCGAACCTATGGGGCAGAGAAGAACTGCCCCATCCGGTTACCAAGGAGCAGCTGGTGGATTCAAACTGCTGACCTTTTGATTAGCAGCCTGAGCTCTTAACCACTGTGCCACCAGAGCTCCTATAAGGGGATAGGATAAGTGAAACAAAGAGAGATAGAAAATCCAAATATACCAGTATGATAGAATTTATAAAAGTTGTTGAAAATCTACCTAAGTAAAAAAATTAGAAAGTTTTATAAGTATTTATAACAACACTTTGAGAAAAAGATGCTTTTTTTTTTTTTTTTGCAATTTAAACAAGCTTTTCTTGGAATTGGAAAAAAAATTAAAAGAATAATGGGATGTAATTTCACTTTCCACATATCAAAATATATCACAAAGCCATAGAAATTCAAACAATGTAGCATTAGCTCTGAAAGTAACAAACAGATTAATGAAATAAAACAGGTATAAGCTTGAAATTGTTCTATGATATTTCATAATAAAAACCAGTCAAAAAAAACTGTTTGACTCATCTATAAAGGGTATTGTCAAATTTGAACATTTTTTTCTTGGGTAAAAGTATAATTTATGTAAATCTTTAACAGTTTACAAAATACTTTTCATCTAGGTTAAAGAGCAAAACATTAAATAATTACCCAAGTGCTGGGAGAAAAGGAAACCTTGCACGTTTACAGGGCTTTAATCTGAGATGCAATGTAAAGGAAGACGCAAACCAGAAGACAAAGAGAAAGAACTGAGTACAGATTTGACAGTATAAATAACTTAGAAAAATCCTTATGACCAAAAACATCATAAACAAAGTTAAAAGAAGTTAGAGGGAGAAATATTCTATAATATATAACACACAGTGGATTACTACACAAAATATAGTGCTGCCTCTCTCTTATATATAACCAAACCAAACCCACTGCCGCCCAATTGACTCCGACTCACAGCGACCCTATGGGAAAGAGTAGAACTGCCTACAGAGTTTCCAGGGAGCGCCTGGCGGATTTGAACTGCCGACCTCTTGGTTAGCAGCTGTACCACTTGACCACTGTGCCACGAGGGTTTCCCTATAAATATATTTTTGGAAAAATTCCATATTTCAAGAAAAGAAAGACTAATCAGTTATAAACTGTGGACATATACCTGCCCATTCAAAGAAGAAATACAAATACCAATAAAACTTTTATTAGGAGATAATACCCTTTGCCACTAAGTGGATTTTGGCTCACAGTGACGTGTAGGGCAGAGTAGAGCCGCCCATAGGATTTCCAAGGAGCTGTTGGTGGATTCAAACTGCTGATCTTTCAGTTAGCAGCCGAGCTGTTAACCACTGAGACACCAGGGCTCCACAAACCTGATTAAAATCAAGGAAATGAAAATGAAAACAACAATAAGGTATCATTTTCACCCATAATAATGGAAAAAAATAAAAATAATATGAAGTGTTGAAGAAGATGGAGGGGTTAATTGATGACGTTTTCATCCCGAGAAGACAATTTGACAAATGTAAAAGACAGTTATACAACTAGACGAAAGAATTTTCTCCTAGGAAAGGTTATGCAATCATGTTCGCATTCATGCGAAACCATACATGTAAAATATATTAATTTTATCAATATTTCATACAGCAAGAGGAACAGTAGCCTTTAATGCCTATCAATAGGGGAATGGCTAAATAAATACTGGTCCATTCATGCTATGGGGTAGCATATAACAGTTCAAACCTGTGAGGTATTATTCATACACTATTATTGCATATAGTTAAGGATAAAAAGTAGAATGCAAATCAGAAAGCAAAAATAATAAAACAATAGATGAGTAATGCACAAAAACATGGAAATGCATACGGAAAATAATTTTGGAGAAAAAAAAAATCACTGAAGAGTTAATGTTCACATCTAAACCCAGTACATCTAGAGGAGGAAAAAAAAAGAACTGGGTCTAGTGGTGTGATTACCTAATAAATGACTTTATTTTTTTCTTTATATATTTCTGTATTGTCCTTGGGTGGTACAAACAGAGTTAATGTGCTCAGCTGCTAACCGAAACATTAGAAGTTCTAGCACATAGTCTTTTCGGAAGAAAGGCCTGACTATCTACTTCGAAACCTCAGCCACTGGAAACCGTTCTCTGACACACATGGGGTTGCCAGGAGTCGGAATCAACTCCTCGGAAACTGGTTTTACTGGTATTGATTAAAGGATTGTCTTGCAATTAAGGAATACTTACGTATTGTTTTTTTTAAAAAAGACACCATAAATAAAAACATTTATTTTAAGTCCCTCTTCTTGCCGATTAATAGGAATTAGAGCCCTACTTCCTCAAGGAAAGGAAGCTGACACCAGGGCCTGCTGGGGGACAAACACAGACTGGGTAATTTCCTATGCATTACTTCCCTTAATAGTCCTGGTGCCCATGCAAGTATTTATTATGTTTTTCAGTTAGGAAAGCAAGACTCAAAGGCGTACTATACCTTTTCTAACCTACATTTTCAATAATGGGACACAGACGGGCTTTAAACCCAAGATTACTGGTTTCCCACCCCCTACTCTTCTTCAAGTCAGTCTGCTTTGGTAGAAGGTATGACTGATGCTGGCATGGTTCCATCTCATAAGGGAAATAAGAAAACATTATACTTATCAAAAAATCAGTGTGTATTACTGATTTCATACCATTAAAATAAAGGGACACCTGGCTATACAGGTGCTTTTAGAATTTTGGGAAAGTAACATTTTTTGACAGTGTGTTTGAGTGCCTGCCTCAAAAGGATCTCACGAAGTTGTTCCAATTATTTTTAAATGAAACTACTTTGTTCAAATTGCAGGTGAGAAATGAAAACTTTCAGGTGTGAGAGGGAGGAAGAAAATAGCCAAGTTCTGTTTCTTCAAAGCTCCCGCACTTCCACTGACTCAGAAAATGTTCGTTTCTGCATATGGTGGTGCCGGGGAGTTCTCGCCCAACACTTAAAATCTATTTTAGTCTTACGTCTTTTGGAAATTATGTCTCAAAGGCCAGATTCTTTCTTTATTATTTTTTCTTCGATAACCTTCCATCTGTTTATTTGCTAAAATGGAACATAAAAAAGTGGGTTTCTGCTGTTGCAATCAATAAGCAATACACAAATAAATGTGTGTTTACATAAGTCATGCAAATACATTTAATTAATTTAACCTTAGGAGATGCTAATTAATTGCTCAGCCGCAATAACTGGGCAGTTTTAGGAAAATACTTGGTCTTTCCTCTGAAAACTATTAAAATGGTTTGCGTGCACTGATCTAAACCCTAAAGGAATAACAAATTATGTTTCTAATTTCAAGAAATTTGGATTCAGCATCTTACAACAAAAACAAGTGATTATGTGCTTAACATTTCCTAAAAGTAATAAAAAATAAATGGTAAGATGCTATGATTTTCAAGGAAAACTGTCTAGAACATATATTTTTAGTAATGTACCAATGTCTGTTTTAATGGAAAACTCATTTTTAAATTAAAAAAAAAAAACTGTAAACTTAAATTTCTTAACACAGTAGGATAAATCAGAGATTTTAAAGATCAACTGACAAACCTGATCAAATGCTAAGTTATTCAAGGAATCGAATGTTTCTCTGCTGAAAATTCTGCTCTAATACAAATTTCTGTCCTTTATGGAAGGTTTTAATATTAGCTTAGTTTCTTAGGTTGTAAGATCCTTCTGCTATTTCCTATGTGTTTGAATGCCTCATCAGCTGCCGTCGAGTGGATTCCGACTCATAGTGACCCTACAGGACAGAGTAGAACTGCCCCATAGGGTTTCCAAGGAGTGCCTGGTGGATTTGAACTGCCAAGCTCTTAACCACTGAGCCGACAGGGCTCCTATGGACGTACAGATACAATGATTTGCATGTAGACTTTTACTTTTAACAGTTCTTGATAGTGAAACGTATTTGTCATGTGGTTTAGCTTACATGTTATGTGTGTATTTTCACAAAATTAATTGACTTGGAGATGCGGTGCATAAAATGCCATAAACATCTGCTCTGGGAGAAGGTTATGCTTTGTTCCAGTGATGAAACATTGCCCATTACCCTATTAAGTCTATTAATACGGACATTTAATAAATGCTGCCTATAAATAAAACAGATGAAAAGAAATGGCAAAAAAAAAAAAATGCAAATCTTTTTTCTTTGCTTTTTTTTTTTTTGCCATTTCTTTTCATCTATTTTTTTGTAGGTTTCTTAATTTGAAGAATATTTTCTTAAAGTAAAATAAACAGAACACTAGTACCTTTTTCCCAACCACAAAACTCTCTCCTTTTGACCAGGGCTGAGGCACTTGGGTGGGTGGGTGGGGTGGGAAGTGGCTGAAAGGCTGTTTGTTATAACTCAATGTGCTATTCCACAAAAGAAACACACATTCTAATGGTATAACAAATTTTACTAACAGAAATACAGCATGCAAAAAAACAATAAAGGAGTGAGCATTATGTGGTGCCCTGCGCCGTCCACAATGCCTATGACTGTTAATGAGATACCTGCCATCTCCTGAGCCACCTCCTCCATGAAGCCTTCCTTGCCCCCAGGCCACAGGGACCTGGATGTTATTTCTTGTTCTTTTCAAACTGACATACGATTGAATTTCTCTTGCCACACCGGATTTGCTCCACTCGATCCTGATTAAACCGTAAACTACCTGCGCCAAAGGCAGTCTTCTTCCAATAGGAGCAGAGACTGAGTATTTTATGAAATATTTATTAAGATGAGTAAAGCTATGTCTTCTTTAAAAGGAACTTAAGAATAAAATGTTACTTTTTATGGCTCATGGCAAAATGAACGTTTTAATTTCTGAGAGCTAGTTGCTGATTTATAAAATAGTTGACAATTGTTTTAGCTTCTTTACCTTTTTACTTTGTGGGATCTTACGATATAATTATTAGTTAGAAATGCCAGAACTTATATATTTCTTCTTTGTAGGTCTGATATTGTAGAAAGGTCATAAATTTTTGGCGGTAAAGAGTATTAAATTCCAAAGCTGGCTCTGCAAATCAGACAGATTTTTATACCTTTTGTTTCTGTCTCCTCGTCTATAAATACAAGGTAATAACAGCCAGCTGTGATTGTGATGGTTCTGTCTAAAATTAAATTCGAAATATGATAGGCACTGAGAAAATGTTTCCTTCATTCCCTTATTAGGGTTATAGGAAAAATAAATAAAATATAATGTCTAACACACACTAGGGCTTGGTTAAGTCTAATCTTTTTTTCGTTTCACCACCTTTTCTTCCTTTAATTCTCCCCAGGCTCCAACAAATCCTGCATTTACAGTCCCTTATTGCTACCAGTACCAGTAACCTAAGTCACCCATTTATTTTTTTCCTTCCTTTTTTTTCTTTAATAGCTTTTCAGCTGTGTAAACAGATACAAAGTATGAAGTATTCATATTTCTTCTTCATCCAAACCCACTGCCATTGAATCTTTTCCAACTCACAGAGACCCTATATGATGGAGTAGAACAACTTCATAGGATTTTCAAAGCTGTAATGTTTACCAGAGCAGGCTGCCATATCTTTCTCCTGTGGAGCAGCTGGAGGGTTTGAACCACCAACCTCCCGGTTAGCAGTTGAGCACTTTAACCACTGCACCACCAAGGATGCTCATTTTTCATCCAGGCCCCCCCAAGATAATTTATTATGTAACCACAGTACAGTTATTAAAACTAGGAAGATAGCATTGACGTAATACACATTGATGTAACACAGTACAAACCTTATTGAAATTTTTTGCAAATTGTTTGAGCCGGTACAGAATCAAGAATCACAAATTGCATTTAGTCTTCATGACCCTTTGTGGTGGTTGTGTGCCCTCATGTCAACTCAGACCCATAGTGACCCTGTAGGACATAGTAGAACTGCCCCATAGGGTTTCCTAGGCTTTAATCTTTCCGGGAGCAGATCGCCTTCAAGCTGCTGGTGGGTTTGAACCACCAACCTCTCAGTTAGTGGCTGAGTGCTTAATTTCTTCTTTAATCTGAAACAGTTCCTCAGTCTTCTTTTGTCTTCTTAGATTTTGACACATTTGAAGAATACTTATTTTGTAGAATTCTCCTCAATTTTGGCTTCTCTAATATTACCTTATGGTTAAATTTATATGATGAATTTATGGCAAAAATATAATTGCTGTTGTACCTTTGTTGAAAACAACAACAAACTTGTTGCCATCGGGTTGATTCTGACTCATGGTGACCTCGTGTGTTACAGAGAAGTGCTTCATAGGATTTCCTTGGGTGTCATCTTTAAGGAAGCAGATCACCAGATCTTCCCTCCAAGATGCTCCGGGTTTGTTGAACCACCAACCGTCATGTTAACAGTCCAGCGTAAACCATTTAGGAAGTACAGATTGTCAGAAGATCTCGTTACTGGTGATGCTGACTAAGCCTGGTCACTTGGCTGAAGTGATATATGCCAGGTTTCTCCTTCCAGTGTTAACTTTTTCTCTGTGTAACTAATGAAAATATTATGAAGTGATATACTTTGAAACTACGTAATTGTGCTCTTTCTGATCAAATTTTCACCCACTGTTTTAGGACCCATTGATGCCTCTGGCCTGAAAAAATTTGTGCCATTGTGTTTGCCAAATGGTGATTTTCCATTTCCATTATAACTTTGGTGTTTACTAGTTGGAATAACATTGTAAGGAAGAGTTTTGTCTTCTCATTCATTAATTTGTTTATTAACTTATGTGAGTTTGTTTTAGTTTATGGTTTATAAACTATTACTACTTTTATTTTGTTGCTTAAATTGTCCCAGATTTGTCTACTGGGGTCCCTTCAAGTTGACTCCTGTGTCCTTTGATATGTATGTCCTGCTCATTTCTTGAATACTTTCTTAACTTTTTGAAACGAAAAGATGTCCTAGGCTTTTTTGCACTTTCCCTATCCAAGCACTGGAATCAATCATTTTCTCAATGAACCCTGTTTTATTAGAGAATAAGATTTAAAACTAACATCTTGGTGCAAAATGTGATCAGTGTTATTGGGATGTCGTTGGTAGGATATGGGTGTATACTAACCCACATAAGCATATGCATCTATATTTATTTATTTTTTTTTCTGGGTATTTATCTATCATCTCTCTATCAATCGTCTATCTATAATTTTGAGTTCATACTGATACTTCTGTCTCTAGTGCAGCATCATGGGGTTCCCTCTTTCCTTATTTTTAAGTTATTTCTCCATCAGTGAGAAATGTGGCTGTCATTATGCAAAACACATTTAATTATTTTCTAAAAAATAGAATACACATAAAATAGTTTCAAAATTGTTAATCTATACCCCTATGAAAAACACATTTACTAACTAGAGTACCTTATTTGTGGAGAGTTTATCTTTGCAAAATATAGTCAAAATACTGTTTCCCAAATTATGTAAATGAAGGAAAGAAAAAAAAAAAAACCCAAGACTCATATGGACCCTGTAGGACAGAGTTGAATTGCTCCACAGGGTTTCCAAGGCTGTAATCTTTATGGAAGCAGACTGGCACATCTTTCTTCTGTTGGGCAGCTGGTGGGTTTGAACGGTGGACCTTTTGATTACCATCTAAGTGCTTAATCACTGCACCACCAGGGCTCATCTAAATCTCCCTTTAAGCCCCCTGTAGCTGCATCCCATGCATTTTGCTATTTGTATCTTTATTTGCATTCATCTCAAAGTATTTTCTAATTTTCCTGTGATTTCACCTTCAACCCTATTTATTTTAGGATAGTGTTCTTAAGCATCCAGATATTTGTGAATTTCCAAAATTTCTTTCTGTAATTGGTTTGCAGGGGTAACATTTAAAGCCAGTCTTTGAGGTTTGCTCTGACCTCAGGTGGTCCCTTCTTAGCTCTCTCTTTCCCTGGTTCTCTTGGATAATCTAGCTGGCCTATTAGCTTGTTTTACTCATGGAACTACTGACCTCTACTTCATGTTGACCACCAACATCGCCATGGTTTTCCAGTCTCCTTTAGCCTTAAGTTCCATGCACTAAACAACTCAGAGCCTGGATGAATAAGACAGGCCGGTGGTCTGGCCCTCTGGGGAGACATCGTATCTTTTGGCTGGGAGCTGGGTGCGGGAGAAGCCTCATCTTTCTGGCCACATTCACCCAGATTGGAGCTGGAATTAGCAGAAAGGAGGTCATGGCTCAAGTGCCACCAATTCTCACTCTCTCTACTAAGATTTAGTAGATCATTCTTGAATATAATTTACTTTACTTGCTATGTCCCTTTAGGACAATTTCCAGAAAATATAAATGGTTATGGGTTTGTTTTTTTTTTTTTTTTTAAATAAACTTCACCAGTTTCAGTTGTTTTCCTGGAGAGCAGGCCTATGGACAAGATCATGCCCCATTCCTGCAGTGGAATTCCTCTGATTATAATCTCTTAAAATGAGGACATATGTATATATTTTTTAAAATGACTGATATGCTGCCTAATCTTTACACATATTTTTATGAATATAACAGCATTATATGAAATAAATAATTCAAAACGGGAAAATTTAGTAATAAAATTTGATGTATTTGAAGTGCTGCATAAGTTCTGATATTTGAAAAATAATGTATACAAGGAATAATATTGAATATGACACTGGCAATTAAAACTACTGTTTCCATAAGATCTTAGGGAAGGAAGGTGGCTTTTACAGCTGAGAAGACATCTCTGTTTCATTTTCATGACTAAGCCTTAAATTTTTTCCTGTTAAATTAACCGATACAACACCCCCAGAGAAAAGAGAACATTCAGCTGTGCTGAATCTGTGAAGAAACCATCATGTTTTGAGCATGTTAAACTCTCCAAGTGAAGATTTAATTTAAATTTAGTTTTTAATTATTTTAAACAAAATGACAAAACTATACGCACCATTTTCTTTTGACTTAGACTTCCATTTCTAGGAATTTATCTAAAATTTGCAACTTCAACAATAAAAATGCATATGTATATTATTTGTAATTGCAAAATAATGGAAATAAATGACATAGGTATAAAAAGCAGTTGAATAAATTATCATATATCCATACAGAATCCACTGAGTGTAATACTAAGTAAAAAATAAACAAACAAATAAAGGAATGAAGGAATTTTCTAGGAACTTATAGGGAGTAATTTTCAGGCTTTATTGTCAAATAAATTGTACATATGTATATATGTACATATGTATCTATTACTCTGTATGTGTAGACTGTATTTTTTAATTTTTATGCAAATAACGTGTGCCTTCTGCCTTTGTTTGCTGATCACACCCTCTTCCCATGAAACACCCTCACAAGTGCCACCATGCCAATCTTCTTTAACAAGTTCCTTAAAAAAAAAAATTAATACAGCGTGCTTACAAAAATACCTCATGGGGGGAGGGCGTGGCTGGCAAACAAATGCAGAAGGTGTGCATTACTTGCATAAAAATACGATGTGTGTGTGTATATATATATGTATGTGAGTTTAGTATGCTAACATTTATGTAAGTAAGAATAAGAAATAAGAAAATATACATATAAGAAAATATATGTATATCATCTTGATTGTAAAAAAAATAAAACAGTAGCTAATAAGAATGGTTATCTACACATGGGTGGTGGGAAAATTGTAGAAAGAAAGAGGGAATAGGAATAGGGTAGAAGGGATGATCAAGAGGACACACTACTCAAGTATAGCTTTTTGAATAGCTCAGACTTTTAGAACTATCATAATAGTTCACACAGTCAAAAATAAATAATTAAAATTGAAATGTGGGGGTCTGAGGTGCAGAAAGCAGTTCAGCCTTGATTAATGACTCTTAAGACCCAGACCACACCTGAAGCTAATGAGTGGGGATTTACTAGACCAAGAGGGACCACCTGGTGGCCGGATGTTGACTAGGCTCAGGAGGCATGATGTAATCTCTCATGGCCCCATGGGGAGGCTCAGAAGAGCTTACTGGTTGGTGAGAGCTTCCTGGCTTGAGGGATGGCTCCCTACCTGGCAAGAATGTCTGCTCTTGGGAAGGTAATGCCCCCCCTGGGGACATGGAAGCTCTGCACTGGAACCCTTCCCAAACCTCACCCTGTGTGTCTCTTTGGTTGTATCCTTTTTGGCTGTAATAAATCTGTAGTCATAAGTATGGTGTACTCTCCATGAAATTATCTCAGTGGTTTCAGCAAATTATTGAAGCCAAAGGGGCAGCGGGAACAAGCAGGAGAGAAATTAAAGGTGTCATTTGGACTGTTAAGCTTGTGGCTGGCATCCTAAAAGGGTAGTAGGAAACCAGCCCTGATTTTATGGCCAGCATGGAAGAAGGTTGAGGTGTTGTGTAGACTCCCCAAACTTGTGGCTGGCATCTGCTTATTTGACAGTCTGAAGGATGGTGTCCTTCTAACGTGTAAGCTCTGAATCAGCTCCAGGTGGCTAGGGGAGGGAAAAGGGTACCATATGGGTGGCTGGCAATGAGTGAGATGAAGAAGTGGGAAGGTGAGGGCTGGATCAATTTCTACTTTTTGGGAATTGAATTCATGCCGATCTTTACCACACAATTGGCAGCGCGGGTACAATTTGCCCCTTACTTAGCACAGAGGGTTATCCAAGCTGGTAAACAAAGGTAACACAGGGATCTAAGTATATAAAAAATGAAAATGTACAGGATAGCTACAATGAACAGAATGAGAAAAGGAAGAAAAAGCAAACACTTATTCAAGTAGCTTGGGAAAAGGAGTCCTGGTGGTACAGTGGTTAAATGTTTGACTGTTAACTGAAAAGTTAGTCATTTGAACCCACCAGTTGCTCCATAGCAGAAAGATGTGGCAGTCTGCTTCCATAAAGATTACTCAAGCTCACTGCTATCAAGTTGATTGTGACTCATAGTGACCCTATAGGACAGAGTAGAGCTGCTGCATAAGGTTTCCAAGCCTGTAATTCTTTATGGAAGCAGACTGCCACATCTTTCTCCTGTGGAGTGGCTGTTGGATTTGAACTGCTGACTTTTGCTTAGCAGCTAAGTGCTTAACTACTGTGCCACCAGAGCTCCTTCTATAAGGATAACAGCCTTGGAAACCCAGTGGGGCAGTTCTACTCTGTCCATAGGTCAGATCGATTCAATAACAATGCTCTAGAGGGAGATTTACAGGTGTAGGAAAGAAAAATAATCTTAAATCAATAACCTAATTTTCCACCCTTTAAGACTTTGGAAGAAAAAGAAAACTAAACCCAAAGCAAGTAGGAAAAAGGAAATATTAAAATTACATCACAAATTAATGAAATTGTAAATAGAAAAACAATAGAGAAGACTATTAAAAGCAAAAATTGGTTCTTTGGTAAGTTCAACATAATTGACAAGTATTTACCTAGACTGTCCAATAAAAAATATAAAACACTCAAATTATCAAAATCAGAAATGACAAAAAAGGGGATATCACTACTGACCTTACAGAAGTAGGAAGGATTTAAAGTGAGTACTATCAACAAGTCTGCCAACAAATTAGATAACTTAGATGAAATGGAAAAATTTCCTAGAAAGATATAAGCTACTAAAGCTGAGTCAAGAAGAAATAGAAAACATGAGTAGACCTATACTATAACATGATTGAATTAATAATTTAAAAACTATATGGAACAAAAAGCCCAGAGTCCAATAACTTCACTCATGAATTCTACCAAACATTTAAGGAAAAGGAGCATTAGCTAATTCAGTCAATGACGTCAGTATTAGCCTGATACTAACAACACACAAAGGTATATAAATAAAGAAAACCACAGACTAAATCGCTTATGAATATTGATGTGAAAATCCTTAAAAAAAAAATCAGCAAGTCAAACCAATGAACACATGAAAAGAATTGTATGCCATGACTAAAGAGAGTAAGGTTGATTTAACATCTAAAAATTACTTTATGGAATATATGCAACAATGCATATATTTGTCAATGTATATGTCAATAAAATAAAAAAACACAAATAACATGATCATCTCAACAGACATGCAGAAAGAACATTTGACAGAATCTCACACCCCTTCATGGCAAAGAGCTCAGCAAACTAAAGTAATGAAGAAACTTCCTCAACTTGGTAAAGATTATGTATGAAAAAAGTAACGAAAACCAAAACCCAACCCATTGCTGTCGACTCGATTCCAAATGCATTACATCAACAATGAATACTGAATGCTTTCTCCCTAAGCTTGGGAGCAAGAAAAGGATGTCCACTGTCACTACTTTTATTTAACATTATTTTGGAGGTTCTATCCAGGATGATTATGCAGAAGGCAAAATAAAATGCAAGCAAATTGGAATGGAAGAAGGAATACTGTCTCTGTTTGCATATGATACTATCTTGTATATAAACGATGTTAAGAAATCCACTAGGAAGCCTATAAGAACTAATAAACAAGTTCAACAAGCTTTCAGGATACAAGAAAATATCTAAAAATCAATTGTATTCCTATGCAAGTGCAATGAACAATCTGAAAATGAAATTAAAAATACAATTCCTTTTATAGTAGCATCAATAGAATATAATACTTGAGAATACATTTAAGAAAAGTGTCAATTTATCTCTGAAATTACAAAGGTCATTTAAAGAAATTAAATAAGACTTAAATAAATGGAAAGATACCTCATGTTTATGCATCCTAAAACTTATTAGTTTTAGTACTCCCTTAATCAATCCACAGTTTTAATGAAATAATGAAAATTCTAACTGGTTTCTTTGTAGAAATTAACAAGTTCATCCAAAAATTCATGTGGTAATTCAAGGGAGCTAGAATATAAAAAGAAATCATGAAAAAGAACAAAGTTGGAGAACTCATACTTTCTGATTTCAAATTTATTACAAAGCTGCAGTAACCAAAGCAGTGTTGTACTGCAGTAAGGATAAACATATAAAACTATGGAATGGAATTGATGACCCAAAAATAAACCCTCACATTAATGGTCAAATAATTGAATGCCAAGACAATTTTTTGAGGGATGCAGCCATCTTTGGCAACCTTACAGGAAGGAGCTAAAGGAATAAAACCCCAACTTACTCTCTGCTCTGTCTTCAAACTCCTACTGGTGCTCCCAATTGACCACACAAAATGGAAGCTGTTGGCAAGAGAAGTTGTTTACCTAATTTTCTCCATTCAGCCGTGGGTCACAGAGGAGGATAGAATAATGTAGAATGGTAAATAGAAGATAGCTTTTATAACACATATTAGAAATCTCTCCTGGAAATGGATGTTATTGCCTAGTTCAAAAGAGACCAAGGGAATTCAGCCACTTATAAATCCATGTGCTTCATCAGCATAATCTAAACTTATTCCTCAGAATAACATGGTTAAACGGGAATTTTTATGATTTCTACTCTTGTATGTGATGAACTAGAAGGTCATAGAGATCATTTGCCCAAATCACAGAGACATGTTGGCAGAGCTGACCCCCAAGGCCATATTCCTTTCATTATGTAATGTTGCTCCTCATCTTTAAAAACAAAATTACCCAGCAAAAAAATCTTGCTCTTCCCTCATTAAAATAATTTAAAAATATCAAAATCAATTGTGCCTAGATTTTAAGAAGTTGTTTCTTTATCACAGACTCTAAATGAACTTATCCCATACCGTTAGAACATAAAATGTTTTAAAAGTCAACAGAGGACTGCAGTGCTGTAGCTAAAAAGTAAAACTACCATGTAGGCTTCTGGTTCTCAAAGACAAATGGGTGGGATGAGGTTACAGAAGACTGAAGGAACTCCTTATTTATTTAAACTTTTGCCTAGAGATGTTTCTACTTATCAATTAAAAGAAAACAATTAAATGTGAATTTACCAAATAAGTTTGCAAAGGACCATGCTGAGAGAGTAATGAAATACAAACATCTGGTGTAATACCTAGCTTCTGATCTCAGAAATCCTAAAGCTGTAGGTAAGAACCTGCTGTAGGTAGGAACTTATTTTAGTTTGCTGGTGCTGCTGTAACAGAATAAGTGGGTGGCTTTAATGGACAGGTAATTTTTTTTTTCTCAAAGCTTAGGAGGCTAGAAGTACAAATTCAGGATGCCCTTAAGGGAAAGGCTGTGTCTGTCCACTCTGGGGGAAAGTCCTTGTCTCAACTTCTCGATCATTTTTCTTGGTGTTTCTTTGGGATCGCTAGGTGGCATCCATCTTTCTCCATTTTGTGCTTGCTTTTTTGTGCCTAATCTGTTTTTATATCTCAAAAGTGAGTAGGTTTAAGACATACCCCATACTAATATAAAACCAAACCGAACCCATTGCTGCCAAGTCAATTCCGACTCATAGAAACACTAAAGGACAGAGTAGAACAGTCCCACAGGGTTTCCAAGGAGCGCCTGGTGGATTTGAACTGCCGACCTTTTGGTTAGCAGCCGTAGCTCTTAACCACTAAGCTACCAGGGTTTCTATACTAATATAGCCTTATTAAAATAAAAAGAAAATCCTATTCTGAAAATGGGATCACATCCGTAGGTATTGTTATTGTTTTTAGTTGCCGTTCTGACTCATGGTGACCCCATGTGTGCAGAGTAGAACTGCTTTCTAGAGTTTTCAAGGTTGCGACGTTTTGGATCACTAAATGTGTCTTCGGGGCACCCCTGGTAGCCTTTCAGCTGACAGTAAAGTGCTTAACCATTCGACCCACCCCGGGACTCCTTCCATTGGTATAGGGTTAGGATTTAAAGCACGTAATTTTGGGGAACACAATTCAATCCATAACGGAAGGAAACACAATTCAATCTTAACACAACACCATTCAATCCATAACATACACACACACATGTATACATATATAGATATATATACACACACACACTAATTAGATACAATCATTTAACTATTCATTGATATACTTTCTCACTAAATAGTTATCGAGTAGTGGTTAAGAGCTGCTGCTGGTTATCAAAGAGTCATCAGTTCAAATCCACCAGGTGCTCCTTGGAAACTATATGGGGCAGTTCTACTCTGTCCTATAGGGTTGCTATGAGTAGGAATCAACTCGACGGCAGTGGGTGGCCCTTACAGAGTATACAGTCTAGCAATGAAATTCTAGAGAGACATAGTATTGTTAATTCAGTGAGTGGAACTGTATGGGGCTTAGGTACAACCTATTATTCATGTAACATACAGGGGGAAATGCTAAATTTAGAAACTAAGGGTAAAATATGGTTAAGTGGAGATTCTCAGTGCTCCTGGTGCTGTTGATAGGGGGTATCAGTGCAGGTTGGAGTAGCTGATGGAGTCCTGTAGGTAAGAGCTGGGAACTGAGTCCTGAAAAAAATGGTTGGATTTGGGTAGGTGGGAAGGAAAAGGAGAATCCTTATGCTTGGTTTCAGGAATATTGAGAACGAGGGACCTGGGCTCATTGTGGATCTTTGGAAGATAGTAAATAAGGGATTTGACAGCATCGCTGGAACGCTCAGTCCACAGTCATATAGACTAATACTCAATAGCTTAGACTAGAGCCTTTTTGTGACAAAGACAGCATAAGTTAAAATTTTAAACTTTATTCTGCTTGCAGGAAGTAAACAATACATTAAAAAAAAGACAAAATTTTGTTGTATTACCATGTATGCGTATATGATATTTATAGAATACACAGTGGATAGCCATAAGCACCTCAGAAATGAGAGTTTGCTGCTCCATTTCCAATTACTGTGCTAGAACACTTCAAAGCAAACAAATCTAAAACCTAATACAGAAAGTGAGAGCTTTGGGAATGCAAGAGGTTGTGTCTGTTTAATCAAGAGGATTTCAGAAGAGGGGATGGAGAAGAAAGGTGGCTTTAAAAGGCAGCCTTTCTCTATGGGAGAATTCAGGGGATGAACGCTACCCCGGGAAATCACTCTTTTCGAGCGACATCATCAATTCCCTAACGCACCTGACATGTTGAAGGGATTCAGCGATATTATGATGCTGCCTCATTTGGGAGCAGGCATCTGGTTTGTGTGCTCAGCGATGCAGAGATTTCCAAGCAAATTTGACTCTCTGCCCCTGCTGCTGAGCCTGGGACAGAATCAATGTATTGTAGGAGATCCCCAAAGCTCTTCTGTCCTTTTCCCATTCTTCAGGAAGCACTGAATGAATCTCTCTACTACAAAAACAACAAAAAGTGAAAGCAGCGTGTTCTCTAAAATATCTCCTGAAAGAGGAATTCAGCCATGTGCCTGGAAAATATGCGGTAACATCTTCAAACAGGAGGCAGAGTTTCTTTAAATCCTGACCCGTGTACCGTATTAATAAGGTTACAGCTATTAACGTTAATACTAATAATAACTCCATGAAATTATTTTTAAAGCCAGAATAAATCATGCCTAGATTTGTTGGTTTAGGTATACATAATTGGTTTAAATAATCACTTTAAACAAAGGAAATGAGTCTCAACATAAAAAGCGTCCTGCTTTGGCAAGCCTATGATATAAGAATCCGGATTCTGAAAACATTAACTGATTTCCTAATGGTTAAATATAATAATTTCTTTTTCTTTCTCATGTGATGTCTCTGTTTTTCTGCATTACAGAACCCTAACACCCCTTTGAAATGTTCTTTTTACCCAGATATTATCCCCTCCTAATTTTCTTCCTTGTTGCTGTTAGCCTGTTTATCTCAGATTTTCTTCTGCTGATCCCGTTAGTAAGGTCGTTCCTCTAGGTATAATACTTCCCCTTTATTTTTGTCTTGCTTTTTATTATCACCTTGCAAATCATAATTTTCTTGTTAAAAAAAAAAATGCCTGTTGTGTACTTGTGACTGTTATGTTCACCATGAGTTACAAGCTCATGTTTCAACTTCATAGTCATTTCCGTAATCTTATCTCTGTAACCCCAGACTTGTTCCCAATCTTTTTTCACACCACTTCATTTTATCAGTCTAAATAGTTACCTAAGCCAGATCTGTCAGTCATTCATGACTACCTCTCCTTCATTCTCCTAATTTAATTGAATTCCTAGTCCTGCCTAATATATCTCGTACATATTTGTTGAAAATATCTCCTTTATTTTATATCCCCGAGGAGCCCTGGTGGCACAGGGGTTAATGCACTGGACTGTTACCCCAAAAGTGGGCTGTTTGAACCCACCAGCTGTTCCATGGGAGAAAGATGTGGCCGTCTGCTTCTGTAAAGATTTACAGCCTTGGAAACCCTATGGGGCAATTCTACTCTGTCCTATAGGGTCACTATGAGTCGAAATCGGCTGGAGGGCAATGGGTTTGGTTTTGGGTTCTGTATCCCTAGTCATTCCTTCAGTTTAGATACTCATCTCTGTTCTTGGAATGTTCTACATGGTCTCTCTCTGGATACATTTTCTCCTTCCTTTGGAACATTTTCCATGTTCCCACCATATTTCTTGCTCCAAAACTAAAGTGTTATTTATAAAGCTTTCTTGTGTTAGTTGCTGTCTAGTTGGCTCTGACTCGTGGCGACCTTGTGGATAACAAAACGAAATATTGTCTGTTCCTGTGCCGTCTTCACCATAGCTGATATGTTCGAATCCATCGAAACCTTTCCTTAATGTCTACAATATCACGTCGTACCACCTTGATCACTGAAATCGGATACCTCGCCGCTGGCATTCACCCATCTTATGCTTTCATCACCACGTGCTATGTTTTTCATCGTGTCTGAATTTTTCTTCTCAGCAGTTATTTTCTCCACCTGGAGTATCATCCCACTCTTGTCTATCTAGAACATTCTTTCTCATCCTTCAAGCTCCAACCTCTTTGACATCTCGGTGAATTCCTCCTCTATACTGAGTTTCATCTTTGTATGAGTGGCATAAATTCAGACTATGATCTTAAAATCAACAAATACACTTTGTCTTTATTATCTGAAGGACACTACTGTGTGCTCTCTGGTATTTAAAAAAAATGTGTAAAATACATAATATGATACCTAACACAAATAATGACAGTTACCCCCGAATCATTGCTAACAGCTTCACTAACTCTTAGTGAAAGATATGCTCTCTTTATATGCTGAACCATTTGTATACCCATCATTTAATGAATTACTTGGAACTTATACACCCCCACAAAGCCAAGGGAAAACATATTTTCCGGGAAACAGTGACTTGACACCATCCACACCATTCTCTCACCACCTTTCTCCCTCCAAAGGATAAAAAGACACTTTTAATGTATTTGAAATACTTGCTAGAAAATAGAAGATATATTTAAGTGTATGGTATTATGTGCCCCTCAGATGGGATGACGCCAAGATATAGGTTCTACATGCTTTTCGGTTTCCCAGTAGGGTTGAGTTCTAATTGCCCACCGTGTTGAGTTGATTAATAGTGCAGTCTTAATTAATTCCCTTCCTTTCCCTTCGCTTCCTGGCCTTCCCTTGCCCTCCTTCCCTCCTCTCTTCTTCTTTTCCAGTCCTTTTTCTTCCCTACTTTTCCTTTTCCTTCCCTTTCCTTCCTTGTCTAACTTTGCCATTGCCTTTCAGTGTTTCTTGGGATCACCTCCAAAATAAACTAAAAAAAAAAAACAAAAACTACCCACTCTCAAATCATTGTCAGAAGACCCACTTCTGAGGGAACTCAAACCACAACACATAAGAATAACTGGTAATATCCTCAGATAATGTTAGCATTTTACTGGGGTTTTTAACCTCAGAGATTAACTCGTTTATGTACACCGTGATGGATCATTGCAGGGTAATAGTATTTAACAGGGCATGAGTATAGCCACGTGTACGTTTCTGAATTTTCATATTTCTCTTCTTGGGTGGTTAGTTTTCCAGGTATACATGATGGTGTGTTCTCAAGTTTGTGAATGTGTTGGCTGGAACAATGCAGTTATTTTAAAACTTTACTTGGAGGCCATGAAGTTGGAGCTGCTCCTCAGTAGTTTTGAACCCCTAAATCTTTAGGACTCTGCTTTTGCAGGGCGAGATTATACCCTTTTAAAATACAAACATATAGTCAGTCAATTTTCCTCTTTGATGAGAATATTTAAATGATTCTGGGTAGTTCCACTTATTCCTTTTTTTTTTTTTTTGATACACAAAAACGTAAAAGAATATGATTTATTTTAATTCTCATTGGTACAGAATTTAAAAGGCGATTTTTATCATATTTCTTAATATAATCAAAATACTGCTACAAATTGGAATCTATGTACAGCTGTTAAGGTTTAAGTTTCCTGTTGTAGCTACACTTCACTCTTATCCAAGTGCCATTGTCAGCCGACCAACCTTTGAGTATAAAGTAGGTGTTGTTATAAATAACAGGGTGAGAAGAAAAGCTTAATCTTCTGCAAATGGAATTCAAAGCACAATACATATGAAACACAGAACTGTTAAATATAAGCTCCAAATAAATAATATGTATTTTATTTTCTGTGACACTCACTGATCTTTATTCTTGTATTTTATTTTTTACTGTTGATTTGTTATGTTTGTAAAATGTGTTTTTTTTCTGTGTGAACTAGGAGGAAGCTAACATCCTCAAATTAGTCTGTTCTTTGCCTTTTTGTTCATCTTTTCCTCCAGTGCTGCTAATAGCTCCTTATTCTTAAATCCTATTACTTGAGCTAATTTAGACCTGAGAAATAAAGAAAAGAAGGGGGGAGAAGAAAACAAAACTCCCATAAAACTGAGAAATGACTCCAAATATAAACTGGTGCAGCCAGCTCACAGACAAGAGGTCAGGATTGTTGTCTCAGAAATTAGCACAGAAAAAGAGACCTTGCAATGTAAACACACTTGAAATAGATGTCATTTGACTGTGCTTTTTCTAAACAACCAGTCATCAACTGGCTTGTTCAGTGAAAAATGCAAATTTTATCAATAAGTACCCATTATAGTTAGAATTGAGGAATCTTGGAATCTGCTTATTTGTTTAAGAGATTCTAGTTAAAAGAAATCTAATTCAATAAACTAAGTATAATGTATGTTAAAGCATTCTTAATCTTTAAGAAATAAATATTTTTACAAAGAACGTGCCACTTGGACTTATCTGTCTGTTAGTTCTGTATTCCAGAGAGGTATCACTTCTTGAATAATCATTTTCTATAGATTCTAAGTCAAGTGTGTAGCCTATGAATGCAGCTCCATTTTTAAGAACCAATGACTGCAGCATATGAATTGTCTTGTCATGAAGGGTAAAATTATATCATAGTAATAGATGACTGGAAGACTGAGTTCTAAAAGTGGCCTGCATATATTTAGTAAAATTCATGTTATTACCCAGCAGGAGAACAGATCCAGCAGCCATTTGTATTCCTTAATTTTGCCATTGTTCAAACCAGGCTGAACTTACTGCACTTTTTATGTTATAATCATTATACTCTATATTACTTTTCTAATGGATTTAAATGGATCCTGTTTTTCTTTTATTTAGCTTTTTACTTTATATTATAAACCTAAAAATCTTATTCAAAAGAAAATATGAAAAATAGTTCCCCCATTAATAAAATAATTGCTTCTTTGAATGATAAAAAATATTATTTTGATTGACTAGATGTTTATTTAATGGCTTGCATCAATCATTTAAGAGAGGGGGAGATGTGTGTGTGTGTGTGTGTGTTTCTATCTACAAATATAACTATTATTTCTTGGATGTCTTTTACAATAAATTTATGGTAAACAAACAAGTTATTTGTGTGTATGTGTGTGTTTATATCTACCAAAATAACTATTATTTCTTAGATGTCCTTTACATTAAGCTTATGGTTGCTTATTTGTGTGTATGTGTGTGTTTATATCTACAAAAATAATTATTATTCCTTAGATTTCTTTTACATTATGTTTATGGTTGTTTATTTGTGTGTGTGTGTGTATTTGTCTTGGTTTCTCCAGTATACTTGGGTTTATCATCAATTAATTTTTCTAGCTTTACGTTTTATCTAATTTATCTTCTTTGTCCAATCGTATCTTCTTGCAAACTGCCTCTGGCGCAGTGTGGGCTAATAACCAGCTTCAAGTTGTGGGAGTAATATTCACGCTTCTACTTAACTTGGGCAGTAGATGGCGCTAGACAAATGCCAAACCTTCACCCCATGGAGTTGCTCAAGTCAGAGGCTTTGCATCAAAACAGATGTAAATAGCTTTTCGCTTTAATTCATATTGAAAATAAAACCTATGTTTAATAATTCATTTGGGTGAAATGATGGCTTTGGTAGAAGAAAGCAGGTCACTTGTCAATTCCAAAATATTAAATGACCGTCACATATTCCAAGAAAAAAATCATATTTTCAAAGTGGGAGAGAGAGAGGCAATGAACTGTGTCTTGTCAGACGACTTGGCTGTAGCATTTGTGTTTTTTAATTTGTATGCTTATTTTAATCCTGAGTTGAAGTGCCACTCTGTATAGAAAGGAATGAGTCGTTCAAGATCTGTAGGCAGAGCACATAGCGTCACACAATGAAGAAAAGAAGAAGATCATGACTTCCTTTGAATTCTAAACACCAGGGCAGATTTTCTTAGGAAAGAAATAATAGAAAATAAGAAAAGTAGGAAGGAGGGAAAGAAGAAAGAAAAGGAAGTGAAAAAAGAGGAAATAAGAAAAATAAATTTTGTGCAAATATTTATTAGAACCCACTAAAAATTACAAATGAATTATCCAGGCTCTGCTCTGACTTCGAATATATATATGTGGTTCATAATTTCACATACACACACACACATCTTAATTCAAGGCTTTAAGAATTAAGATATAAATAAAAAAATAAGTAAAGCCACTGCTATCCTACCTGGGGAAATAAGCCATTGACACCAATCTCTCCCACCATCACTTTTTGTATTAAAAATGCTTTAGAATTATCATAAATTAGTTAATAAACAATACAAATGAAAGGTTAGATTGTAGAAAACAATTTAAGATAGGAGATGGCATGCGTTAACCGTAACTGTGGCCTGTTAAACCGCGGCTCTCCTTAAAGATGACAGATCACATGCACTGAGGGTTCCGTCCTTAGGATGTCTAAGGCCGTGCGGAAAAGCATAATGAGATGACGTTGCAATTAGTGGATGAGTTTGGGAACGGCTGCAGACCCCGTCCTTAGGCAGTGCTTTCTTACATCAAAGTTCTCAGGTAAAGATAGATGGAGAAATGGACGGATGTACAGATGGACAGACGGGTGGGTGGGTAGGTAGGTAGATGAATACAACTGCAAACTGTGTAAGTGGTTGTTTACTCAAGAGACTGCACGTTTATCCCTTGGTA
Source organism: Loxodonta africana (assembly GCF_030014295.1). NCBI lineage: Eukaryota > Metazoa > Chordata > Mammalia > Proboscidea > Elephantidae > Loxodonta > Loxodonta africana. The sequence continues at coordinate 2,134,684 of NC_087353.1, forward strand.
ACCACTTCTTGCTTCTTCTTTCTTTCCTTCCTCCCTTCTTTCTAGTTATCTTTTTGAAATCTAGCAATTCAAAAATTTCTTCATCTCTACCTCCTTTTTGGAGTAAAATATTAGGATACTTGTAGGAAGCAATCTTCTATTATGCTTTAAGCCCCCAACAGATTACTGTTTCTAAAATAGATGCCCTATTTTTTTTTTTTCCTAGATTATAAGATTTGTGAAGTCAGGGGATCCAATTAGATTTAATTTATTTGTTTACGAGTATGTCATTAATTGGAAACCCTGGTGGCGTAGTGGTTAAGTGCCACAGCTGCTAACCAAGAGGTTGGCAGTTCAAATCTGCCAGGCGCTCCTTGGAAACTCTGTGGGGCAGTTCTACTCTGTCCTGTAGGGTCGCTATGGGTTGGAATTGACTCAACGGCAGTGGGTAATGTCTTGGGTTGGCATGTCGTTAATAAATCTTTGTTGAATGGATAGATGTTAAGATGAATGATGTATTTTATGCACCATGAATCTAATGATTGCTTAATGAAGATTTGAACCCTGAAAGAAGTTGTTTCCTCTTGCCAGCAATTTTGCAGCATAATTTCCCAGTTGCCTCCAACATATGACATGAAAGTTTAAGCCATTTCTAGCTGCCCTAAGGCCACCCTCAAGAAATAAAATTTCTATGGGACCAACTATAGAGCTCTATTTGTTTTGCTGTTGAGCGTTCCTCCTCCATCACTCTACATATGCGTGTACGTGTATACCGTACACAAACATAAGCACAGCTCTTCCGGATGGCCTTAAATATATGAGTGAATAAAATTTAGACTTGGGGGGGATATTTAAAAAAAAAAAACAAAACTTTTTATCAGAGTGAATTTCAAACCTATATAAATTACCCACCATGAAACCATAATTATAAACCATTGCGGTGAACTAGTTGTTGATGGACCTATTATTCTTGTTTCATCTATTTCCTCTCTTTAATACCATTTTAAAACAAGTCATGGGCAGTATCGTTTCATAAAGCCTGATATCACACTTAAAGTTTACCAATGATGCCTTATTATTGTCCAATATTCACTAAGCATATAAATTTCCTGTTGTTTTGTAAGGGTGAAAAATAATTTCTTTACGTACATAGTTTGATTGCAAAAGGGGTGAGTAAATTGTAAAGATTTGATATCTTTTTATTCTCATTTAATCTATAGGTGTTTCTCCCCTCTCTTTTTCCTTGTGACTTGTTTTTTCAGGTCTTCTTAGGAGATTTTTGAGGTAGTATAGCAAAATGAAGAAGAGAAGAGTAAACTCTATTGCCCAAACTAGACTGCCTGGGTTAAAATCTGAAATCTGTCACTTACTATTGGTGTGACATTGAGCAAGGCACATAGCCACAGGGCTTCTGTTTGCTCATTCTTTTCCTTAATCTTCATAACATTGTTTTGAGGATAAAATGAGTTCATATATTTAAAACAATTATAATAGATCTTGGCGTATATTAAGTAAACTGTAAGTTGGAATCGACTCAATGGCAATGGGTTTTTGGTAAGTGTTAGTTATTATTATTGTCTTCAGGAGCCAATTTGATTTTACAGATAATAAGCATTTGTGAAGAGTGTGTTCCTGCAAAGTGCTGTGACCCAAGCTTGGTCTGGACCCAGAGCCAATGGATGAATATATCTATATATCTGTATATCTCTGTCTATATGTAAGTAACAAGGAAGACCCAAGAATTGATGCTTTTGAATTATGGTGTTGGCGAAGAATATTGAATATACCTTGGACTTCCAAAAGAACAAACAAATCTGTCTTGGAAGAAGTACAACCATAATGCTCCTTAGAAGCCAGGATATCGAGACTGCGCCTCACATACTTTGGACATGTTTTCAGGAGGGATCAGTCCCTGGAGAAGGCCATCATGCTTGGTAAAGTACAGTGTCAGCAAAACAGAGGAAGACCCTCAATGAGATAGATTGGCACAGTGGCTGCAATGATGGGCTCAAGCATAGCAACAATTGTGAGGATGGTACAGGCACCAGGTAGTGTTTCGCTCTGTTGTGCATGGGGTCACTATGAGTTGGAACCAACTTGATGGCACCTAACAACAGCAATATGTGTGTGTGTATACATATATATACATACATACATGAAATCATAATCCCCCAGGATTATGTTTGCCAACTGTTGCCAACACAGTTCGTCTAAGTGGTTAGAGTTTGCAAACATGGGAGCTCTCTTTTCTTCCAGGCTGTGAGAAAGAATTCCCACAAATGTACTATTTAACAGTAAAGACTTCAATGAAAAGAAAAAAAGTTCCAGTAAAAATAATATTAATTGCTCAAATTATATGTTAAAGGGCTCTTTGGGATTATTGGTTGATTCATTAACATTTTAGTATTTTGCTTTTAAAGAAAAGTTGTTTGCTGTCTGTGTTGATGCAATAGCTTTCAAATAGCTCAAGAGAATCATTTGATCTTTGCCTTACAAAGAAAAATTAAAATAAAACAAAAAACAATATGTTGGATGCTCAGCGAGGCTGTTCTTTTAAAGACACGCAGGTATCTGTTCAACTTTGATATGTTCCCATGTGTTCTTCTCTCTGTGAGCCGGCTGGAAATGCCACTTTACTGAAACCCATGGTGCTCGATAATTTTCCCAGGGTTAAAAATATCTGTGGGGTCTTTGCAAATGCCATTTATGTCCATACGCCTGGGTGGTAGCCTCTGAAAGTGTAGATCCATGAAATAAGCGAATGTACGTATTGGAATGGAAATCCAAAATTTTCTGCAACAATGATGTGAAAATTATGAAGTACAATACTTACAGATTCAGAAATTGTGCGGAAACTATCAAAGTAACAACGTGCACACCTCTTGACCCATGAGTCTTTTTCTAGAACTCAGTCCTAAAGAAATGCTAATACATTTTGTATCCGACACTATTTATTTGCCTTCTCATATTCACTTGGTCTCACCTGTCTCCCAGCCCTTGCTGGTGGAGTGCCTGGCTGCTGCCTTTTCCCACATTCACAGCCTGAGTCGCTGCCACAGGCTCACCTAACAGCATCATAGACCCTCAGCTACCTGGGGGTGAGTGTAGCTCTGCCACCAGAGCGAGACCCAGGGGACTCACTGAGTCCCTGGCTCCTATCTCCAAGTCTGAATTGGATGAAGTCTTGCTTACAGGGCCCCATGTCAGGCTCTCTTTGCTGCCGCCCAAAGAGGTCAGATGATGCAGCCAAGAACTACAGGGCAAGACTTGAAGAGTAAGAGACAGAAGGAGCCGGCCGATACATTCTTCTCTCTTTCTTCCTGTGATGTGTGGTAGTTCTGCACAGCCTGTCTGGAGAAGTCTCACGTAGTCAAGCCACTAGGAAGCAATGGCCAGTTGCTAACACCATCTTGCATCTTCTTCCCCTCTAACACTCCATCTCTCTTCCCTCACTCTGGACGCACTGGTGGTTGACCTCCTAAGGAAGTACCAGCATGTAAAGGTTGCCTCAGGCTCAATTTTCTGGGGAGGCCTCGCTAGGACACATGTAAAAGAAGATACAGGTACATATTTGGCCGCATCGCATGGAACAGTGAATAAAACAGAGACAGCCTAAATGCCTGTGGAAAAAAAGACATACTATGTAAATAAATTCTGGTGCATCCAACCTATGGAATAGTTAGCATCCTTTAGGAAATCTGAAGTATATTACTGGTGACGGATTCCTGAGCTACACTGTTAAATGGAATAAAGAACCCTGCATACAAATGTGACTGTAACCTAGTTTTGTAAAATGATTTGTGTGCCTTTATCTTCCATTTTTTGAATATAAAATGAAAGTTTTGGAAGGGCAGCTACAATGTGTTGCCGTTGTCACCCTGGGGGAGTGGGATGAGGGAGGAGCAGGGAATTAATAGAGATTTTTCACTATTCATGAAATTCTATACTGTTTAATTTTTTTGGATAAGCATGTATTACTTTTTTGACTGAAATGAGTAAAGAAAGATCCTGAAATACTGAATATTATTTTTAAATTAAAAAAAGGGAAGAATAAGGTTATGGTACACAGGAAACACATTTTATACTTTTCAATAGAAACATTTTGTACATTTTTTCAATTCTTAAACATTATGATAATCAATTATAAGACTTAGATTATGACAACATAATAAATTGTCTTTGTTCTTCAGGCTTCTCAAATCAAGTATGAAAACGTATTTTTCTTGAAAAGAGAGACTATATGATAAATTAAAGACCTCTTAAAGTATATGGAAGGTTCAGATGTCTGAGTATTTTTACTTTTTTTTTTTGCTTGTTCATTATGAAGTCATTTTAATGGTAAAATCAGGAAAGGCAAATGCTGCCCTAATTTCCTGAAATATCCATAGAAGCAAGATAAGAAATTCAGCATGCATTGTTTTTGTTTTTTCTTTTTCTTAAGGGATTATTGATTAACAGTAATAATTAACACAAAATTGGAAATTTTCATAAGGATCATGAAGTAAAAAAAAGTTAACAAATACGCTAGATTCAACTCTAAGGGTTTGGCTTCATTAAGTAATCTGGTCACAGATATATGCTCTCACTTTAATGATTAACGAATATTCTATTTGGCAAAGTGAAAGTTAGTCAATTACCTCAATGTTATGTAACTATAGCAATTAAAATATCTGAAGCATTGACAGAAAGGAGAGCTTTTTAGTTGCCCCAGAGGAACTAGTAAGAGTTCCTTCTTTGTTTCCGTCAAACTATACAAGCACATTGAAATCAATGGCATGCTAAATGTTATATATATAATATATACATATATAAATATATTTATAGCTGTGTCTATAGATATAACTTCTATTTATAACCAGATGTGTACATACTTTTTTATGAGAAAGCACAATTCCATTGCTATGGTAGGTTTACAAAAGTATCATTGTTCTACTTATTATTGGATATATTTGTTCTGTGTCATTAATATGGTAATAAAAAAAAAACACAAATGCATTGCTGTCAATTCCAACTCATAGCGACCCTATACTTACATATTAATTTTATTTTAAATAAAAATGAAATATAGTCAAGACTATTTCTCTTTTAAAATTCAACTGGAAACAAATTTTAATGTTTGGAAATGGTATGTAGTAAAGTATAATAAATTATACAAATAAATTAAATACCTATTCATCATCTGCCCATTGTCTATATCTACCTGTCTATATATGGAGAGAGCCCTGGTAGCACAGTGGTTAAGAGCTGCTAACCAAAAGGTCAGCAGTTCAAATCCACCAGCTCCTCCTTGGAAACCCTATGGGGCAGTTCTACTCTGTCGTATAAGGTCTCTAAGTCAGAATCAACTCAACGGCAACAGCTTTTTTTTTTTTTAATATATGTATATATATTATACACATATGAGTGATTGCCTGTGTAAAAACTTTGAATATATTGTCGTATTTAGTCCTCTCACATATTCTCTGGGCAATCTCTATTTTACAGGTGACAAAAGTGCTACATATAATGACTAACTTTTATGAGGTTACACAGATAATATTTGATGGTCACGAGTTTTTTTTTTTTTTAGTTTCAAATTTAGTTCTGCCCAATACTACAGCCAATGTTTTTAACCAATACACCATACAATTTATTGTTCTTTTAGTCTTTGGTAAACAATATCAATTAAATTTGGGATCGCATAGCTCTTTGGACCTTCATCAATCATTCTCAGTTCAGGTTAATAAAAACAGTTACCAGCTTTTAAATAATAATGATAATTTTAATACTAATATGAATAGAAAACTAACAAATGTGCTAGGGCCAAACATAGTTCTAAGTAATTTGCATATAATAAGCTATTTTACCTCACATCAACCCATTATCTTTTTCAGATGAGCAAGCTATAGTAGTTTTTATAGGATGACCCTGAGATGTTTCTTATTGCTATCTTCCCAAGAGTAGGAGAGAGAGTGAAAGTCAGGGAAAAGTAGTGATTTTCAAGAGCTGGTTATGCATGCAACCGTCTTGGGAAACTGAGTTTAAATGATGATCAAAATATCTGGAAATATCTAGGGTTTCTGTATAATCATATATAGTGATAATAACGTCTTAGCTGGAGAAGTTTTTTCAAAGTGGCAACACATTTAAAGTGCAGTTGGAAACTCTGATGGCATAGTGGTTAACTGCTACGGCTGCTAACCAAAAGGTGGACGTTCGAATCCACCAGGTGCTCCTTAGAAACTCTATGGGGCAGTTCTACTCTGTCCTATAGGGTCGCTATGAGTTGGAATCTAGTCAACAGCAATGTTTTTTTTTTTTTTTAATCATAATGACATGAAATATTGAGACTAAACAACTAAATCTTGGCATGCACAATGAAATTAATCCATTTATTATATTGATCAATAATTCACAATTCTCTTTAAATAAGCAACTGAAATTAAAACACACGTATCATTAGGATAGCATTGTGTCTGAATACTTACACACCAGTCAGGACTTTCTAATATATTACTTCCTTCAGCACCATTTTTCTGTGTCCAAGCTTTTATATCAACATAATTCATTAAGTACAAGGTGATACAAAACACAGCATCTATGAAAAAAGCCAGATTATGACTGCTATGGGTCTGTCACTTGCAATTTGCTTAAGCAAAAGTAAAGGAGTTTTAAATTGGAGTATGTCTTGGAGAGAAAGAGTACCGGCTTGAGATAATTGCTGCCTGTACTTAACTGTATCTCATTGGGATGTCTTTATTTACATAAGATATATTTAGGTTCTGCATTTTAATAATACCTTTGAAGTAATCAAGGGTTGGTCAACTATGTAAAAAGGAAAGAAGTTAATCAAATGCTCGTCCATGACAAGACAAACAGTGGGGTGATTTGTTTTTTCAGAAGCAAATTGATGAGTAGGGAGTGTCCATCAATTTGCATAGTACTTGAAAACTCAAATTATTCCAGAGGTTTCTTAGCCCAGCAAATGGTTAGAGAGGAGCACCAAAAAATTTTAGCTCTAACAATGGTTAAAAAATTGTGAAAGTAAACGATATCTCTCCAGTTAGCATCACGACATTCATTATATGTTACTAAATTCTAAGAAAAACATTGTTTTCTGGACAGTTTATTTCGGGGGGGGGGGAACAACTAAAGCTTTCAGAAAATTTGATGGTGAGTAATAAGCCCAGCATCTGAAACCTGAAATCTTTATACCATTAAGTATATTCTATATATTACGGAATGAATGACAAAACCACTTCTGTATTGAAGAAAAGGTCACAATAATAAGACCAGAAAAATAAGACTTCCGTATTGTAGAAATTCCATTTTTAATTGATTTTTATATGTTTATAATTAATAAATAGAAAATGAGCTTGAAAGATTCAACTTGTCAATTATTTTCTCATGAGGAAACTTTCATCTTATTTATATTTATTTCCTTATAAACATGGTAAAGAAAAAAGAGCATTGGAACTGGTGTATATGGGAACTTGGGTTCAAAGTCTAGCTGTTTCCATCAGAGAAATGACGTTGCTTCTCCAGTCCTCTATTTACTACCTTGTAAAAAGAATAATACTCTCTTTGTGGAGATTAAAGTTGTGTAGCATAAAAAAAAAGAGACACTAAAATGCTTAAAGAGAAAAAAAAGACAGAAAAAGAAAAGCACAGACAACCTTCTTTCATTAATGTTATTTTAGAAAAACAATTAGGGAAATTATACCTGTAGGAGGTTAGTCTTCAAAAAAGAATAGTTTCTATTTTCTGGTTTTATACCTTTGATAACAAATCCCTGGAGAAGTCAATAGATTACTGGTTATACAATATTTACAATAGAAATAAGAACCAGGAAAGTAAAGAGATTTTATCGGAATTTTGAGAAAGCCTGGTAAATTGAGTTTTTGTGAAAAGCTTTTCATTTTAAGTGAAATTGTGGTTATCCACCTCTTAACTGATGTCATAAACTTTGTAGTTTATTGTGACATAATTCTACGTACTTTGAATTAGAAGTGGCAGTTGGATTACCGTTATTGATGGCTCATATAGGCATGGAACCATTAAGGTGTCATAAACTGAGCCCCTTCATATGACATAATACCCACCTTCTAAATTTAGCTGTTGCTGTTTAGATACATCTCAAAGATTTCCTGTGTAAATATAAACTGATAGAAACAACTTTTTAAAAAAAAGAATTATCAAATTATCTACAAAGGAAGATTAAAGCTCTTCCCAATTTTTCTTTGAATTTCATGGTTTAGTTAAAATAAAATAATATCCCTTAAAATAAATAAAAATGAAAGGTAATTTTTCAGCTGAGCCTTTTTAAGTGCTGGGCAGCAGAGATTGAGTCCCTGTGTTTGGTTCTGGTAGAATTGTTCTCATCTTGATGAAGGAAGTATGCATACGCTTTGCACTAGAGCAGCCAGGGTGGATGGAAAGCTTCTTGTCTCTGGTAAAAAGAAGAACTCAATACTGAAGTTCACTGTATTTAGACGGAGTCTCTGGATGGTGCACAGGGCTAGAGTTTAGCTGCTAACTGAAAGGTTAGGAGTTCGTGTCCACAAGCGGTGCCTTGGAAGAAAAGCCTGATGGCCTACTCCTGAAACATCAGCCGTTGCAAACCCTGTGGAGCACAGTTCTACTCTGACACACATTGGTCATCATGGGTTGTAGGTGACTCAGCTGCAACAATGGATTGGTACTTAGAGATAGATAGCTGCCATTGCGTTCACTCTGACTCCTGGCGACCTCGTGTACGACAGAATGAATGTTGCTTGGTCCTGTGTCATTTTTAGGATTGCTGTGCGTCTGAGTTGCTGTTGCTACTGTTTTGCCAATCCATCTCACCGAGGGTCTCTCACCCTCGTTGGCCTTCTACTTTACCCACCATGTTGTCCTACTCCGTTGATTGTTACCTCTTGTTGATGTGTCCAGAGCAAGCAAGCAGGACAATTCTTCTGTGGTGATCAAAAAGCTTTTCATCGGCTGACTTTCTGGACTAGATCGCCAGGGTTTTTCCCTAGTCTGTCTCAGTCTGGAAGTCCGCTGAAACCTGTCCTCACAGGTGACTCTGCTGGTGTTTTAAGGACTGATACAGCTTCCAGCATCGCAGCAACATGCAAGCCACAACAGTGCAAAAAACTGATAAGTGGTGGGCATTGTACTTAAAACAAACAAAACAAATTGCCATCAAGTTGATTCCAGCTTGTAGCGACCCTATATATGAAACTGGAAAGTTGCACATAACAATGGAAATTACTGTTAGAATATTAGGGTAATGACCAACATCCCTCCTTGCTAAATGATCCTCTAATGTTTTTGTGTTGTTTTTTCAATGGAAAAATATTTAAGCTGTGCATTTATTTCTCAGAGTCATCAGTTTTGTTTCAGACATTATGGTCATAATGAAAATGAACTTACTGATTTCAGGGTAAATTTTACTACAGTAAATTACAGATTCTCAGTAATGACATTTGCTTTATTCAAAACAAAGGCAGTGCGTGTTATTTTCTTAAGAGCACTAAACCAGAAGTTTTTTGTAATTGAACATATTTAAAATTTCCAAATAATGGGTTCATCTCAATAGGCAAGTCATTTAAGCACATTCTATAAAACAAACAAACAAGAATTTCATGGGCTAAGTAAATTGTTAAGCAAATTTGGATTTTAAAATATCAGCCCCAGATTGCTAAATTATATCATCTCTGTATAATACACCTATGGCTATGTTGTTGCTGTGTGCCGTCGAGTTGATTCCAACTCATGGTGACCTTATACAACAGAGTAGAACTGCCCTGTACATGTAATCGTTAGGCAATATTCAAATATTCAATGCAGAATCTCGGTGTATTATGACAGTTACACTATGTGTAGGGGCTAGAAAGGGGCCAAATGTTTCAGATATAGTAGGTCAACTCTTATAAATGTAATGTGAATTTTAAAAATTGCTAATAAAACAAACATTATTTGTTTTAGCCAATGTATGAAGAGGGTCAAGTCTTTATTATCTGCATATTTCAGTCATTTAAGTCAAAGACCTTGAGGTCATTCCTGATTTCTGTTATTTCAAACCTCATCTCAAAACCTTCACCTATCTTGTAGGTTCTAATATCAAGGTATAAACAGAGTCTAACCACTTCTCCCTGCCTCCATCACTGTTCTCCTGGTCCCAACCATCACTACCCTCATGGGTTGTCACTGTAATCTCTTAATAGGTTATCGCTAAGCCTCTTTTTGCTTTTATTTCACCACAAACTTCCTCCTCCAACACACTTTGTCTTCCACTCAACAGCTAGAGTGATTCTTTAAAAGAATTGGAACCAATCAGATCAAGTTATTTCTCTGTGACAAACTTTCCAATAATATTTCATCTCAAAGAAAATAAGGTTTTGACAAGGACCACCAACCTTCTAAAGAAACTGGGCCCCCGCCTCTCTGATCTCATCCTCGTTCAACATTCTCTCCCTCACTCATTGTGCTCAGACACCCATGCCTCCTAGGTGTTCCTGGGATTGCCAAGTCTCTCCCACTGCACATGTGTGCAATCCTGGCTCCTGCTGCTTCCAGAATTCCATGTGATTCCTCCCCCATTCCTGCAGGTCTCTTATGGAAAGCTGCCTTATCCAAGGTGAATTCCCTGAAACGAAAAAACAAAAACCAAACCCAGTGCCGTTGAGTTGATCCCGACTCATAGCGACCCTATAGGACAGAGTAGAACTGCCCCATAGAGTTTCCAAAGAGCACCTGGCAGATTTGAACTGCCGACCCTTTGGTTAGCAGCTGTAGCACTTAACCACTACACCACCAGGGTCTCCAGTTCCCTGAACATCCAGTATTAAAATGTAATCCCTCCTCCTTACTGTCTCTATTATCCTTTATATGTCTGCTTAATACCACTAAATACGTGCTTTTCTGTACATTTGTGTGTGTATGTACCCCCCCATATGTAAATACAATATGAGCAAAAGTCGGAGTTTTTTTTTTTTTTTTTTCTCTTCAGTCCTGCTCATGCTCAGGGACTGTTCCTGAAACATAGTATGGATTCCATAAACAATGTTTTAATGAATTTTGGAAAAAAAAAAAAAATCCTTTACACATTTATATTTTATACATTTTAATTAAAACTTATGGCCTTAAATTTTATTTAACTTATGCCATATTCAATATTCAAAACATATTTAACTTATGCCATATTCAAAACACATTAAGCCATGCCTCCGTGTGGTTATCTTTTTAAAAAGAGAGATCAGTATTGAGAAAACTTACACAAAAGAGATTTTACTTTTTATTAAATCGAGGAAATACACACATTGGAACTAATCCAATTCATTAAGAAGATAAAAGATTCAGAAAAAGAAGAATAAGTGTAGTTGAGAAGACCATAAAGTTTTGGGTGATTATGTAATTTTATTCAGTTATTTCTATTCAGAGAATTTCAGCTGAGAGCACTAAGCAATGCTCACATTTTCCTTATAACATCAGACTGTATCATTTCTGCCATTCTCCTCACCAGACACGGAATCCTATGCTTATCCAGAATGTGTATCTGAAGGATTGCCTATTCCACATGCGCATCTTTGAGAAGTCTGATTCCTCTTTTCACGTGTACCTGGATGTTTGCAGCGTACCAGTGAATTCACGTTGCTTTCGGGATGCACGGTTGCATCCATGAAGCCTGAAATTATCAGGCTTCAGATATTGCTTTATTACGTATATAAGTCACAATTATACATGTCATATATTTGACTGTGTCTTTTTATCAACATATAGTTGCAGTGAAATAATACTGTCTAGCAAAGAAGTAAAATAGATTAGGGAAAGTGTCTGGGCTAAATTTAAGAATCTGTTATTAACTTCTATTCACATGTTGTTTAACAAATATTTATTGAAGTCTAAGGGCCAGGAGGCTTGCTGGCTCCCACAAATAAGACAAGATTCTGCTGTCAAGGAACTTTCAGATCAAAAGGAGACATACATAAATAAATACCCCAAATGCATGTTATAATAGTAGAAGGAACATTAATTTTTGGAAGCATATGGTTCAGCTAATGATGGGGCTTCATGTTCCCAAAGCTGTTAATGCCAGAGCTCAAGTGTGAGGAATAAATAGAACCTCACCATGTACAGCGAGGTGGACGTGTCTTCAGCAGGAGAAGCAGGGGTCTGAAGGTTCTAGATAGAAAGCAGGAGAAGCAGGGGTCTGAAGGTTCTAGATAGAAAGATTATGCTGGTTTCAGACACTAAAGTGATTAAATAATGTTGAATGTTGATATCATCCAGGAGGTGGTGACAGTTGAAACTGGGAAGAGGGAGGGCCTGACCATAAAACCCATTGCCAGCAAGTTGATTCTGACTCATGGCATCTCCATGTGTTAGAGTAGAGCTGCCCCGTCATGTTTTCTAGGCAGTAATCGTTGCGAAAGCAGATCACCAGGCCTTCTTCTGCTGCTCCACTGGGTGGGTTTGAACTGCAAACCTTTAGATTAGTAGTCGAGTGCAAGCCATTTTGTACCACAAGGACATCTGTGACCATAAAGGGTGTTATATGATATACAAATGTTTTTTACTGTATTCTGAAATCAGCGAGGTACAGGGCAAACATTTGAAATAAAGGAGCGACGCGACCATCGTTGTTGTTAGGAGCTGTCGAGTTGGTTCTGACTCATAGTGACCCTATGGACTACAGAACAAACACTGCACCATCCTTAGAACTGTTGCTATTTTTGAGCCCATTGTTGCAGCCATTGTGTCAATCCATCTCCTTGAGCGTCCTCCACTTTTTCACTGTCCCTTTACTTTACCAGGAAACCCTGGTGGCATAGTGGTTAAGAGCTACAGCTGCTAACCAAAAGGTTGGCAGTTCAAATCCACTACGCACTCCTTGCAGACCCTCTGGGGAAGTTCTAATCTGTCCTATAGGGTTGCTGTGGGGTGGAATCGACTCAGTGGCAATGGGGTTTACTTTACCAAGCACGATGTGCTTCTACAGAGTTTGGTCCCTCTTCATAACATGTCCAGTGTTCATGAAACGAAGTCTCGACATCATCGCTTCTAAGGAGGATTCTAACTGTACTTTGTCCAAGACAGATTTGTTTGCTCTTTTGGCAGTCTGTGGCACATTCAGTATTCTTCACTATCACCATAATTCAAAGCCATCAATTCTTCTTTGGTCTTCCTTATTCATTGTCCAGCTTTTGCATGCATATGAGGCAATTGAAAACACCTGGCTTGGCTCAGGTTCACCTTAGTCCTCAAGGTGATATCTTTGCTTTTTAACACTTTAAAAAGACCACTTAAAGAGGTCTTTTGCAGTAGATTTGGCCAGTGCAATACATCATTTGATTTCTTGAGTGCTGCTTCCATGGGTGTTGGTTGTGGATTCAAGTAAAATGAAATCCTTGACAACTTCAATATTTTCTTTGTTTATCATGATGTCGTTTGTTGGTCCAGTTGTGAGGATTTTTGTTTTCTTTATGTTAAGGTATAATCCATACTAAAGTCTTTGATCCTCATACGTAAGTGCTTCAAGCCCTCTTCACTTTCAGCAAGCAGGGTTGTGTTATCTGCATAAAGCAGGTTGTTAATGAGTCTTCCTCCAGTTCTGATGTTGCTTTCTTTTTCATACAGTCATAAGATCATATTTACTATGTAAATAATTCCAGTAGAACTAGATTAGATGGAAAAAATTACTTTGTGCCCAGTTAAGAGAAAATTGCAATAACTAAGGAAGGAGATTGAGAACTCACTGAAGAGGCTCACAAATTAATTCTCAGTGACAGATTAAATGTCAGAAGAGAGGGCAGACCTATACAGACCGAAGCAGATTAGTGGTTGCCTAGGCTGGGGAAGTGGTAGAGGGCAAATGGGACTGATTGCAAATGGGTACGAAATTTGGGGATCATGAAAATGTTTTGAAATTGGATGATGGTAATAGTTGCATGTCAATAAATATACTAACCGAGAAAAATACAAACATTGCTATTGAGTTGATGCCTACTTATGGCAACCCCATGTGTTACACAGTTGAATTGCTCCGTAGGGTTTTCTTGGCTGTAATTTCGGCTGTTATTCTTTATGGAATCTGCTTCTGTAGAGATTACAGGCCTTTCTCCTCTACCGCTAGGTTGGTTCAAAACACCAACCTTTTAGATTAGTAGTCGAGAACAGTTTGTGCCAGCCATGGGCCTGTAAATATACTGGAATTCATTTAATTGTATACTTTAAAGAAGTGGAAAACTTGAAAGCATGTAAGCATCAATAAAGCTGTTAAAAAAAATCTTACCAAGGTTCTTGCTTAGTCAGATGGGTGATTGGTAGTGTCTGCCCTTTACTGGAATTCTCCACTCAGAACAACTGCAGTAGCTGGGGAGAGGGATTCAGGGAGAAATGTAGGAGTCAGGTGGTTTCTACGATAACTGTGAAATATTCAAGGGGAAATGGATAAACTACTGCGTGTCTGTGTCCAGAAATCAGAAGTGTCATCTAAACTAGAAATGTGGACTGCAGGATTTGAGCTTGTGGGAGTAGATTACCTAATCCATAAAGAGCGTGTGGATGGAGAAGTGAAGAGAGTTAAGGTTGGAACATTGGGGGAAACAAAAGAAAAACAAAACCCATCTCTAACTGGCAGGGGAAAGAGAATTTAAGTACGTGATTGAGAAGGAGTAAGCAGAGAGCAAGAGGCAAAAAGGGCCTGAGTAGTGTCATGAAATCAGAAAAGAAAGGGATTTAAGAAAGAGAGCATGGGCAACAATATTAAATACCATGCAGAGTTCATGCAAGCGATGTTAGGGCAGAACTTGGTTCACTGAATTTAGTGTAAAGTCCACGGTTGTATTTTTAAGAGCAGGTTAGTAAAATTATGGGCAGACCACAGGACTTACAGTCAATGGAAATTGCGGACAGGGGACAGTGAGTGTCCACAACTTTTTCAAGACACTGTAAAATTCACCAAGGGAGAGAGGGAGTAGTTGATAAAGAAGAGGACAATGAATAGAGATTTTTTTTTTCTCCTCAACGGAGGAGTCATGAGAGAGAGAGAAGAGATTGACATATAGAAACTACAACAGCAACAATGACAAATTGAGGGTGAAATAATTCGAATGCACAAGAGAAGAAAACTGTTGGAGAGAAGTCCTGGAGGAGGCTTTAAAAAAGTGACCAAGTTTTGGAATGTCATTTGAGTGAGAGGACAGAAAGCTGGCTTATAGATGATATATTAGTGACTTTCGAAACACCTCATTGCTAGTTAAGTGTGAACAAAGATGTTTTCTATTTTATTGTTTTAAAAAGTGATATTAGAGTCATTCTTCAGGAATTAAATATTCAAAATAGGTTGTCAAAATTATTTATGCCAATTCTCTTAGAATTCTCTTTGAGATTCTGAAAGTGCCAAAAACTGGTTTATGCTGAACCCCATTATTAGTTTAAACAGTAATTAATTTTCCATTTGTATTTGCATCCAAAAAGGGAGAAAGAGATTTAGAAAAGAGTAACATTAGGAAAAAGAACCACTAACTATAACCATGGCTTTGTCTACAGCAGAGTGGTACCCTATTTTGGGGCTAAGTTATTCAATTATCAAAGAAATAAAATTCTTTTTTAAGCAAAATTTGCTGTTTCCTCTACTGACAACTCATTAGGCAAAATAATTAATACGGATTTGGAAAAAAAAATCACTGTATAACATTTTCTTCTGATGAACAGTTTCTTACGGAACACACACTTCCTAGTTCCCAATGAATTTTAGTGTTATTCTGTGATGGCATTAATCTATTTCGTACGTATTTAGCTAGTTTTGCAAAATACATTCACTTTCTTATTTCCTCTCCAACTTCAAAAATATTATCTTTGACCTGGAAAGCAGGATTCAAAATCAGAACCTGATCTCAAAATCAAAAAATGCATCAGGTTCAAGAAGGAAGGAATTTAATGTGCCACACCAAAATCCCTTTGTTCATGCTTAACTGCTAAAATTCTAAGATTAGCAAGGGCAGTCAGTCAAACTTGCACCCCCTGCAGGAAACAAAAACACCATTGATTGAAAGCAATGGTTTGTGAAAGCTGGCAACTGGAGAAATGGCAAGCACCGATTTGGGAATTGGCATCGGAAGGATGGTCGCAGGCTCAGTCAGCCAAGAAGGGAGAAGGTCCTGTCAAACCTCAAGGATAAGTCTGGCAGAAGGGCACTGGCTGAGTCTGAGATGCGATTAGAAAGCCGAGAGTCAGCCAACGAGGCAGAGCACCCACATGCCTACATTTTTCTTGTTAGGTGTAAACAGCAAAACATGAAAAAAAAAAAAAAAAAAAAACATGAAATAAGACATGCAAAAATGGAGAAGTACAGGTTGCCATCACACTTTTCCACATTTGGAAAGAAGGGCTCTTTTTCTTGCACGGCAAATCAAAGATCCTGGAAAAGTTTTGGTTCATCTCTGTATGTGTTAGTTTGTAGAGAAGGGATCGTGTAGAATACGAAAAAGAAATTAAAAAGAAAACTTACTCCATAGCTATGTATACATTGAAACTACTGCAACCATTTGATATTGGATATGGGACAACAAAATAGGGAATGATGAAATTCTTCATTCTGGAAAACCAGAGCAATGACAGGAATATGATGTCTTTTTATCAAATCCATAGCAGATTCCCTATTCATTTGTACACATTTGCCAAAAAGGCTGTTCAGTATGCTAGCAGGAATCTTGCCATTCTGACTAACCAAGATGACTCAGAAAATTCCTATTATTTATTGGGAAAAGCTCAGCTACAAATGCTGTTTAAATATCGATGGGAACATCAGTTATCTGTAGCTAACTGCTCCTTTGGGCCACTATTCTAGTTTCATCTCCAAGTAGCTTCCCTGACACCCAGGTTCGTGCTCCTCGTTTGTGCTCTTGTAGCACATGGCACACTTCTCTCTTGGCACTTATCAATGTATAATGCAATGTTTTACTTATCTCTCTAACTTGACTTTAAGCTCCTTAAGAGAGGGGACCATGTTCTTTGCAAATTTGTTTCCAATGCTCCTAAAATAATGGCTGGCACAAGGTAGGAACCCAATAAATATGTATTGATTATTGAAAACCCAAGAGACCGCTGGAAGCCAGAGTTGAATAATGGCCAAGATATGTAGCTGGTGTGAACTTTAGTTCAAAATTATTCATCACTCAGTTTTTTTTTGCTGATTGTGCATGTGTGTTATTGGCTAATTCAAATTCTCTATGAGAGTAAAAGGAATATAAATCTATGAAAGATAATAGTGTGTATGGTGTGTGTGTGTGTGTGCACACCCTGGCTAACTAATGTCTTTATCAAGAAGACAACCAGCACATTCATCAGTGTTCATTTTTAATTTTAAAAAATGTTTGATATTATGTTTTGTCTTTATCAAATACAAAAATGATGAGTACAGTGACCAAAGTATGTAGCCAAAATGTTTTATGTAACAATTTGTTATATTTTACTTCCCATAACAAGAGATGTTGTTAATAGCAATTTTTATATGCTAACAGTGCCGTTTGTAAGAGGGTAAAGACTCAAATATATATTTTGAAAAGTCTGCTTGCAAACATTTCAATCACTTAATAGCATTTAAGTCCTAAATATGTGCGAACAATGCTGCGAATTATGTGATTTTTTTTTAAATGCCATGGGTCTGATTCTAGCTATTAAGCTTTACAATTCTTTAAGTTGACTCATGTTATTTTGGAAATACAAAGCTAAATAAGACAAATAAGCCATGTATACTGTTAAGCTCATGCAATACAGGTATTTCTTTTCCCATACTAAATGTTAAAAGACTGATTTGAATTGTCATATACATTAAAAAATTTTGTCAGTCGGTGGATTTGCCTGGGAAATTGGTAGGCTATCCTTGAGGTGATACTGTTGGTTCTTTAGAGTCTAGAGTAATGATGAGTAAATGCTATTTCTTTTAAAACCACACAAAAATATGCTGTTTGTGTGAATTGCTTAGAAGGGGTGCTTACTAAAAGGAGACACAGGAAACGCAATCTGTGCGCTTGAATTTGGGCAGCCCCCTTGTGGCTGCTTACTGAATTGCAGGGCAGTCTCTGCAGGGAGGCCTGACCTTGAAGCCGCAGAGTCTTGATTGGGGCTATTATGAGCAAAAAGACGGCATTATGCTGAGTAAATAAGAGCCCAAAATACAAGGAGTGGGTGAAAGCTTTAGCATCCGTATTCGGATCTGTTAATTTCTTTTGGGAAGGGCATGAGTCCCTTTTTATTGATCTTTTCTGCGATAAATGATCCAATCAAAGACCTATCCACTGGTGCTTGAGGCGGTTTAGGTAAACATAAACCCAGGTCCAGAAGTGCTAGTTTTAATAGGAAGTGCAACCTCAGAGCACTACTTCAAATTGCCAGGTGGCCACAATTATCGTCTTTTTTTCCCCGGTGCCATAAATAGTGGAACATGATTCATATTCGAGTGAAAAAAAATGTATTTGTGAACCAAAATTAATGTGATGTATTAGATAAACAGGTTTAATTGACTAATCTTTCTCCAATGACGAGAAAACCAAAGCGTTTTACATGCATGTAAGTAAACATATTCTCCACGAAAATATCACCCCTGCAGCACCCATGACCGTCGCATCCTTCCTGCCGATTCAGGAAAAGTGCATGTTTCAAAGAGAACAGCTTCCTCTTCCTTAGCTTCTGAACTTCGCTTTTTTTGCACCCAGTAAACAAAGAGCCAGCTGGTTGTGGGGGATACACTAAAGCCTTGAGAGTCCCAGCTGCCCCCAAACCAGTGGCGTCACACTGGGTGACAAGGTCAGAGGGGGTGACCAAAATGACGGTCTATAAAAATATTCTTGTAGGTAGTTATAACAACAAAAACTTCTTTCTCAAGCCCAGCTTACGTATATCAATATACCCACAAGGCTGCAACTCTGTGCTAATTTACGTTGTGAACCTAACGCGTGCTGCTTAGGGCCTTCATTCCTACCCGACTACGGTGATACTTCGAATTGTGTGGTTTTGTCTCACTCACTACAAACACATGCTGCTGTTTTTGTTGCTGCCAGTGTCTTTATGTCTCTGATTTTGTCAAATTTTCTGGTATATTACCTGCAATATTGTGCTGTTTGTGTATTTGTGAACCTGTAACAGTTAATTACATCAATTTTTTGAGAATGAAGTAGTAATTCAAGGAAAAGAAGGACTGATATCCTCGAATTAAAATTTATGAGTAGCATTAGACTTGACCAAGGATTCTGTATGGCCTGGTACAGGAGACGAACCATGGGGTGGGCTTGGTGCCATGAATTACAACACTGGTGACACCAAACCTAGTGATGGCACTGCTACAAATACAAATATATCTCTGATCCCTTCTTTGGTTCCATTTTATACTTTTATCAGTTGTTTCGTTCAACAAATACTTAATAGAGACATTTTAAAAGCATTACCAAGGCACTGTGTTAGGCAGTGTGAAGAACAGAATATAGTATCCTGATATAGAAGAAGAAAAATGTAACTAACTATAAGTATCAGACTTGATAGAGAGTGAAATTGCCTTCATAAGATTCAGGTAAAATGATCAGATTCACAGCAAGTAGAATTCCTTCTGGCTGAGTGGTGGTTGCAGTACAGATGGTAGTAGTATAGATGCAGGAGGCAGTATACGTGGAGGTGGTAGTATAGGTGGTGGCAATATAGGTGGTGGTGGTAGTACAGGTGGTGGTGGTAGTACAGGTGGTGTAGTATAGATGGTGGTGGTAGTACAGGTGGTGGTGGTAGTACAGGTGGTGGTGGTAGTACAGGTGGTGGTGGTAGTACAGGTGGTAGTAGTATAGGTGGCGGTGGTAGTACAGGTGGTGGTGGTAGTACAGGTGGTAGTAGTATAGGTGGTGGTGGTAGTACAGGTGGTGGTGGTAGTACAGGTGGTAGTGGTAGTACAGGTGGTGGTGGTAGTACAGGTGGTGGTGGTAGTATAGGTGGTGGTGGTAGTATAGGTGGTAGTGATAGTATAGGTAGTGGTGGTAGTACAGGTGGTGGTGGTAGTACAGGCGGTGGTATATAGGTGGTGGTAGTACAGGTGGTAGTAGTATAGGTGGTGGTGGTAGTATAGATGGTGGTAGTACAGGTGGTAGTAATATAGGTGGTGGTGGTAGTACAGGTGGTGGTGGTAGTACAGGTGGTGGTAGTACAGGTGGTGGTGGTAGTATACGTGGTGGTGGTAGTACAGGTGGTGGTGGTAGTACAGGCGGTGGTATATAGGTGGTGGTAGTACAGGTGGTAGTAGTATAGGTGGTGGTGGTAGTATAGGTGGTGGTGGTAGTACAGGCGGTGGTATATAGGTGGTGGTAGTACAGGTGGTAGTAGTATAGGTGGTGGTGGTAGTATAGGTGGTGGTAGTACAGGTGGTAGTAATATAGGTGGTGGTGGTAGTACAGGTGGTGGTGGTAGTACAGGCGGTGGTATATAGGTGGTGGTAGTACAGGTGGTAGTAGTATAGGTGGTGGTGGTAGTATAGGTGGTGGTAGTACAGGTGGTAGTAATATAGGTGGTGGTGGTAGTACAGGTGGTGGTGGTAGTACAGGTGGTGGTAGTACAGGTGGTGGTGGTAGTATAGGTGGTGGTGGTAGTACAGGTGGTGGTGGTAGTATACGTGGTGGTGGTAGTACAGGTGGTAGTAGTATAGGTGGTGGTGGTAGTATAGGTGGTGGTGGTAGTACAGGTGGTAGTAATATAGGTGGTGGTAGTACAGGTGGTGGTGGTAGTACAGGTGGTGGTGGTAGTACAGGTGGTGGTGGTAGTATAGGCGGTGGTGATAGTATAAGTAGTGGTGGTAGTACAGGTGGTGGTAGTACAGGCGGTGGTATATAGGTGGTGGTAGTACAGGTGGTAGTAATATAGGTGGTGGTGGTAGTACAGGTGGTGGTGGTAGTACAGGTGGTGGTGGTAGTATAGGTGGTGGTGGTAGTATAGGTGGTGGTAGTACAGGTGGTAGTAATATAGGTGGTGGTGGTAGTACAGGTGGTGGTGGTAGTACAGGTGGTGGTGGTAATACAGGTGGTGGTGGTAGTACAGGTGGTGGTGGTAGTATAGGTGGTGGTGGTAGTACAGGTGGTGGTATATAGGTGGTGGTAGTACAGGTGGTAGTAGTATAGGTGGTGGTGGTAGTATAGGTGGTGGTAGTACAGGTGGTAGTAATATAGGTGGTGGTGGTAGTACAGGTGATGGTGGTAGTACAGGTGGTGGTAGTACAGGTGGTGGTGGTAGTATAGGTGGTGGTGGTAGTACAGGTGGTGGTGGTAGTATAGGTGGTGGTGGTAGTATAGGTGGTGGTAGTACAGGTGGTAGTAGTATAGGTGGTGGTGGTAGTACAGGTGGTGGTGGTAGTACAGGTGGTGGTGGTAGTACAGGTGGTTGTGGTTGTACAGGTGGTGCTAGTATAGGTTTTGGTGGTACTCCAGGTGGTGGTAGTACAGGTGGTGGTGGTAGTACAGGTGGTGGTGGTAGTATAGGTGGTGGTGGTAGTACAGGTGTGGCGGTAGTACAGGTGGTGGTAGTCGTACAGGTGGTGGTATACAGGTGGTGGTGGTAGTACAGGTTGTGGTAGTATAGGTGGTGGTAGTAGTACAGGTTGTGGTATATAGGTGGTGGTGGTAGTATAGGTGGTGGTAGTACAGGAGGTGGTGGTAGTACAGGAGGTGGTGGTAGTACAGGAGGTGGTGGTAGTACAGGTGGTGGTGGTAGTACAGGAGGTGGTGGTAGTACAGGTGGTGCTAGTATAGGTGGTTGTAGTAGTACAGGAGGTGGTGGTAGTACAGGTGGTGTAGTACAGGTGGTGGTGGTAGTATAGATGGTGGTGGTAGTACAGGAGGTGGTGGTAGTACAGGTGGTGCTAGTATAGGTGGTTGTAGTAGTACAGGAGGTGGTGGTAGTACAGGTGGTGTAGTACAGGTGGTGTAGTACAGGTGGTATAGTACAGGTGGTGGTGGTAGTACAGGTGGTGGTGGTAGTACAGGTGTTGGGACAGAAGGTGATGCTTCATAGCGATGGGGCCGGTTTGTTAAAGTGGGCTTGATAGATGCCAAGGATTTGGGCTTGTTATAGCAAATCTTCATTTCTTTCTTTTATATACATGTCTCTTAGTCTTTTTGGTCTAATCTCTCAACACTGTCAGGAAAGAATCAAGTAAACATGAAAACAGCTCAGAGTTCTTAAGGTCTTAATATTCCCTGAGGTATACATTTTAATAAACAATTTTTTTAAGCCTCAAGAACGAATCTCTAATGGTAGAAATGCTGGCACAAGTAATAGGACATAATGAGATTTTTCGGTTAGGAAAACATTATCGTAATCTCTAAAGTCATAAAATTGTGGGGAATTGCCTTCCCCATCTATATCCCATGGAGTGGTGGGGGCTTTCCTATCAAGGGAGGCTGACTGGTGGTGTAAACTTAGGCTCCTTTATGAGCGCCTTTGGATCTCAGCCCCTCTACCCTTGCTAATTAAGCAGATCATAATAGCGGGTGGTTTGGTTCAACCACTGATTTTCATGATTAGTGGCCATCGGATTCCTGCGGACTTGCTGACTTTGGATTTCATGATACTTAAGGTTTGTTCATTTCAGTTTTATGTTGTTCTATGGGTAAGACTTTAAGGATCATATAAAATTTTGAGTCAGGATCCGTGTAACATTGAACAAGTTACTTATCCCTTTGAAATTTATTTACCAATGATGTATAATATCATAATTAATTTCTGCTAGTCATTGTTATAAATTATTGTATTTATAAATTACATATTATGTTTAAATCATGTATTACAGAATTCCATAAATGATTGTACGTTATTGAATGCACAGCACACTGCCTCTTGCCTACAAGATGTCCAGGGTGCCAGAATCCCTGTGCACTGTTGGTGCTGGTCACCAAGGACAGGAAGTCTCCTAGATTACAATTTTGCATGCAGCCATCCCACTTCCCTGCAACACACGCCTGCATTCTCTGTACTAAATATGGCTTCTACGCTGTTGACTATTGAGCTATCTATAAGTCCATACTTGATACCCCTTTTCAGCAAGTCTTTGCTTAAATTATCTTTGTCATCTGGCAAATCCTAAAAGGTTAGCAGAAAATAGTTCAGCAGATAAATATCATTAACACTTAGCTTGTATTTGAAGCTCCGGAAACTGCAAAAGGGGGGAAAAAACAATGAAAAAGAGTGCTTAATATAAGCTAATGTGAAATAGGAGAAGTCCGTTATTGACTGTTGGCAAATAGTCTTCCAATGCAAGATCAAAACTGAGTCCATTTGGAAGGTCCATGTTTACATTAAAATCGTCTTTAACTCCACTTTTTCCCTCAGTTCCCATACTTAAATAACTTAATTTTTTACTGCTGCGAACATTTGTGACTTACCTTTTCAATTATACTGCAAGTTCTTAGAAGGCCTAGAAGGTGACTTTCACCTTTCTGTATCTCCTTTACAGAATGTTGTACACAGGTGCTGCTCGGTGAATACGTGGGGATTGAAAACTGTCTCCTTTTGGTCCTACAGTCCTGGTTGCTCTTGCACACACTAAAGACGTGATCTCAGGGTCCCTGTCAAAGAGTGGTATTAATGCAAAGCTGGTGTCGAATGGAGAGCTCACTGCTGCACTCTCTGGAATGCAGAGATCAACTCTGCTAACAAGAGTTTTAGAGATATTTCATTTAAAAACATTTTATTCTGATGCTTTTCTATTGAACGCTTTCAAAAAATGTAAAGCCAATTAACATTGTGAGCAACAATCCAACACCAAACTGGCATTTAGCTTTGATTTCGTGAGAAGAGATCTAAGAATCCTGAAGCCTGGTATCAGTTTCATTTCCAAATGTGGGGAGAAAAAAGTTCTTGTTAATTGAAGTAGTAAACAGAAAATAATTATTTTACTTAATCTCTTGGCACTGAAAGTTATTAATGGTAATGACCCATTCTTTTCAAAGCAGGGGAAGCATCTTGAACCAGATGGAATCAAAATTCGTAGTTTATTTAGGGTTTTGCAGTGTTTTGGAATATTATTCTAAACGTCAGTGGTCATGTATTTCAGGATAATAGGTGATTTGTAAAATATGTGAATGTTGAGCGATAAGTAATGTTATCCTTAGGCATAATTATTGTTTCCTTGCTTGTCTAAATAAATTTAATATATATTGGCAATAAAGAAATGGGTGAACAAATGCATGACTGACCATTTAATTGGAGGATTAGAGTTAGTTGGTTCTATCTAAGAGATTATACTTTGAATCATAACCAGGTTTCCTTCTTTGAATCTGATGAACGATAAGGGGAATAGTTTCAATGACAACACGTGACTTTGGAAGAAGACATAGAGCTTGTGTTGGAAATTGAGGCAGAGAAGTGAAATGATCGATTAGAAATATGAAGCAAGAAACCAATTCCAGGATGTTCCAAATGACACTACATGTCTGAGCATTCAGGAAGCACATTCAGGTTGAAGGGATTGCTAGAAACAGTTTGTAGTGAATTGTTCAAAGTTGTTAATAATACTGGCTTTTGTGAAACAAATGTTCATGATTTATATAAGCTTAAATCTTCGGCTTCAGACACTGAGAATAAAGACTGGAGACAGAACAACGGATGACAGCGAAAAGACGCGGTGTCTCAATCAAACGGATACCCTCACTGTTGGCAGGGAACTTCAGTCAGTTAGGACAGAGCTCAGCGAGGGAGATCAGCTTATCTGTTCTTAGTTTCCCTTTGAGCTGACCACGTAGTATTTACTAGAATGAAGCCTGAGGGAGTTCCTTCTGAGAATAAAGGTCTCAAGCTTGCTATGAGTCCACAGATCTACAATAAAGGAGCAGTTTTTCGATAGTATGTTCCAGTCATTCAAATAGCAGATTATTTATGAACGTGCTCTCAGCATACTTCTCTACCCCAAGGAGTAGGAGGTTAACAGTGACATAAAGTGCTTACTCCTTATCCAGATTAAGTGAAGAAAAAACATAATCACATTTGTTTGAAGGGCTTCCTTTAGGACATTTCCTTGCCTTCCCTTTGCGCCAGTGTGAGCTACGCTTACTTATCACAGGGCGTCTCATACCAGCTTGCAATCATATATTCATGGTTCTGTCTCCACTACTTGACTGTGTTGTCACTGAGACAGAAATACAGTTTTAGTTTTATTTCCTTGAACAATGACGCTAGCACTATCACTGTCACATACTGACACTCAGACACCACCTGTTGGTGAACCTAGAAAAAATAGGTCTTAGGGCATTTAAGACAGGAAAATAAAGGCACACAAGCAAACGTTTAAGGGTTACAAAAAACAACACATTTCCTCTTGCTTTAAAACCACTTTTCTCTCCTTTTCACTTATTGTTGCTAATTGAGGACTCCTGATAGCCAATGTTTAAGCGCTTGGCTGCTAACTGAAACGTTGGCAGTCCAAACTCACCCAGAGGCTCCATGGGATAAAGACTTGGAGACCTGCTTCTGTAAAGATTGTAGCCTAGGAAACCCTGTGGATAGTTCTACGCTGTCACATGGTGTCGTGATGGGTAAAAAATCAATAGCTCTTAACAACAACAGTGGTCTTTGTACACCTTCACTGTCAGCCCCTTCACCTTGCCTTTCCTGCGTTTAATCACTGGGCTCAGATGGAGGACAGAGAATGGAGCTCCTACCTACTGCTGCTCTTGTAGTCATTGGCTCATGGAGCATCTCTGAGGTTTTTCTCTATCTCTGTCCTTTGGTTTAGACATGACATTTGGATCTATTAGAATTGAGATTGCTTATTGAAGCCCTAATTAATAACACTTCTTTCTGTCCCAGAGCCCCATCTCCCTAAAAGGTCCTTTCCAAACTCCCCGTCCTCATGAACTCTACTGATTCTTAGTTTTTAACAGCAAATACAGAGTTGGCAGGGCATGGTGATAATTCAAAAATATTTTTAATAGAAAAAAGTAATCTATGATAAGGAGGGTTTCCTTTGAACATTAGTTGAGGCAGGCTTTTTACCCTCTGAGCTCTCTGCAGCAACTGAGTTCTCAAGACAGAGTTATAAATGGTTCTTAGCATTGTACTCAGCGGTGGACGGCACATTTTTTCACTTAACTGAAAACTCATGTGAGGTCTCGTCTCCATCATCGTTTCCATACATGTATCAAGGCCTGTATGAGGACATAGATGTTGATATTGGAAGACTAAGACTTTGTGATTTCTTTGCTTGAGGAAAGAAAAGTAGAAGTGGTAGAGGTGAGCAAACAGCTGTAAAATTTCAAAGCATCGTTTAGTAATGACTGCCTTTTAAGAGTTAGAACAAAAGCGGAGTGTACAGTGTGTACTGCATACTAATCAAAGTGTGTTCAGAAAGTTCAAGTTCAAACCTCACTGTGTCTAAATATTTTCATTATTTATTACAATTAGCATATGCATGATTCATGTTACCTGTCTGCCTTATTCAGGAGTACTCGTCCTGTGGAGTAGCACTTAATGGAAATTTGGACAAATCTCTTCCACCAGCTTTTGATAACAGTCCTAACTGAGCCAAGGACTGTCAGTCAGCAAAATGTTGCACAGCTCAAACCTGAATGTTCATGGTAGGTTGAAACAGTGCAGAGCCAAAACGTCTTACTTAATATCTTCTATGCAGCAGGCAAGGAAAATTAGCCCTCATGTTATAATTTGAAAAATGAGTCATGGTAGTTAATTAACCTATCTAATTCCACAAGGTAAATGAATGCCTGAGTCAATTCACAATTAACAATTTAAATAATCTCACTTTTAAAGTAGCCTGATAATGCCTATATTTAAAATCAGGGACTAACAGCTCTGATATTTTATCTATCCTTGATTAGCATAAGTGTCGAACTTCTATTCTAAACAGCAAACTTGTCTGAAGGCAGGAAACTGTCCTTAGATTTTTTATGTCCTTCTTGGGAACAGATGTGATGCTTTACACCTAGAAGGCCCTTAATAAATTTCTTAAAAAATAAATTATGTGTTCCTTCTTCAAACTCATAATTTAAGTTATGAAAATTTTTACAAAGGAATTGAGAGGAGGAGTTCGATGCAACCTGCGCTCACCGAGCCTCTGGCCTGTGAACTGGCTCCATGTATAAATTCCAGCAGGTCTGTGTCCTCCAGGAGGTTTTAAGCTGTTGACAGTTACTTACCTTTCCAGGAACCATGCTGGACATAGAGTCTACCACCTAGATGGTATTTCACAATTAGTGAACTCAGATCAACTGATCAAAGCCAAAGGAAAACTGCTCTGACGGATAAAAGAAAACAGTGTTTTAACAGGTAAAGGTAGAGTCATATTTATTTTTAGAATTTTATGTTTTTGGCAAATCAAGTTACTCCTGTGTAAAATATGGATGCTGAAGTTTGTGTTCAGATAATTCCAAAATCTATGTCTCATATTCTCATATTTCTAACTGCCCACTGGATTTGTATGCCCAGATGCTCCATCAGGTGCCCCAAACTCACGATATATAAGGTTGAATTCACCACCTTCCCATTCCGAAATAACTGGCTATAAAATTTGTTCTCTTTATCTTAGTTAATGGCATCTCCATGTGCCTGGCTCCTTAAATTAGGTATCTCAGAGCCTTCCTAGACTTTTAGCTCTCAGAATTATCCCTCGTCGTGATCAACCTGTCCCCGATCTTGTCAAATCTAATTCCAAAAGATATTTCAATTGTAGCCTCTCCTTCCCTTCCCTATTGTCATTGTTGTAATTCAGTCTTAATCTTCTAAACTGTTAGATGAGTCCTCATCCCTTGTGGACTTGAACCCTTCAAAAGGCCATCCTTCATACTGTTTCTAGAGTTATCTTCTTAAAAAATAAATGACACCCAGATTCCTATTACTTATAAGACAATGACCAATTTTATTTCTTTGGCATTTAAGAAATTTCATAATTTGTTCCTCACCCTACCCCTCCACCTTCCTCCACCCTCTGGGCCCCGTGGCGGATACACAGTCGCATTCCCGCTTTCTTTGACCTCATCTTACTTTTCCTCTCAGGTGTGACTAATTCTTTCCTCAAAATGTTCTTTCTTATTTTCATCACCTATTGATCCTTCACGACTTGGCTTAAATTTCTCCTCTTATGTGAAAATGTCTTGGAACCTTAGACGTTTACCTATTTACTCTCTGTGTTTTTTCATTCTCTCTTGTTTTAGAATTTATACCTACTTTGATTATATTTGTCTTTACTTGTGTGTCTCTTCCCAGAGGTAACACATGAAGACCAGATAAAATTCTTACCTAGGTTTATATTTCCAATACATAATGTGCCTAGTAAATAGAATGCACTCAGTGGATATCTGACTTCCTGCCTTCTGAACATATTTTCTTCTCTCTTTTTACCCCATGAAAATTCATTTGAACCTCTAAAAGTGTAGGGTTGAATCTGATCTAGTACTAAATACTTGTTCTAACTATACGAGTTATATTTTTAAATGGGTAGCCATTTTATGGAATTTGTATAAACTAGAAAGGAAAAAGGTCATTAAAATTTTTTTCTATGATTCAAATTTTAAAATCATGTGGTTGATGGTGGCACCTACTGGCCAAGTGTGATATTGCATCCCGGATCTATTGTTTTTTTCTAAAAATGAGGGCAGAAGACAAACTCTTCTGGGCAGGTACTAATTCAGTAGAGGAAAAATCAGTCAGCGCTGTGGAGTGACGTGGAAGGCCCACATCAAGGAAGACTCTTCAGAGCTCTTCACACGTTGAATACCAATCCAAGGAACGGTTACTCTTTGTACGTACAGCCTTCACTGTGGGATAGAGCAGCCAACGTACCAAACTTGTAATTGACCAGAAGTCTCCATTTCAGTCATTTGACATATCCTTTCATGGGATCTTATCCTAAATCAACAATAAAAAGTCAACAGAAATCAGAAGTTGCTTTAAATTATTCTCAAAAATCGCCTTCCTTCCACTAGATATTGACTGAGCCCTTGCTATGCACAGAACACCCTATTTGGTAGTGAAAAAAAAAAAATTTTTTTTTTTTTTTTTTACTATACCACAGGAAGCCCTAAAAAATAAAATAAAAATAAAAAACTATACCACAGGAAGCCCTGGTGGCATAGTGGCTATGAGCTACTGCAGCTAACCAAAGTGTGGACAGTTCAAATCTGCCAGGCAGTCCCTGGAAACTCTCTGGGGCAGTTCTGCTCTGTCCTGTAGGGTTGCTGAGTTGGAATCAACTCGACAGCAATGGGTTTGGTTTTTTTGGTTTTACTATACCATAAGGACACGTGATGAACATATAAAGTCATCTCTTTCAATAATCTCATGCTCCATTTGAAGTATAACAATTAGATTATCACAATGACTTGTTTACTGTAGATCGCTAAGTTTAGTAGTTATAGATTCTACTCTAGTAATGAGGAATATGTTGAAATTTACATACATATTTAAATACAGTAAGAATTAGAAAGTATTGTACTGTTCCTGTTTAAAATTGTCTAATCTTCAGTGGGAAACCCTGGTGGCGTAGTGGTTAAGTGCTATGTCTACTAACCAAAGGGTTGGCAGTTTGAATCTGCCCGGTGCTCCTTGGAAACTCTATGGGGTAGTTCTACTCTGTCCTGTAGGGTCACTATGAGTCGGACTTGACTTGACAGCACTGGGTTTTTGGTTTTAATCTTCAGTGTATTGAAGTGATTTGTGTCAGCTTAAAATTTTTTAATCAGAGATAGTGACTAATACTGGTTCAGAAATTCCCATGCTGATACCAGGTGAGAACTTCTTGGCGTAAAGAAACTGAACAGAGAATACGTGAACAAGTGTTCTGAGATTTGTGGTATCCAGCTACTCCAACTCTTCAACAAACAAATACACCTCCCTCTGCCGCACTGGTCAAGCTCATTGGCTCTGAGGCCAGATGGCTGGGCTAGCTGAGTCCACTCCTTAAAATCTGTGTGATCCTATTTAATCACTTAGTCTCTCTCCACTTCAATTCCTTATCAGTAAAATGGAGGTGGCATCTACCTGACAGTTTTGTTATAAAAAATAAATGAGAAAATGCCTTTAAAACATTTAGCAAATATATTTGACACATACTAACTGCCTTATAAATGTTAACTGTTAATATTTTTAACCTCAGACAACCAAAAGTCTCCATAAACTGTTGGACACCTTCATGTCTCAGTATTTTTGTCCATCCAGTCTTTTCTGCCAAGATAAAGTGCATTTTCCTTTCCTTTTTGCACTGAAGGTTTCTAATTTTGTCTCACGGCCACATCATTTCTTCTCTAAAGCTATCATTTATGTCTCTAGGTAGAAGTTAATGACCACCATGTCTTTCAATAATATTAAAGTTTTCTCCAATATAGCACATTGTTTTATAAATCCAGATATGTCTTACTGTGCCTGTCTCTTCATGGGGTGTGAGGGCTGAAAACTTTTCAAGGAGCCAGAACTGGGACCCTTGGATATTGGTCAATAATCATTCAACTCCTCTCTCGCCCGCCCAGCTCCCAAGGTCGCACTTCACATTCCCTGACACATAGTGAACATTCGACAATTGTTTGCCGATTTATTTGAATTTAATGAAAACACAGCAAAAACAAGGAAACAAACCCATTCAGTGAGCACAGCATCTTAGGCTGTTGAAGAAATAGAGAAAATAGGAGCTGCGTTTGGTTGTGAGGTAAGATCTGGGAATGATTCCAGCATCTCCTTTCCTTCTGACCCTAAATGTTTGACCAGTGGGAGTTTGGGGCTTCCATCAGCTTTGCTTCCAGACAAGCTGTTGCAATCTCAGAGGGCCTGGCCCATCAGGGTGAGTCTCTTTGCTTGACAGAAGGCCTCAGCTGCCTCTTCCCTTCAGCTTGCCTTCTAACTGTGGGCAAGCAGTATGCTTTGGCTTTGAGTGTGTGGAGGAAGGAAGGTGAACAAGTTGGTACTCGTGGTCTCTCTCTAAGACTTTGTGGATGAGGCTGGAATCCCAAGGTCAGGACACAGTCATCAACTTCCAAAAAGTAAATATCTATTGGCCATTCCATTGTAGTACCAAGGAATCAGAAAAGCATTTTTTAAATCCCTTTTTATTTGAATATCTTCGTTAAATATCTTTTATAATACAAGAAAAAATGTATTGTGAAAAGGTGGCTATGGAGGTAGGCAGACAGACCTTGGTTTAAATTCTAAACTGCATGACCTTTTTGGAAGTGTTACTTAAAACATTTGAAATGGTTTTTATTCAACAATACAAAACACAATGTGCTTGTATAATACAATATATAACTTGTATAATGCAAGTTTTGATACAGATCAAACAAGATATATCTATATATAATATAGATATAAAGTTTTGCACATAGTAAAAAAAGCAAACCACGCCAAATCCAACCTGTTGCTGTTGAGTGAATTCCGACTCAAAGTGACTCTACAGGACAGAGTAGAACTGCCCCATAGGGTTTCCAAGGAGCACCTGGTGAATTCCAATTGCCAACCTTTTGGTTAGCAGCCATATTTCTTAACCACTACACCACCAGGGTTTCCAAGCACTCCATATACTACATTTTCTCACTTATTCTTTGTAGACAATTTTAAATGGAAACTGTATTCAGCAATAACTTGGTGAATTTTTTTTATCATTTTTAATAATAAGGATGAAAATTATAAGGATATTGTGACAATTGACGAAGCTCTAGGATGATGACCTGGACACAAACGAATGACCCTTGAAAGTGCTGTGATTTTTCATTCAGATCTCTGAACTGTTCTTGTAATTCTTGGTCTCCTCCGGTCAGGTGTGGAAAATGAAAAGATATCTGTGAATAGTTGTATTTTTCAGATTCAGATTCTTGGTCCATTGAATATCTCATGTTTTAATGAAGTTTTGATAGGTTCTCTTTATTCTAAGGTGTAGGTAAAATGGAGAAAAGAAAAAGAAAAATCAGTCCCTCCTACTTTCTGACTTCACACGTTTGAAGTTGAAGCAGAGGGCAGATGATCACGTTATTCACTCTCTGCCTAGCGCAGCCCTTAAAATGAAGGCCTCTAAATGCCTGCCTGATTAGCTGCTCCTATTCACACTGCAAAGAATTCCGGGTAACATAAGAAGTAAGTTCATTGAAAGTTCATTAGACTCGATTCTGGAAACATCTTTTTGGTATTTATTTTTCCCAGAATTTCTCTACCCATCTAATTTCTATTCCTCCCATTTCCTTCCCATTCCACGTTTACCTTGAGGTAGTCTACACTTGGCTTTCTGGAATGATCAGTGTTTGCATTTCTTAGATACAAGCATCCTGATGAAGCCGAGATGCAAGAATTCAAGAGCACAGGTTGTGGTACAATGTTGTCTTAACCCCCTCGCAATGTGAACTTACCGCTCTTGTGTGTATAGATGTAGATAACCCAGAATATACCTGTAATGACCTCATTACGTTTCTTCTTAACACGTTAGACTGATTTACTTGTAGTTTGTTTTTTTTTTGGGGGGGGGGGAGGGAGAGGACAGTATCTTCATGATCTTTGTATCCTAGCATCCAGCACCAAAATAGGCCCCAAATAATTGTTTTTGAGAGAATAAACATTCCCATAAACACATGAATTCAGGTCTTCTAGAATTTTTTTATTTCTAAGTGCTTTTCTTTCAACAGTCATCAATTATCTATAATGTCTCAAGAACATTGATCGTTGCTGGCCATTGGGGACCTAGGAATATGAATGGAAATAACACTCTCACAGTTGCATTCTTTACCAAGTTCCAATTCTGTTGGTGCTGTGGCACAGGACTATGTTAAGTCTACAACTGGAAGGGGCTTTATCTCTTTCTCAATCCCATCAGTGGAAGCAAGAGTGCTAATATAGCACCACACTTGTTAGGGCTGGCTTAGGACACATGTGGAGCTGAGGTTTCCAGGATGTTGATCTTTAGGACCAAGGTTCCTCTGGGTCAGGCAGGGCATGCACGAGTATAAATCATAGTTCTTCAAGGTGATCAGTGCTGTACAGGAAGGGGATGTGGTCCACCAGGGAGCGTGGAAAGATACAGTAGGAGGTACATTTGTTAGCAAAATTTTTTTTCTGACTTTTTACTCTATACTACATGGCCTCTGAATAACACAGGGATGGCATTGCCTACAAGGAACAGTGCACCCCTCTGCCAGCCCTGTCTCCCTCCCTGCAGTCAGTGCTGTTCATTGTACCATGAGAGTGTATAACAACCACACGGAGCTTCCATTGGTGAATTACAGCTTCCTTTACAGTAAAATTTGGAACTTAATTGTCTTTATATCTCATTAGCTTTTTGCAAAGTATGTTGCCCATTGCAAATCCTGTAGATTGAGTCCTGCCTCATTCACATAACTATCTCTAATCCTGCCTCATTAACATCATAGGGATTAGCATTTATAGCACATAGGATAATCAGATGACAAAATGGAGGAGGACCACACGGTACTGGGAATAATGGTCTAGCCAAGTTGTCACACATTTTGGGGGGACACAATTCAATCCATAACACACGGAATGCTATGTCAGAAGTCGTAAGTGTCCACCACCAGGAGGTACCCAATCTGGGAGTAATTCCTTTTATCTCTCTTTTGCACCTTTATCAATCAATGGTTTAGAGGACTTCAGACCTCACTGTTCTTCGCCTTTTTCAGATGGAAAATTGTTGAGTTCTGAAATTAGATGTATTCATTTGTACTTTTTCTTCAGTTTATAAATTATTGATACAAAATTATAAAGGGGAGGGAATAAGCTGCCAGGAAATTTGTCTTATAAAAGCATAACAAAATCAAGTGTCACAAATATAGCATTGTGTTCAACTTCCCTTGCTTTCGAAATAAATTCTGCAATTGCTCTTCACTTTCATTTCCCATAAATGTCTTGGCTTCACGTTAGCATTTATGTGGCATTAGGAGACCATTTTCCTGTGGCAACAGTCTATTACAATGACATTATTTCACTTGAAAACACTGATTGTTTCTTAAATGTAGGCTATATACCTTGTCATTCCTGGTAAGTGCATTAAAATACTAATTATAACTCTCGTTAGTTTTCGTCTTTGAGTGACAAGTTCGTAAGTGTTACCCCACGTGACGCCATGATGTCTGCCGTTACTTCGTTGGATGAATATATAGACGCAGAAATTGTCACTTTTGTTCTGAGACTTCTTTTATTTGGTATTCGCATAGGCGCATCACACGCACAGACTTCATCAACTACTTCCTTTAAAAAAAAAAAAAAGGAATAACGAAAACCAGGCGCTCTGGTGTGTTTGAGGTAGTTGCCATGGCGTCGTTATTAGTAGAATCCTTGTTTACTCTCAGAATATTCCAGTTGGGACAATGTTATATGATCACTCTATTAAAAAAAAGAAAAATCAAACGACGGCAAAAATTGTATACCTTGAAACAACAGAGGTGTTCCTGAAGTTCCACTTTAATCAGGAAACTTTGCAACCTAGGACTGCGTTATCTTAAAAGTCACCACTGATTTATTTTCCACATGAAATAAAAACTAAGCATATCCTTCAGCCTTTCATCAACTACCTAACTCACATCCAAAGAACAGCAAGTATTATTTCACAGTTAACATGTGCCCCAGGATAGGTGATATGTGCCCAAGGATTTTTTTCTCCATGCCTTGTAACAACCCTGGTCCTCTTCCTTGATTGTATAGACACCATTGGACTCTACAGTAGGAGAAGGTATCAGTCTCCTAGGTCCGAAAACTTGTGCCTCCCTGGGCATCCGTTCTACCCCCACTCCCTTACAGATGTGTGTGCACCCAAGCATGGTACATACATAAAATGTGTCACGATATATATATTTGTATATGCATATACCACAAAATATGTATCATAAAAATGTTTACTGAATCTCTGTTTTTACTCCCATCAATTCTTGACTGGTCTACTAATATATTACTAATTTTGTATCTAATTTATTTGCCTCAGTCTCTCGTCACTGAGTTTAAACAACCTCCTGAACTGCCGTGGATGCTAACCTTCTAAAACGTAAATCTGATCACGTCTGGTCTGTTCCACCTCATGTTACCGGAGAGTGAAGTCCAGGTTGTTGACGTGGCGGACGGGATCCCCCCACCTCTGCATTCATCGCCTCACTTCCTGAAGGCATGTGTCTTAGGAGGCCTCTTTATACGCTCCATTGTCCTTTACAACAGTGATATTTTTTTTTTTTTTTTTTAAATCTGTGACTCGGATTGTGCCATTTCCTCTGGTTGGAATGTGCTTTCTTCATTCTTCACTTGGCTAGATTCTAGTTATTCTTCAAAGTTCAACTCAAATGTTAAACCTTCCTTTTGTTCTCTCAACCCTCATTTATCCTTAACTTTTGCCAGTTTTCCCCTCCGTCCCTCTACAGCACACACACACACACACCCATGCTCACATACACACATACACCCACACACACTACCATCACCTACAACGCTGAGTAGATTTCCCTCCTCACTTGACTTCTGTGGTGATTTCTTTCTGTATGTCAATGTCCCAATTATTATTATTATTGTGACTATTATTATTACCAGTCTCTAGAGGCTAGAATCATCTTCGATGTATAGTAGGAGGTCAGTAAGTATTTTCTGAATGGACAAATGTCCCTGGCCTCAGCCATTACTGCGATTGTATATTAATAAGGCTTACTACTCCCTTTTAAGGCCTACATACACATAGCAAGCCTTTACCAAGGATCGGGTGAATATCTGGTAAGCACTTTACATGTGTTATTCTAGTGAATCCTTACAGTTACCCCAAACACCCCACTGTACTGGTAAGGAGGAGAGTTTAGGTCATTTGCTGAAAGTCACACAGTCATTAATTTTCAGGCTCAGCATTTAAATGCAGAGTCCATTTCTAACCACTGCCTCACACGTTCTCTCTCATGTTTGGGAAGGTGTGTAAGATAAATGATCCCCAAAGCTGCCAATTCCTCCAGCGCTGGTTATTAAAGATATCTAAAGCCATTTAGGAAAAAGAAAATATTTTTATTTGAGAACTATAAAAGAAAGGATTAAAAAATACAGAGAGATCTGGATAAATTAATTATGTAGCAGAGAAGAAAAATTTTGATAAAAGGCTTTTTTTCAAATGCACAGTTTTAGAGAAGTAGTATAATTGAAAATTTAAAATAAAAATATTTTAAGGTAAATAACTGGAAAAAAACTAAAATTTGAAGAACACTAATATACTGCTTTATTTAGTTCTGCAATTTTATCATTTAAAAACATAGGCATCAGAGTTAGACAATTAAAGAAGTGAGACATTTGAGTGAAACCTGAGAAGAGCCTAGGGTTAATTTAAACAAACACACTATGAATCATAAGCTGTTGTGATTACAGGGCTAAGCAAACACTATGTGAATCGTAGATTGTTACGATTACCACAGAAAGTATCAAATGGCTTAGACACCAGCATACATACCATGCACTATCAAGACATCGGTTGAAATAAATTTTGTGGACAGAGCGGCAAAAATGCATTTCACAGGCCCAGTGATGAAATAAGATCTGGATACGGTGAAATAAAATTAATTACTGGGGTCCCCAAATGGTTGCTAGACAGAACCATCAGAGACAAAGTCAGCATAAGTTATCAAAACAAAAAATTAGTCACAGAAGGTTCACAGTGCCTTTCTCAAATTGTCATAAAATATAGTGGAAGAGACAATGAAGCTGTTGGAGGGGAAAACGATGGAAGGGAGAAAAATGTATCCAGCTTCATTTGGCTGAGACCATCTTATGAAGACATGACTGACATATCTAGATATAAAAATGATATTAGGAAAGCTTATATGGAGGAGAGAACATTGTGTATGGTTGATTATATTTTAAATGTGAAAAAGTATCTTTTCACATACCTTTATTTTTCATCTTTGTGCTTTGGCAAAAATAAATTTGATCTTAATCCTTCTAAAATGAGCCCTGGTGGCGCAATGGTTAAGTGCTTGGCTGCTCACCGAAATGTCGGCAGTTGGAACCCACCAGTGGCTCCACAGGACAAAGACATAGACATCTGCTCCTGTAAAGACTACAGCCCAGAAAGCCCTATGGGGCTGTTTTACTGTCACACGTGGTAGCTGTGACTTGACAACACCCAACAACCACATCAACAACATCCTCCCTTCTAATGGCTGTCATTTCTACAAACAGCTTGTTAAACCAAGAGCAGGTAAATTGCCTAGTAATCTCCCCTCTCGTGCGAATGTGAAATACCCCAACCCAGTTAACAATCCAATGATAGTGACTGCTACAATTTTTTCAATTCTCCTACTTTTATGTACAAAAGAAATTTTTAAGCAGTCATTCAAATATTTGAGGAAGTTTAAGGTGACTACAGCAGTAAACACATTTTAATTTTCCCTCACAAAGTATGCTCATCATTATTTACAATGGGCAAGCTTTACTGTGTCTGGCTTGTAAATGTAGCAAGAATCATAATGTGATTTCTATTTAGCAGTTGGAACAATGAAAATAAGTCACAAACCACCACAAATCTAGCACAACCTTATTTTACTTTCTTGAAATCATTGACACGTAGGTGAATTCAAAGAGGATTACAATTTTGAATTTGAGGAAAGAATAGATAGGAATATCTGGAAGTTTGAGTAATCTTTGCCCCCAAAGGAGAGAAAGAGGAGCAGAAAGAAGAGGGGTAATTATAGCAATAGTATTGTTGTTGTTGTTGGGTGCTGTTGAGTCAATTCTGACTCATAGCGCCCCCATGTGACAGAGTAGAACAGCCCCATATGGTTATCTAGGCTGTTATCTTTATGGAAAATAGATTGCCAGGTCTTTTCTCCAGTGGAGGGACTGAGTGGATTCAAGCTACCAACCTTTCAGTTAGCAGCCGAGTGCTTAACCGTTGCACCACCAGGACTCCATAGTAATAGTAATAGTGGCGATGATATCAGAAGTCATTGTATTTATATAGTACTTTTTATTTTACACAGTACGCTTGAGAAACTTTATACAATCTGACTCTTAAAATATCTGAAGCAGACAAGCAAATGTAATCACCTACAATTTTACAGTTGAGACCCTAACCCTCCTGTGGATACAAAAGTAGCACGTGAAAACACAGGCAACAGAGGTTAGGTTTTAAATCTGAGTTTTTTGTTCTATTTTTATTTACACATTTGGCCTCATTGCTGAAGAGTCATGGTATCAAATATGATGTGTAACGATCAATGACGTCACTTATAAGAACATTCTTCTTGCTGGGAATTCAGCCAGAACTTATACCACCCTTTCTTTGAAGGGATCGATTTTACCATTTCCTTTTTCAAAGTACAAATCCCTGTAAGCCTAGGTAAACTTACCTCCTTTCCTGAATAGCAAGTGCGTACATCCCAGGGCATCACTAGACCCTGCAGGGATACCCTGACTACTGGGGAACTCCAGCCATGCTGTTTTCTTTGTGCAGTTCTTTAGGAAATTCCGTAATGCATGTAGAGTGTACATGAAATATGAGAAAATTTTATTATTTATAATATCTTATTGCATAGTACAAGCAACTTAAATTACCACAGAAACACTTAAAAAGTAGTACCTACCTGCTTTGTGGGGTAGGTATGCAATTCTGTAGAGCAATTTTATTTTTGAGATCAAGTTTATGTAATTAATGGATTCTTAAACCAATTGGATTATATTTCTACATGTTACTAAGCTATTTATATTTACCTCAATTCACAATATTACTAAATGGAAATTGATAATAATCTGTTATACTTGTAAAAATGTTTTTTTTTCATCTGTGGCATGACTTCGATGTCACAGTGACCTGCTCAGAGAGGAGGAAAAGGGAATGGATGACTCACATGGAGGTTCGATGCCTTGCCTGTTATAACGCAGATCTTAGAAATCAAACCAATATCATTTTATACTAAAAACATGGCTCTTCCTACTACACAGTGTCCCTCACAGTGAGAAGGAATCTGAGTCAGTAGAGACATCATGCTGATAATGTGCAGACTGACTGTTTTAACATTTTTTAAGCATTATGAGAATACAACACGAGGGAAGGTAGGAGTAAGTTGAAGGTGTGCACACTTGGGAGTCAAGAAAAAAAAAAAAAAAACTCCATCACCTGTATATAAATCTGTTGTTGTTGTTAAGGGCCGTCCAGTTGATTCTGACTCATAGCAACACTATAGGACAGAGTAGAACTGCCCCATAGGGTTTCCAATGAGCCACTGGTGGATTCAAACTGCCAACCTTTTGGTTAGCAGCCCAGCTCTTATCATTGTGCACCAGGGCTCCAAATATGAAACTAATAACAATGATTTCCATTTCTTTGGTACAAACTATGTACCGGACAGTTATCACTCCCATTTTACAGAATGGAAAACTGGGTCTTGCATCATGTGAAAAAGTGGAAGAAAAGGAATAAACGTATGCCTGATCACAAAGCTAACCAGTTGCCGTTGAGTTGACTCTGGGTGAACTTGAGCCTCCAACTTTTCAGATAGTATCCACACGCGTTAACTGTTTTCAAAACCCCAGGATTCAGAACTAGGCAATCCTAAATCATGAGTTACACAGTTACACACTACACAGCCTTTTAGGGAAAGAGAGACGGGGACAACTGGACTAGTAAGAAAGCAAGGTCTTAAATTATTCTGAATTTTCCAATTCAATAATTTTGGAGAACTTCTGCCACATTCAGTTTTTTTATTCCTCCCTTTGCTCCATTTTTATTTTTAGGCCATTTTCTTAGGATTATTCTGCCATTCTGAAAGAATGTTGACCGCTTTCTTGTGGCTCTTTGGTGGCTTCTGTTATTGTCAACAGGAAAACCATTGCAAAAATAGTTATCATTGAACAGTTGTATTTCAATTACTCAACAAGCTTTATTGAAAAGTGCTTACAAAACAATAGGCATGAATATTATGTATTGTTACCTTCTTATAGCTTAAAAAATGCTGTAACGTGTGCTAGCCGTTTGTTCACGGTAGCCTGTACTTCATCTCTTCTGCCTGCAGTCAGGTCGCGGCTGCTATCCAACAATATGTAGCCTCATTTGTCCAGAACAAGAGAGGGTGCTGCCTAGACGCAGTTTTATGAATAGCTCCACATTCTGAGGGAAGTGATAGGAGACTACCCCACATCAGCATCGGCTCCCTCATCTTCAAATGGTTTACCTGAGGGACAAGGTGGCTAAGTGTTTTTTTTTCAAAGGAAACTTCCACACTGGAAACACAGATGTTGGTGAATAGAACGATTTTATACGTCTACCAATTATAATAAAGCCAAATGGTTGATTGCATAGTAAATATTTCAAAAATTGTGTATTTTAACAATAAACATTCAGTTCTCCCTGACCAGAGAAGTCTGCAAGACAGAATCAG
This sequence comes from Loxodonta africana, assembly GCF_030014295.1. Lineage (NCBI taxonomy): Eukaryota > Metazoa > Chordata > Mammalia > Proboscidea > Elephantidae > Loxodonta > Loxodonta africana. The sequence goes on from NC_087353.1 coordinate 2,174,982, forward strand.
GTCTTCACTCAAAGAGTACTTCTCTGGTTTTGTTTGCTTTTCTACTAATTTCGAAGCTCCCTCCCTCAATCTTCTGAACCTTAATGAACCTCTTTTGTGTCAAAGCAGGAAACCCTGGTGGCGTAGTTGTTAAGAGCTAAGGCTGCTAACCAAAAGGTCACTGTGAGCCGGAATCCATTCAATGGCAGTGGGTTTGTTTGTTTTTTTTTTTGTGTGTGTGTCAGAGCAGCCGAGTATCTCCACATGGGCGTCGTAAATTCAATTATTTAATGTGAAATTATTCTATGTAAACATTTCTATAGAATGCACGTATCATTTAAAAAAAAATAGAAATATCAATGGAGGTTGGGGAAGAAAGATCATATTGATTGAGATTCCAAACCAAGGGGAAAAATGATAAAGCTACATGTGAGGACACACAAATTCTACTTATGCTGTAAACCCATTGCCGTCGAGTCAATTCCGACTCATACGACCCTACAGGACAGAGTAGAACTGCCGCTTAGAGTTTCCAAGGAGTGCCTGGCTGATTTGAACTGCCGACCTTACTTATGCTGTAGATATTAAAAAAGTCTGACGTAAAGGAAAACAAGGCCAAAAATAATATGAGATAATATATAGCATATACTTATGAATAAAGTTGACCATAAATTTGGTGACAATATTATTAGCAGTTAATGGGGAAAATTTATTTGCTCTTTAAATCTTGCAAAATAATTAGATAAAATGAAACAAATTTGGAAAGCCTCTTTATATATCCTGTAGACCCTGGTGGCATAGTGATTAAGACCTATGGCTGCTAACCAAAAGGTTGGCAGTTTGAGTCCACCTGGTGCTCCTTGGAAGCCCTGTGGGGCAGTTCTACTCTGTCCTGTACAGTCACTATGAGTCAGAATCGGCTCCACGGCAACGGATCTGGATTGGTTTATTTACATATCACATAAATGAACACAAATGAAGTCCCCCCGAGCATAACATATGTCGTCTGAGGTAATTGTTGTAAAATGCAAACAATTTTTTAATAGTGATTTTGGTTTGTTCGTTATAAAATTCCAAGTAACTGTTGGTTGGTGTCATAAACATAGTTATTGTTTTTCCACCAAAAAGGAGGCCAATTCATCTTAGGTTGGGCTGAAGGTGGAAGAATATATAGTCCATGTACCATGATTCTTTGAACTATCACAGTGATAACCCGCACCATGGGTGTGTTTGCTGTGGTTGTCACATGCTGTTCTGGGTGCTTTGTACCTCAAACCACCTACTCCTCACCAGTTCAGAAGGGAGGTGATATTATTATTTCCCATTTTACAGAGAAGCACATCTAGGCACACGCATAATATAAATTAAATGTTTTGGAATCAGAAACCTAGTTCCAAATTTTGATTCTTATCATTAAGCTGAGCTTTCTTTAGTAAACAACTCATTTCTATGATTCTTGTCTGTAAAGTAGGGGAAAAAAAAATACCACATACAATTCATGGTGCGGCTCAAGGGAGACGAATGTATTTCTGTTTTGTAGACTCTAAAACAGTATATAGGTATTTAATTTTGCATTGGTAGCTCTTGTGTAATGATTATTTTTCTACCTAGAGATTTATTTATTCATTCATATATTTGTCCTTTTTCTAAAAATATTTTTCACTTTTATTGATATTTCTCCCTGAACACATAGCCTGATACATGATTTATTCAAAGACAAATAAATTATGACTAGTGGGAATGAAAATACAAACAAAATTTTAAAACTGAACATTGTTGATTAAATTGAATTCTAACTTTGGATCCACTGAGCTTTTTGGCAACCAGGAAGTAGAAAAAAAAATATTATATGGTGCCCTTTATTAAAAAAAAATAATGAATTGTTAAAGAAAAAAGTTGGATAGTATTTATTAAAGGACATTAAATGGTGTAACTGGTCATGGGAAACCCTGGTGGTGTAGTGGTTAATTGTTATGGCTGCGAACCATAAGGTTGGCAGTTTGAATCCTCCAGGCGTTCCTTGGAAACTCTATGGGGCAGTTCCACTCTGTCCTATAGGGTCACTATGAGTCAGAATCGACTTGACAGCGCTGGTCTGGGTTAATTGGCCATGCTCAAAACTATATTTTTATAGTTTGCTGTTGTCAGCTGCCATTGAGTTGGCTCCAAGTCAGGGCAACCACATGCATAACAGAACAAAATGTTGCCTGATTCTGTACCATCTTCACCATTGTTGGTGTGCTCTAGTTCATTGTTGTGACCGCTGTGTATTTTGAGTGCCGTCCCACCTATGAGTGTCCCCTTCCAGCACCATATCAGAAAATGCTCTGTTGTGAGCCATACAGTCTTCATTAGCTAATTTTCATTCTAGTCTGTCTTAGCCTTGAAGCTCTGCTGAAACTTGTCCAACAGGGGTGACCCTGCTGGTATTTGACATACTGGTAGCGTGACTTCCAGTATCATAGCAACTCAAAGCCACCACCGTATAAAAAACTGACAGGTGGATTTTACAGTTTATCTGTGGGAAATTTCATGAGTCTACTAATTAGACTATTTTCTAGAATAAATCAGAGGTCTTATATGAGAAAATCTTTAGGAAGCTAGGATGACTTTGTTGCTATACATTTAAAAACATTTGCTCAAGAGAACCCATGGTGAGAGGAGTTATTAAGAAATTATAAATCTCATTTGGAACATAAATGATACGATTTTATGAACAGGCTCCAAGTTTTTCAGTTTTGTGTTATATGTGTTCTGTTCAGTTAACCTCCTGAATTGCTTACACACAACGTGGTGATTCACATGTAGAAAATGGCTGGGTACTGAGATGCTGGCTGGACATTACTGGGAAGGATGCACCTAGATGGGAAACTTAGCCTTATAACGCTGATACAATGGTAGGGCTGTGGGAGAAGATGATATTTGTGGTTGATTGTTCTAATTTTCTTTGTCAACACTCTATTATATCATTAACTATATTTAATTTTCACCTAAATATTTTCTAGTCATAAGATTACCACATTACCATATTGCCTACTGATGATTTATTTCTAAACATATTGAGACTACATATTCAGTGCGGTGACTGAATTGCGTTAATTTGGCTACAAACAAAATGATGCCGTTTAAAATATTGATTGCAACAACATTCCCTTTTCATAGATCTGCATTGTAATTCCATTGATTTTTTATGTTTGATTAAATTCTTTGGTTTGATTCTGAGATTATATTTTGAATATATGCCAAAATTCGAATGTGTAAAATTATAACATCAGTTGAAAAGCAAACCATGCCTACTTTCATCTTGTGATAGCGTACAGCATGTTACATGTAACTGAAGTGGTAACTGGAGTTTGAACATGCCTTGAGAATTAATCATTATAGAAAGTATATTGAGACCCTGTGTCTGTGGAAACACATGCTCCATTGTAGCAGTAGATAGATTCCCAAGCAGGCTTCATTTTTTCATTTTCCTTATAGATTTTGTCTCTGCATATGAAAAACATTGGCATAAAGAAAATAACAAAAACTTTAGTATATAACTTGATAAGGAGGCCCTGGCACACATCTATGGGAAAAGACGTTGCATACTTTATCACTAACTACAACTCTAGGTTAAAATTATACTTCTATATGTGTAGTGTGTCTATAGAAGTTCTCGGGTGGGGTAAAAGGTTAAGGTTTTGACCGCTTACCATAAGGTGGGCGGTTCAAGCACACCCAGAGGGGCTCCTGAAAAAGGCCTGGTGACCTGCTTCCACGGTCTTGAAGCTCTACTCTGCGACACATGGGCTCGTCACGAGTCGGAAAGGACTGGGTGGTGGCTGGTTTCAGTGTGTGGATGAAGGCAGCGGTGGTTTAGTGGTAGAATTAACCCTCTAATGTGGTAGACCCGTGTTCCATTCCTGACCGGTGTGCCAAGTGCAGCCGCCACTCACCTGTCAGCGGAGGTTTGTGTGTTGCTGTGATGCTGAACAGGTTTACGAGAAACTTCCAGACTAAGATAGATAGGAAGAAAAGTCTGGAGAAGTACCTCTGAAAATCAGCCAGTGAAAACCCTGTGGATTGCAATGGTCCTATCCTGTTGTGCATTGCGGCCCCATGAGTCCAGAATGACTTGAATGCAGCTAGCAACAACAGTGTGTGTATGTTTATGTGTGTGTGTTTCCATTTATGTTTTTATACACACACACATACAATTAAAAACAAAACACTGCCGTCCAGTTGATTACGACTTGTAGCGACCCCATATGACACAGTAGAACTACCCCCACAGCGTTTCCAAGACTGTAATCATTACGGAAGCAGACTGTCACATCTCACTCCCATGGAGCTCCCTGTGGGTTCTAACCACTGACATTTCAGTTCGCAGCTGAGCGCTTTAACCCACTGCACCACCAGAACTCCTATACATAAGATAGAACTCTATGAACAAGATGTAATTCTTTATATGTGCTCTTAAATCCCAGTACATGGTGCTCATCTGAGAGCTTCTGAGCCCTCTTTTCTCATCTTTACCTACAGTTTTTCTCTCCTTTTGAATAGTGACAGTGGCTTTACGGGGAAGTATATTTGCCTGTAAGAGATGGGAGTCATTTCTGTGCCAGAACCCTAGAAGGCATGTGATTGTTCCTGAGACCTCCTGTACAATGACTTCCCCAAGCATAATCCATCGCCAGCTTCCTGAATCCCACCTCGGCTACATCTCTCCCAGCTCCTCCTGTTTTTTATCCCAACTCTCAGCCCCGACTGAGTTCTGCAGCAGCCTGCTGAGTGATTTCTCTACTACAATCCTTCCCTTCCTGAAGTTTACATTCTGCTTTCTGACTTATCTTTACTAGACCAAGTCTTAGGTCATAAAGTCACCAAGCACACGTTCACCACTGCATGCCCAGGGCTTCACAACGCATCTGACGTTCAGAAAGCACTTGATGGACCAAAACACAAAAACCAAACCCTCTGCCTTTGAGTTGATTCCGACTCATAGAGACCCTATAGGACAGAGTAGAACTGCCCCATAGGGCTTCCAAGGAGCAGCTGGTGGATTTGAACTGCTGACCTTTTGGTTAGCAGCCGTAGCTCTTAACCACTATGCCACCAGGGTTTCCAACTTGATGGACGTTTGTGCCAAATGACAAAGTAAACAAAACCTTAACTAAGTGACTAACCTGAAAGAAAATATGCAAGGCCTCCCACAAACTAAGATTTTTAATCTGACATTTAGTGTTCTCCATGCTTGGCCCAGCTCATATTCCTAAATCCAATCTGCACGATTTCCTTTCCTGCTACTTGGTGGAGAGTCCTCTGAACACTACCTGATTCTTAACAAAACAAAACAAAACAAAACAAAACAAAACAAAACAAAACAAAACAAAATCCCATTACCTTCAGTGGATTCCTGCTCGTGGTGACCCCACAGGTTGCAGAGAGAACTGCTCCACAGAGGTTTCTTCACTACAATTTTTGTGGAAACAAATCTCCAGGCCTTCTGTGGAGCTGCTAGGGGGTACGAACCACCGAACTTTTAGGTCAGCAATTGAGTGCAAACCATTTGTACCACCCAGGGGCCTTTTGTCCCTTTTTCTTTAAATTCTTCCTTTTCTATATCCAAATTTCAATCATCTTTCAAGACCTGGTTCAGAAGCCACTTCCTAGATGGTCTAGATGCAATATTTTGACTTGATTACTTTTAAACTATTAAAATTAAGATTTTTAATACCCATTCTTCATGATCTTTGGTATAAACCCCTTAAAGGAAAGATTTATACCTAATTTCTTTCTGTTTCCCTGTACCAATTACAATCCTTGCCATGAAGAAGACATGAAAAGTTTTTGTGCATTGCATAAAAGGATGAGTAAGTGGATGGGTAAATGTGTAAATCCCTTAAAGGCTGGTGGACCTAATTTTTTGAATACATGGGGCCACATCTTTTCTTTAATCACAAGTGATATTATTTTAGCACTAATGCTATTATTTATGTAGCTCTATAATTTCTGTTCTTCAAATCCTCAAAAAATGTATTCATTCCAACACTGCATCTTACTTTTCTTAATATATTACATATATATATATATATGTAATACCAACATATATCCAAGGTTAGCTTGATCTACAAATGTGCAAATGGATTGTGATGTCATGGGCCACGTACTTAACTCAGGAGGCTGAGGGGGACAGTACACAACTTCAAACTGACTGGTTTGTAGTAAAATGGAGATTTGAGTCAGTTGTTGAAACAATGAAACCAAAAAGCTGTGTTCTAACACGTTCAATTCTGTTGGTCTACCAATGTTCATTATGATACCCTTCAAACCCGCAGTTATATTGACGTGATTGCCATTGATTGAGTCAGTGTATCATTTCATAATTTCCGTTACCCTAAGGAATACTACCAAGCCCTGGTGGTACAGTGGTTAAGAACTACAGCGAGCTATGGCTACTAATCAAAAGGTCGGCAGTTCAAATCCACCAGCCACTCTTTAGAAACCCTGTGGGGCAGTTTTACTTTGTGCTATAGGGTCACTATGAATTGGAATCCACTTGACGGCAACAAATTTTGAATGGAATGCTGCATAATTTCTTGCCCAGTCAATGCATGATTTAGAAGGAAATTTAAACTCAGTCTATGTAATTAGAAGAACCCCTGATGGCACAGTAGTTAAATCACTGGGCTGCTGACTGAAAAGTTGGCAGTTCGAGCCCACAGGGCACTCTGCCAGAGGAAGATGTGGCAATCTGCTTCCTAAAGATTACAGCCTTGGAAGGCCTATGACTCTCCTACTCTGTCCTGTAGGGTTGCTATGAGTGGGAATAGACTTGACAGCAGTGGATTTTTGGTTTTGGCCTATGTAATTAATAGGTTTTTTTTTAAATAAAAATTATTATCTATTAAATGTGAAGGTCCATCTATTCCAGTAATAAATACATTTAATGATAATCATAGAATGAATTCGCTCAGCCAAACATGTGGTTTCATAACTTAACAATATTTTTATCATTTAAATATAAGTTAATATAATTCATCTACTGATGATTAAGAGTTCTCAGTGCTATAATTCTGGGAATCTTATTTATATTTGGAAACCCTGGTAGCGTAGTGGTTAAGGCTTTGGCTGAGAACCAAAAGGTCGACAGTTCAAATCCACGAGATGCTCCTTGGAAACCTTTTGGAGCAGTTCTACTCTGTCCTATAGGGTCTCTAGGAGTTGGAATCAACTCGATGGCAAAGTTTTTGTTTTTTTTTTTTTAAATAGGGTAAAGTTAAAAAAAAAAAAAGCTCTTTAGTATTTTTGTACATCTCCTTGTCAATGAAATAATTTTCATCCTGGAACCAAGTATCAAAAGTATATGTCATAAAACAAAGCTTCATAAACTGGGGTTATATGTCATGTTCACCTGTGTAGCCCAAATCTCCCAGCAGTATCCAGCACATAGTAGACACATAAAGAATATTTGTTAAAGTAATGGTGCTTCATTATTTGCATAAAGCAAGTGATAAAGTTTGATAAAGCTGTTTATTTTGGAGATAGTATAAATCTTATTTTCCTACGATTTCCAATTACTGATGAAGTCATGGGTCACAAACACAGAGATTGAAGCTGTCGTGCATGTGATTAAAAGTTTTGTTTGAAATGATTTTCTGAAGGTTATTGCCATTGAAATATAAGGGTGAAGCCCAGAAATGGTTTTACTCAATTTTACAATCCAATCATTACTGGTCGTTTAATCAATAGTATGTGATTACAAAAATGTAGGGAATTTAGAGAGGGTGGTTCTCCCTTCTTATAAACGCTCTCTGAAGCTCATGCTTTATTTGAATAATGTAAAAGTGGCACCGAACCTGAGAATATTGTCATATATTCTAGAATTATTCTGTTGTATCTGATGAAATTCAGTGACAACCCTGGACATTTCCAAGCAACAATATGATTACTACAAAATGCGTTTTCTAAAGGGCTGCATGTCAAGGGTTTATCTAGCCTGTTTTCATCTTGAATTACTGAGGATTCTTGAATCTCTTAACAGTGTGTCATTCTTTTTGTAATGTGTAAATTGAAGTTATTATAGCTCTGGAGACCCTTTCAGAGATACAGCAAAGATGCTAGTCAGAGATTTGAACTTTGATGAACACGTTTCTGTAGGATTTCTGGGAAGAGCTAACACATTCACTGCTGTTTGTTCATTATGATTAGGATAAAAGGCTATTTTTTTAATAATACTTCTGATGTTTATTTTTAGAAACTCCCTTGCATCTAGGAAGGATACAGAGAACAAGGCATGTTTGTAGGATGAGTTCCATAAAATTAAACTTTTGTTCTAAGATAGGGTTGGTGGCAGCTTTATATTCTTCTGCATTTTTTATTTTCCAGAATCTTACCAGTTTTATTCTTCTCAGCACATGCACTGGGTTGAAGATTTACTTATTTATATTTTAACAAAAAGAATTTCACTGCATTTTTATTTATTTGTTTATTTATTTAATAACTTTTATTAAGCTTCAAGTGAACGTTTACAAATCCAATCAGTCTGTCACATATAAGTTTACATACATCTCACTCCCTACTCCCACTTGCTCTCCCCCTCTTGAGTCAGCCCTTTCAGTCTCTCCTTTCGTGACAATTTTGCCGGCTTCCCTCTCTCTCTATACTCCCATCCCCCCTCCAGACAAGAGTTGCCAACACAATCTCAAGTGTCCACCTGATATAATTAGCTCACTCTTCATCAGCGTCTCTCTCCCACCCGCTGACCAGTCCCTTTCATTTCTGATGAGTTGTCTTCGGGGATGGTTCCTGTCCTGTGTCAACTGAAGGTCTGGGGAGCATGGCCGCCGGGATTCCTCCAGTCTCAGTCAGACCATTAAGTTTGGTCTTTTTATGAGAATTTGGGGTCTGTATCCCACTGATCTCCTGCTCCCTCAGGGGTCCTCTGCTGTGCTCCCTGTCAGGGCAGTCATCGATTGTGGCCGGGCACCAACTAGTTCTTCTGGTCTCAGGATGATGTAGGTCTCTGGTTCATGTGGCCCTTTCTGTCTCTTGGGCTCTTAGTTGTCATGTGACCTTGGTGTTCTTCATTCTTTCACTGCATTTTATGTTTGATTTTCATAAGCTCATTTTATTCTTGAATATATTCCTAAGGCCAGCAAAGCATGTAGTATTTTTTTTTTTTTTTTCTGTCTCTGAATTGATCAATGAAACTTTTGCTGGTGACTAAGACTGCAGCATATTTTTAGAGGGATTTTCTCTGAACGATGTCAATCATGCACAAATATCTACATCTGCTGGAGTGATCTTAAAAGTGGGCTTATATTTTGTTTCTTCTGGAGCCCTATGATGTTGAAAGTTTTGACAAATATATAAGATGAGGTCTTTTTTTTTTTTTAAAAGAAACTCTTCATTCTTAGAGTTATTTTCAAGAAATACAGAATTCAATGTGCTATATTCTGATACAAACAATATTATATTTTTCTCAAGAGTAATAAAAAATATTGATAACATACCAATGACAACAACTGCTTTATAAATAGTTGAATATTAGAGACGTGTTTTCCTCTGTAAACAAACAAACAAAAACCATTACTACTGAGTCAATTCCGGCTCATAGTCACCCTATGGGACAGAGTAGAACTGCCCCATAGGACTACCAAGGAGCAGTTGGTGAATTCCAACAGTCAACTTTTTGGTTAGCAGGAAATCACTTTAACCAGTGCACCAGTAAATAGTTGAATATTAGAGTTGTGTTTTCCTCTAGAATAACCCCCCAAAACCAAACCCATTGCCTTCAAGTCGATTGACTCAGAGACCTTATAGGACAGAGTAGAACTGCCCCTTAGGGTTTCCAAGGAGCAGCTGGTGGTTCGAACTGTCTAAGTTTTGGCTAGCAGCTGAACACTTTAACCACTGCGCCACCGGGACTCCTTTCCTGAATAATAAAAAAAAAATAGCGTCTACAAAATATCCAACAGTATGACCTCGAGATTTCATATTCCAGTTACTTTAGGAAAAAAGCCTATTTTTTAAGAGTAGCATTTTTCTCATGTATTCATTTTATACTGTATTTCTTTAATGGACTAAAGTATTCAGAGAAAGTTGGGGGTCTTTAAGTGTAAAGATCTTTGAGAAGACTTCGTGTAGATTTGAGTTAGATTAAAAGAGACTCCATGCATCTGTCTCGGATGGGGAGAGGGGCAGCTACCATTCCCACAGAGGGAGGAGAAAACCCTCTCAAACGTGGAGTTGCTCATCTGTGAAATACTGACTTCTCTGTGGCTGTGTGTCATTTAGAGACGGGGAGAGGCAGGGAGGGGACAGCTGTGTTTACCTTATTTGCACACGTGGAGGACGCAGTCAGGGCCATAAAGGGAATAACTGGCAGCCTTCTCAGCGCTGATGACTCCTGTCCAGCTGTGTAGGAATTTTCTGTGATGTCAAGATCAAAGTTGTTTAAATGACAGTACATAGAAATGCTGCCACTTCTTCATCTCCTGCTGGGATAGGAAGTTCTCTGTCTTCTCTCCCTCTCCTAGTCAGCGTCTGCTGCATGACTTATTCTGAACGCCATCTCAGGGAAGATTTCATGCAGAGAAACAATAAATTCATTAAGGAATATTTCTCTGAATTGAAGCAAATGTGGCACTGATTTCAGTATGTCTTAAGGAAAAAAAAAAACATATTTTTCAATTTCTCTGCAGAACTTGGTATTTTAAACCATATTCTTAAAATAAACTACATGTTGGAAAGAGACTAAAAGATTTAAAGGAAGTGAAGGAGTAAAAAACAAAACAAAGAAAAAACTATGCCTTCTTTTGTTGACTCAATAAGCCAATAGAAGTTCTTTCTTAAATTTTTTTTTTTTTTTCTGGGTCTTACAGCCCCATCAATACTTTGAAATAAATAATTGCATACAATGTATTTCAATTCTCACTAAAGGTGACATTCACATCTATTTCTTTATTTCCAAGCCAACAGTCACAAATAACCCTTGCCACTAAGACCCTGATATGTTGTCTTCACTACCCCCAAATTTTATTAGATTGGCTCTTTTGGAATTCTCTTCTACTCTGTCCTGTAGGGTTGCTATGAGTCTGAATTGACTCTACGGCACTGGGTTTTTTGGTTTTAGAACAATAATGTTTAAATATCAACAATTTTATATGATTCAACCTAGTATATTATTAATTTGGAAAAAATAATCATATGGTTAAAAATAATTTATAAAGTTAAAATTACAAAAAAAAGCAAACCCATTGCCATCAAGTCGATTGTGACTCGTAACAACCTTACAGGGCAGAGTAGAACTGTCCCACAGGGTTTCTACGGAGCAGCCGGTGGATTCAAACTGCCGACCTTTTGGTTAGCAGCTGAGCTCTTAACCACAGGGCCACCAGGGTGGGCCAATATTTAAGGTTGTTGGAAAGAAGGAACTTCTCTGATCAGAGTCAATATTCCCAATTAATATTTTATTTTGCTTTAAAAAAAAGAAAAAGATGAGTTTGAAATTCAACACAGTTGAATTGTCTCCAGTTCTCTTATTCAGCCTTGTGCTTCACAACTTTCTAGACACAAGAGAGGAAATTAACAAGGCAATGATCGTGGATGTCACTGAAGTCTAATTTTCTCACTTTATCTTTTGTGTGTAATAATAATCATGTCTTCATTTACATAGCACCACTCTCTGAAATGCTTAAATCAATTTACTGATAGAACCTGATTAATCCTTTAAATTTGGTGCACATTTCACTGGGAGGAATAATACCGAAAATGAAAATCTTAGAACAAACAGCCCTTTTTCCCTCTTGCTTTTAGTATTATACCTATTTTATGTCACTCTGTAATTTTGTATTGCAGAAAAGGCAGCAGCTTCATGTTATGTGATTCAGATGAAATGCTCTTGCAATTTCCTTCTAAATCATTTAATCTCCATGAGCTAATTTATAAATCTCTCAACTCCATTCTGTACACAATTTATTACATGAGAGATGCAAGGCCTTTTCTCAGACCTTTTCAATTGCCTCAGAGTAAATACTTTGCTACATATGACCATGGAAACTTCCAGTTGACTAATTCTTTATTCGTTCACCGGAGCAGTACAAAGATAATGTTGAATTATCTAAAATTGAAAATTATGTTATCTGCATATTTGCTTCAGATCTCATTTGGAAAGATATATATGTGTATATATATATTCCCCCCCAAAGAAAAAATTCCACTGAGTGTTACAGTTATCGAATGATAAAGGCAAGCGTGCATCAACCAGTAGCTCGAAGTAAAACAAAAAACTTACTTCATTTACTTTCCCAGACTACTGTATTTGGAAGTATAATCAAATTATTAAGGTCTATTTTTTTTTTATAGGGTCAGTGGAAACCCTGGTGGTATAGTGGTTAAGTGCTATGGCTGCTAACCAAAGGGTCAGAAGTTGAATCCTCCGGGCGCTCCTTGAAAACTCTATGGGGCAGTTCTACTCTGTCCTATAGGGTCGCTATGAGTTGGAATTGACTCGACGGCACTGGGTTTGGTTTTGGGTATAGGGTCAGTATAAGTTGGAATTGACTCAAAAGCACACAACAATAACAACAATAGCAGTGGTGCAAATGCTTAAGCGCTCGACTACCCTAAAGGGTGGTGGCTCAAACCCACCCAGCAGTAGCATGAACGAGCGGCCAACAGATCTGCTTCTGTAAGGATTCCAGCCAAGAAACCCCGATGAAGCAGCTCTACTCTGCCCACATGGGATACCCGTGAGTCTGAATCAACTTGCCAGCAACTAACAACAACAACAATGTGGAAAAAATTACCAAAACAACAACAACAAGTGTTTATTTACAAAAGAAAAGTTAAAGTGAGCAACATTCTTGACTCTGAGAAAAGCAACTTGAATTTATAAGCTAAACAATTTCATGTGAATGATGACTCTGAAAATTCACTTCAAATTCAATACAGGGACTGAATATGGTTTAATGTTACCCAGTTCTTTTAAGTTTATATAAAAATATTTCAAAACCGTGTAAGATGAGAAGGCTCAAACACTTAACTAAAGTTTCATGTTTACAAAAGCTACTGTAGTAATTATTAGATTAGCTAATTACAGCGATGGATCATTTTTACATTATGCTTACGCTGGGCTGAGCGTTGTTCGTGTACTTACCTGTATTAGTTTACTTGATATTCTAAACAGCATTATGTTGTTACCCCATTTTACAGAAGATGAAATTGAGACACAAAAAGGCGAGTAAACTGGTTTAAGTTTACACAACCGGTAAGTGAAGGAACTGGAATTCAAACCGTGCTGTTCAATATGGTAGCTGTCTCAGTATCTCAGTGCTGCTATAATAGAGATACCACAGGCAGATGGCTTTAAAGCACAGAAATTCATTTTCTCCAATTTAGGAGGCCGGAAGTCCGAATTCAGGGTGCCAGCTCTAGGCGAAGTCTCTATTTGTTTGCTCTTGGGGAAAATCTTCATCTCCTTCAGCTTTTTCCTCAGTTCCTTGTTGATCTCCAGGCAGCATCAGTCTTTCTCCACTTGTGGTTCTTTTTGTATCTCAGAAGAGATTGACTTCATACATACCCTACGGTGTTATAGCCTCATTAACATAACAAACAAACTCAGTTCCCAGATGGGATTATATCCGCTGTTTAGGGGTACACTAACACATATTTGTGGCAACACAGTTCAATCCATAACAGTAGCCACTGGCCACATGTGGCTATTGAGCACTAGGAATATATTTTGTTGTTGGTGCCACTGAGTTGATACTGACACATATAAACCAAATATGACAAGAGTAGAACTGTCCCGTGGGGTTTTCTTGGCTGTAATCCTAGGATGAAGCCCTGGTGTTGTAGTGGTGAAGAGCACGGCCGCTAACCAAAAGATTAGCAGTTCAAATCCACCAGACGCTCCTTGGAAACTCTATGGGGCAGTTCTACTCTGTTGTATAGGGTAGCTATGAGTCAGTGAGTTTTTGGAATCTTAGGAAGCAGATTGCCAGGTCTTTTTCCCCAAGAGCCATTAGGTGCATTTGAACTGCTAACCTTTCCCTTAGCAGCCGAGAGCTTAACCATTACGCCACCAGGGCTCCTCTAAATTGAGATGTGCTGAAAGGGTAAAACACCTGCCATATTTCACAGATTCTATTATAAGATAAAGAATTAAAAATATGGATAATTTTATATTGATTACATGTTGAAATGATCACAATATTGGATAAATTAGGTTAAATGAAATATACTATTAAAAACAATATCATCTGACTCTTTTTACCTTTTTTTTTTTTATAACGTGTCTAATAAAACCGGTATGAAGTCCCTGCATGGCACAAGCGATTAAACACTCGACTAATAGCCAAAACATTGGCAGTACAAACCCCCGCAAAGGCACCTCTGAAGACAGGCCTGGAGATCTGTTTCTGAAGGTTATAGCCTTGGAAACCTTATGGAGCAGTTCTACTGTGCACACGTGTGGTAGCTGTGAATCAGAATCAACTAGAAGGCAGCTAACAACAATTAATAGCGGTAAAAAAAACAGTTACTGTCAAGTCATTTCAAACTCCTGGTGGCCCCGTGTGTGTCAGAGCAGAGCTGTGCTCTATAGGGTTTTCAGTGGCTGATTTTTCAGAAGTAGGTCTCCAGGTCTTTCTTCCGAGGAACCCCTGGGTGGACTCAAATCTCCAACCTTTTGATTAGCAGCCGAACATTTTAAGTATTACACAGGAACTCCAATGTAGCTATTAGAAAATTTTAAATCACATATGTGGCTTGTATTTTATACCTATTGAAGAACACAGCTTTGTACTCTGGTCTGCTTCTATAGCCTGGACGCTTAAACTGAACGTCTCCTAGTTCAGGCGGGAAACGGAATTTGAGATTCCATGTTTGGTATCGTTCACTAGGGGGCTTCTTTTCTGGTTCTTTTCATATGATTATTAGCAGCCTGATAGCTTTGGCAGGACCTATATGCTTAATTGTTTTTATTGCCATTAATCCGTGTCAATTTATATTAAAACCCTTTGAAACTCTTCATGATGCCAACCATCAGATGTTGATCAGAATTTTGTTTTATTTTAAAATTTGTTTGTGATTTTGTTGTTGTTGTTTCTCTGTTTTATTTTTTAACACAATGATCTATATTGCTTTAATATCTACTTTGCATTCTTGACTTCAATTTTCTGTGCTCACAGTTGACATAAAAAATATGCTTATATTTAAATTTTAATTTGATTGTAAATATAATTCTGTGTTTGAATCTGAAAATGACTTGTATATGTTGTTGGTACTTCCATTGTATAATCTCAGGTGTTTTAAAATCTCAGAGGTTCAATTCCTCATTTTGCCACTTGTAAGTGGTATGTACTTTATCACATCACTTGCTCTGGGTCTCAAATACCTGGTGGTAAAAGGGTAAATCACAGTGTCTGTGTCTTTTCATTTTAATTGCGTTTGTATGGAATAATACCAGCAGAATGTTCATCACACATCTTGGCACATACATGCTCAAGATAATAGTTATAATTTTGTTTTTTTATTTTATTATTTATTATGCGTTAAAGATGTCTTTCAGGAAGATATATTTTTGGAGATTTATATCTCAGAGGCATCCTCATATTTCCTGACTTTAGCATCAAAAGCATTTGTCCAAGGTTTACTTGACTCAAGATTCTGTAGCATGTTTGTAGTAAATGGCTGACAGTTCTTATTCAATTTTGAAGAATACTAGGAGTGAGCACTTTCAACAATTTTTGACTCAAAGAATCTTAATGGAAAGATTATAAGAAACAAAGAGAAATAAAATACCCAAAACTTTGGGGATTTAAATCCAGTTTCAGAGGGGAATGAGTATTGTCCTTTCCCTAATTCAGTTGTTCTTTGACTCACTATTCATTTAACAAGGAATCTATTTCTACTTTTAAGACATTTATTCAATAGGACATAAAGGCAAGTATTTTCTTTATACAAGTGGAACTCTCTCAAATTTAAATTTGACTTAAGAAGCCTTAAACATTTATTTAGTATTTATTATCCATTTAAATGGAATTTAATAAAAAAAGTTATTTTAGAAGATCAAACTATTATTCTATCAACCATTAAATAAGCATCTGTTGACAGCATATCAGACATTGTACTACATCTGTGGTCAAAATAGGTACATGGATCCTGGCTGCTTGGAGCTGACCGTGTAATGAACATTTAAGGCATTATATAAATAATCACAAAAATAAGTGCTACAAGGAACATGTGTAACATACATTGTGTATGAAAAAATGGTGTATCTAAAGAGGGCTGGGAGGACAGGACAACTTCATTAGAAATATGACATTAAAACATGCACACCAGTGCTCACGGCAGCACTATTCACAATAACCAAAAGATAGAAACAACCTAAATGCCAGTCAATGGATGAATGGATAAATAAAATGTGGTACATACATTCAATGGAACATTACTCTGCCATAAAGAGTAATGAAGTCCTGATACATGCTACAACATGGATGGACCTTGAAAACATCTCGCTGAGTGAAAGAAGTCAGTCTCAAAAGGACACATACTGTATGGTCCCACTTACATGAAATACCTAATATAGCAAGTGCATAGAGACCAAAGTTTATTAATGGATTCACACGCTGGTCTGGCTGTAGAGCCTGGTCTCTGAAACTTGACGGATCCTAGTTAAAGAGGAAAACTATGTTTGAGATTCCAAATGTTTAGTGGCAATGGGCTCTAAGAGATGGGAGGGAGGGGGAAGAGGGAGTCATTGCTTAAGGGGCACTGAGCTTCTGTTAAGGGTGACGACAAGATACAGAAATGTGGAGTGGTGATGGTTGCACACCATGATGACTGTAATTAATGTCAATGAAAGGTACATGTGAGAAATGTCGAAATGACATGCTTATTTACCAAATAAAAACTAAAAATATTATGGAAAAACAATATTAAGGAAAAAAAAAAACTGAGTCCTGAGGTCAACGAACAAGGACGTTTTATAAATTAAGCAGCATTTTGGAAGGTTTTAAATCCCAAGGGGGTTGGCGTATTTCTTTTGGATTTGGAAATTAATGTCTAAACATACAACATTCTTTAATGAACACTTTCTTTTGTAAGTGGTTTATTTGCCTCCTAGGAAGACCAAAACAAAAAATAGTACTATACCAATTAATTAAGGTTTTTGCATTATATATCAGGGTTTCAATTTTAGAAGATTATCAAAGTGTGTTTATTTTTGTTCAATTTCTTCATTCTCAATGGTTCGAACATGAAAAAACAGGATAACTTTTTTAAAATTGAAGTTTTGGTGTTTGAACCAGTAATTTAACTGCTACATTTTTTCCCTGGAAAATCTGAGCACATGTTATTCTTTTTTCAAATTCTAGAGGTATTACTATGAAAACCTAGCTCTGTGGTGATTAGAAGTAAGCCCTCCAGCTTTACCTTTGCCAACCACCCAGCAAAAAAGGCTAAAGCCATTGGGATCATTTTTCATGCCTAGGACAACCACACATTTAATATATAGTGTCATCTCTCTAATGTTTATTTTTAATATTATAATATTTTGTAAGATATTGTTCTCTAGGAAACTTCCAGAAAAATACTAAGCATTTGGCCCTAAGATTTAATAAATTAAAATGCTGATGAAAGATAGCAAGAAATTATTGCTATCTGATATTATTAAATATAAAGTTCAATTAAAAATGCAGGCAAATGGTAAAATTGGCCATTTACAAGTTTTTCTTTATACATACAGTATACTTAGGTTACAGGTAATGTTCAGTGATTTAAATTTCACTCCTTACTGCTTAAAAATTTGGGTATTTAAAAGGAAGTTTCTGAGGCAATTATTTTACCCCATGATGATACGTTGGAAACTCTTGATATGAATGTATTTTATCATCAATATGTACAACACATTTAATCGATATTCTTATTGCCCTTCTTCAAGGGTTCTTTTTTCCCCTAATTTTTAAGAACTGTATTTTTGTTTCAGAATAATAATGTCTATGAATTCAAATCCTAGCAAGACATGTATTTGCCTTGAGTGGATCAAACAGGTGTCCCTGAATGAATAGCTTATAACTACTTTTATTAATAATAAGACCCATCTGTTTTGCTCTCATTTTGGTTTGGCAGCCAGTGGTAGTAAAGCTGTTCGAGAATGTATTCATCCTTCTCAGACTAAAAGTCAAACTTTCTGAGTGTGACTAAAAGAGTGGAAGAACAAAATGTTCCCCAACTATATAAACAAGACTTTGTCTCTCATGTTCTTGAATAATAATTTATACCTCTGACCCAAATTAACTCAGCCCAATTATTTGAAAACATAGTTTAAGAATATTTGATTCTGAAATTTATTTGAGGTAAATGGAGAGAGAGCTGTTAGATCTTTAAGTACTATCACTTTATTATATGACTTGGCCTAGAGAATATGGAAGATAATCCTTAGATTCAAAAACACAAATTTATGTTTTAATGTTTCCTCCCATCAGATAATCTTTCTGAGCAGCCATCACCAAGAGGGAGTTTGTTTAAAAACAAATGCCACCTAAATGGTTGAAACAACCTGGCAAGAATCGTTTATTAGGTTCTGGTTTAATTCTGTTTTATTTTTAAGATTGGATTATCAGCGTCCTCTCTGTTTTGATGTGTCCAGGAACATATTAAGGCTGTGTTACTAAAATCTTTTACTACCAAGAGGGATCTAGGAAGGCTTTCTTTATTTGCTGTGGATATTATTTTAGAAAGAAGAGACAAACATCAGGTAAATTAGCTGAGCTTAATTTTTCAGATCATTTAAAAAATGTTTTTTCCTTAAATCCCTAGAACTTTGAAATGAGCCTGTAATCTAGTGGGTGCTACAGAAATGTCTCAGGAAGGGGTGAAGAAATAACGGAGGCTGTCATCAGGAAGTGGTGCAGATAGGAAAAAGTTGTTGTTGTTAGCTGCTGTCATGGTGACCCTATGCACAATGGAATGAAAAACTGCTCTGTCCTGCACCATCCCTGTGATTGTTTGTGGATGGGACAGTTGTGACCCACAGGGTTTCCTTTGGCTGATTTTCAGAAGTACCTTGCCAAGCCTTTCTTTCTAGTCCACCTTAGTGCGCAGGCTCCTCTGAAAAGTGTTCAGCATCGTAGCAACAGGAAACCTCCACTGACAGATGAGTGGTAGTTGCCCATGAAGGGTGTATAGGCAGGAAATTGAGCCTGGGTCTCCCACATGGAAGGCAAGAATTCTACCGCTGAACCAACACCCTCACACCTTGAATATAAGCAGCATCATTTCTACAACCACCGAAAAACTGTCCCGTCATCATTCTTAACATAGAATCCAAAGCCAGTGCTGACTTGTTGGTCTTGGCAATTAAAATAGAAACTATTTACCATCCCTCTAAAATTCCGTACTGTCTGAATTGGAGACATGGATTTCTCAATTGTGTATAAACTGGGAAACTTAAATGCAAGTGAGCATTCTAATAAAGATACTCTGTCTACGTTAACATTATTTATAAAAGGCAACCAGATGTACTCTCCATGGAAGATAGTAACAAGATACAGAATAGGTTTGCATTCTATTCTTTGAGAAGTATTTCCTAGTGGATTCCTGGTGATGGTAGAATTTATTGAATTTCAAAGGACATTTGAAAGAAGACTTGTACTTCCCTTCATAGAGATCTTTATGAATATAAGAATATAACTTTTAATGATAATAATAATTATAATTTTTATTACAGCTGACATTTATTGACCCATTATTGTATGTCAGATATAGTGCTAATACTTTAAATACATTTGACTAATTTTTTTTTAAAGCAAAAAGAAAGGTTATATTTGGCATATATTCAAGAGGCAAAAGTTGGAAACGGGCAGGCTTGTTGCCAGAGCCATGTCTGCCTGAGTCTGAGGAAATATGACAGAATAAGCAAGAGTGGGAAAACGGACAAACTTGCTGCTAGAGCCATGCTGAGTCCAAGAAATCTTAGAGTCATCAGTATATATTAACATTACAAAATAGGCAAAACCATTGAAAGTGTCACCTTTTCAAAGATGGGCTAGAAATTGTGGTCCAATATTTTGAATGGTCTTTCTTAACAATCATTGGCACAGATTTCAGTAATGACAGTCAGGAGTGTCCTCATTGGTCCAACAAATCTTACTGTTCACTAAATGCTAATAAAAAAAAAAAAATAAGAGTGGAAAGTCTTTTGTGCTCTGTTTTATGATTTTTTTCTTTTTTGTGAAAAGTTCCCTAAAAGATGTTTTCCAAGTTTATCCTAGCTATTGTCTTTATAGCTCAGGGCCTGGCTGAGGTGTCCTTGTGAGTCCAGTTCCACCTGGGTCACATCTTAGGACAGGGAATAATGGCTCCAATATTATCTCCTAGATCATTCCCCCCTTTTGATCAGAGACTGGAGATAATTGACTAAATTCTTAAAGTAAGAAGGCTAGGGGTAGAATTTTTATTCCATTTAACAGATGAGAAAAGACTCATTATTTTAGGATTATTGATCTCAGTCTGCTGTTGGCACAACAATGCAGAGTAACAAACCATTCTAAAATTCTGTTTAATGTCCCACAAAATAAGCATTTATTTATATCTTATGTGTCTGGAGTTTGGTTAACTTAGGCTGGACTCTACTTGGCTCTATGACAAGCTTTCTGCTCAAGTATGTTCCAGGGATCTGTTATTTTCTGGGACTAGTAGGCTATCTGGAACACGTGTTTTTCATCATGATGAGAGATGCTCAAGACAGTGATTGGAAACATGCCATGCCTCTTCACATCTAGGGTTGGAGCTGGCAACTACCACCTGTCACCTTGGAAGTTAGCCAATGCCAGTCATTAGGTTATGCCCCAAATCAATGTGTTTGGGAAATATGGTCTGTCTTTGTGGGATGAGCTGTCCAGGTACGTGACAAAGGGCAAGGGTATGGGGGGGAATGAAAAATTGGGAACAATAACGCCACAGTCCAGGATCACAGCCTGAAATTTCCTGAGTGCTGTACTGTGTTTTCCATTTGCTTAACTATGAAAATATATCCCTTCAGTTTTGAAAACAAATCTAAAATTTATAATTATTTTCATATTTTAAGGTAAGACTACTTTGAGATTATAAAATAGGCAAAATGGTGTTTGAAGTTTTTTATGTAATATGGTTCATTATGGAAAGCAAAACTCTACATAAAATTAAATAAATAATAGTATAGGAGCATATACAATAAATATTTACTTGCTCATTCAAAATCTAAGGTGTCTTTCAGGAAGATATTTTAATTATTTATTTTTTAATTGTGCTTTTCTATTTCAGTGGTCTCTCAGATTCAAGGCACAATAATTCAGGATAACCACGCAGGGCTAGCATTTTGTGCTTAAATAAATGGTTTTCAGATAAAATTGACTATTCATTAAATGAGTTTAACAAAATGTACTCCTCTACATAAACCATGCAGAAAAGTGACCAATTTAAAAAGTCATTATTTTTGTATGAGCTGAAAATGATTTTAATTACTATTTCTAGATGAGCATAGAAAATTATTTCACTTGATTTTAAAAATGATGTTTGTCTTCAAATTGCTACTATTTGTTGATATGACAGTAACATGATGCTGGGTAAAGAGTCCAGAAGAATGCAATAAATTCAATTTACGCTGTTTGTTATGTGTTTGAGGGTAGGGGTTAGAGGAACAGGGAAAAGTTGCTAAGGTTGCTAAAAATTAGCCAACGACCTTTTCGGTAATAGGTCTTTCCTTTATCTTCAGACTGAGAGGTTACAGACTAGCCCAAGGTAACAAAGCTAAAAAATTATAGAATGGGGCTTCAAAATCTAGGGTGGAAAACCCATACTGTTTTAACTATGCCACTTTAATAGGCTCTGCCTGCCAACAAAATGCTAGGTTGACTTTGTAATGCTATTGAACGTCACTGGACCCTATCTAGATCTCACCAGAAGAGTTGGTGATGGTTCTGAGTGTGATAATCTGGCTATACCATAAGAAATTGAGTCATCACTTTCTAGAAAATTCTACAAAGTTAGATAACCTAGTGTTTTTGTTGCATTCATTTTACAATTAGAGATTATTGGTCCATAAAGAGCACTGGAAGTTCAAGTTCTGTCATATTACTGTTTGTTTTATCAGGAGGACTCATAATTCTTTGATTTAATATTCAGTTAGTGTGACAAAGAAAAGTGAATAGTGAATAAAGGATGGTTTAAAACCCAAAAAACCAAATCCATTGTCGTTGAGTCAATTCCAACTCATAGCGACTCATAGCAGCTTAGCAAGGCTTAAATTTACATGCCTGATGCCCAGTAGCCTTTTGATCTTTGCCGTGATTAGTGGTTAAATTAAATCATAGTAATTTATATTAGAACACTGCTACAACCTACGTGCTAGGATTACATTTCAGTTTGAAAGTGTTCTTGAAACATTCCATATTCATCAATGGAGTGTGACAGGGCTTAAAATTTGAACACATTATAATATGATTGTTTATTAGATCTGTTCTGTTATTTACATGCAAATCATTTTATTTTAAAAATAATTTATATTCTTAAAAATGCTTCCTAAGCATGCGTCATGTTATGCGTGCACCAAGTCTTTGGTTTTGACTGGGTATCTTCATCTCTATTTCAGACGTAAGGCACGTTAGCCTTAGAAGGGTGAACTGATATGATCAGGACACTGTGGCAGAACTGTCATGAAGAGCTCCAGAATAACGCTGGCCAACATTGAAACTTTACACCTCTCAGCCCACTAGGCATCCTGGCTACATTAAGCAAGGACTTAGTCACCTAAAGAGCAAGAAATGATTTATCGCAGTAGATCACAATAAAAATAATACTAAAACTTGGCAAAGTGCTTTATAACTTTCAAAAGACATATACCTGTTATGTAAGGAAAGCAGATTACATATAATAAAAATTATATATATATATATAATATATATATATAGTTGTTGTTAGGTGCTGTCAACTCAGTTCCAACTCATAGCAACCCTATGCACAAGAGAATGAAACACTTTCCAGTCCTGAGCCATCCTTACAATTGTTGCTATGCTTGATCTCATTATTGCAGCCACTGTGTCAAATCACCTCGTTGAGGGTCTTCCTCTTTTCTGCTGACCCTGTACTTTGCCAAGCATGATGTCCTTCTCCAGGGACTGATCCCTCCTGACAACATGTCCAAAGCATGTAAGACGCAGTCTCGCCATCCTTGCTTCTAAGGAGCATTCTGGCTGTAGTTCTTCCAATATAGATTTGTTCATTCTTTTGTCAGTCCATGGTATATTCAATATTCTTCACCAATACCACAGTTCAAAGGCGTCAATTCTTCTTCGGTTTTCCTTATTCATTGTCCAGCTTCCACATGCGTATGATGCGATTGAAAACACCATGGAAGACAGCTTATTTTCTTCTTAATCCTACTTTCTTCCAGGGGCAAAATTACCCTGTGTGTGTTCACCAGGAAGCAGAAATTAATTTCAAGTTCCTGTCTATTTTTATTGTCAATTGTGCTCTTTTCGGTGGTTTATTTTTTAGAGAAGCACACCTAGGGAAAGACAGTTAACACCATGTGTTTGATAATAAGCTGTCCCCTGCATTTGTCAAAAGGTACCTAGGTATCATAGTACTATATGTGATTTCCTAGCAGGAAATTATGCCACGTAAGCCTGGAAAAATACTAAGACTTTTCTTGAAGTTTCCTTTATAGACATTCACATATTGATATATGGACACGTTATGGGTTCTGTATTTTAAACAGTATAAATTTTTTGTAATATTGTCCCTCCCTCCCTACATTCCTTCCTAATTTACAACTTCTAACATTCTAATTTCTTCTCTCTCTACATTCTTACCTAAAGTCCCTTCTTCCTTTCTGTCCTTCCTATTTGCCAGTGAGAACATAAAGTAAGTCAGGAGTTCCTTCTTATATTTAAAAAATAAAAATCACATTTACATTAGAAAACATGTATCACTGGCAGTTTATCCAAAATTAAACCCAAACCCACCGCCTTTGAGTGGGTCCTGACTCATAGCAATCCTACAGGACAAAGTAGAACTTCCCCGTATGGTTTCCGAGGCCGTAAATCTCTATGGAAGCAGACTGCTCCATCTTTCTCCCATGGAGTGGGCTGTTGTGTTCCAACTGCTAACCTTTTGGTTTAGCAGGCGAGCACTTTAACCACTGCATCACCAGGCCTTCTTGGAAGTTTATCCAGTACTTGCAAAAAAAAAGTTTAGTGAAATGCCTTCTTACAATAGCTTAATAAAATTTGGTTGATTTTGTCTTAAATTTGTAATATCTGAATATCCCACATGACTGTCTTCAATTAATAATTGTTGTGTTGGTGTTTCAGCTTCCGTGATTAGGTCATATTTCTAGAGCCTTGGAAGATGTATTTTAATTTATCCAGTTAAATACGATCTGAATTTAGTAGAAATTAACTCATTATTTACTTCAAAAGACAGAGGCATCTAGTTCTGACTTGGAAATAGCTCTTTATCATTATAGAAATAAGTTTAATGGTTGAACAAATTACCCAGAAACCAGTAAAGACAACACAGCTTCTACTGGTATTTTGTTGTTATTTAGGACACGTAAATGTCTAATGTGCCATGACGATTGAGTCTGTAGCAAAAAGAGCAGTGTCTGTGATATATAACATTTAATAATAATTCGTGTCCCGTGAATGATCATATTTCTGGATGCCAAGTGTGGACTGGCTACTTTAGTGAGTAGTTTACACGTGTTCTCATTTAGTCCTCACAACACACCTGCAGCATAGATAGGATTACCACAGCTGGGGTCGTAGTGTCTCAGCTGCTGTAACAGAAATACCACAAGTGGGTGGCTTTGGTGAAGAGAAATTTGTTTTCTCGTGGTTTAGGAGGCTAGAAGACAAATTCACAGCACTGGGGAAAAAAAAAAAAAGGCTTCTGTTTTTTGGCTCTGGGGGGAGGTCCTTGTCTCTTTTCAGTTTCTGGTCCTGGGTTCCTTGACAGACTTTATGTGGCATGGCATCTCTCTTCCCCCATCTGTGCTTCCTTGCTTCTAAACCTAATCTGTTCTTTTTATATCTCAAAAGTGATCAGTTTAAAACACACCCTACACTGATATGGTCTCAATATAACAAGGAGAAACTCATTTCCTAACAGGATTAAATCCACAGGTATAGGGGTTATGGTTTATAACATATTTTTAGAGGGACACAATTTGATCCATAACAGCTGGGGTATTCTATAAGGAGACTTAGCTTGAATATAGAGCACTGACAAAGCAGAAGGAAAAACAAAGAAACAAACTGATAGCATTCTGTGAAAAAAAAAAATGTATATTAGTACTGAAAATGTTATTTGAGTAGTCATCAATGGAAAAATAAGAAATTGGTTGCACTTCATTTCACTGATGTTAAGTTTTTGTTTTGAATTAAATTAAATGAGGGGTCAGGGAACACAGATGTTTTCAGTAATTAGAATCTATAAAGCAAGCAATCTAATCAAAAAGTCTCTATTTTATAAATAAAACAACTGAGATTCAGTGAGTCTAACTTTTTTCTGATCAAGTTCTGGTTTAATGAATATCAGAGCCAAAATTCAACCCAGGTCTGTGTGGCACATAAGCCTGCTCTCCTTCCAACACACAATGGCCCTTCATAGAAGGAAGATAAGAGACTAATGCATAGTAAACATTTAGTAGTCAATAGTGGTTTTTTTTGGAAATAAAATACAGCTTACACGTCAAAGGCTGTTTGTTTCCATGCTTTCTTCACTGCGTACTAAGGAGATTAGCTCTTGTTATGGATTGAATTGTTGCTGTTAGGTGCCATGGAGTCAGCTCCTACTAATAGCAATCCTGTGTACACCAGAATGAAACACTGCCAGGTCCTGCACCATGCTCACAATTGTTATACCTGAGTCCATTGTTGCAGTCACTGTGTCAGTCCACCTCCTTGAGGGTCTTTGTCTTTTCAGTGACCCTCTACCAAGCATGATGTCCTTCTCCAGGGACTGATCCCTCCTGATAACAGGTCCAAAGCATGTGAGATGCAGTCTCCATCCTTGGTTCTAAGGAGCATTCTGGTTGTACTTCTTCCAAGACAGATTTGTTCGTTCTTTTGGCACTCCATGGTATATTCAGTATTCTTCGCCAACACCACAATTCAAAGGCATCAATTCTTCCTTATTCACTGTCCAGCTTTTGCATGCATATGAGGTGATTGAAAACACCATGGCTTGTATCAGGCACACCTTAGTCTTCAAGGTGACATCTTTGCTTTTCAACACTTTAAAGAGGTCTTTTGCAGCACATTTACCCAGTGCAATGTGTCTTTTGATTTCCTGACTGCTGCTTCCATGGGTGTTGATTGTGAATCCAAGTACAATAAAATCCTTGATAACTTCAGTCTTTTCTCCATTTATCATGATGTTGCCTATTGGTCCAGTTGTGAGGATTTTTGTTTTCTTTATGTTACTGTGTAATCAATACTGAAGGCTGTGGTCTTTGATCTTCATCTGTAAGTGCTTCAAGTCTTCTTCACTTTCAGCAAGCAAGGTTGTGTCATCTGCATAATGCAGGTTGTTAATGAGTCTTCCTCCAATCCTGATGCCTTGTTCTTCTTCATGTAGTCCAGCTTCTCAGATTATTTGCTCAGCATACAGACTGAATAGAAATGGTAAAAGGATACAACCCTGACATATACCTTTCCTGACTTTAAACCATGCAGTATCTCATTGTTCTGTTTGAAGGATTATCTCTTGATCTGTGTACAGTTTTCTTATGAGCACAAATGAGTGTTCTGGGATTCCCATCCTTTGCCGTGTTATCCACAATTTTTTATGATCCACACAGTCAAATGCCTTTGCATATTCAACAAAACACAGCTAAACATCTTTCTGGTATTCTCTGCTTTCGCCCGGATCCATCTGACATCAGCAATGATATCCCTGGTTCCACACCCTCTTCTGAATCTGGGTTGAGTTTCTGGCAGTTCCCTGTCAATATACTGCTGCAGCTGCTTTTGAATCATTGAATGATCTCCAGCAAAATTTTGTTTGCATGTGATATTAATGATATTGTTCGATAATTTCTGCTTTTGGTTGGATTACCTTTCTTTGGAATAGGCATACATACGGATCTCTTCCAGTCATTTGGCCAGGTAGCTGTCTTTCAAATTTCTTGGCATAGACGAGTGAGAACTTCCAGCGCTGCATCCATTTGTTGCTACACCTCAATTGGTATTCCATTAAATCCTGGAAACTTGCTTTTTGACAGTGCCTTCAGTGCATTGAATTATGTCCTTCAAAAATATGTTATAAATTCTAACCTCTATGCCTGTGGTTATAATCCCATTTGGGAATGGGTTGTCTTTGTTATGTTAGTGTGGAAGGATTAGTGTAGGGTCTATCTTGAGTCAATCTCTTTTGAGATATAAAAGAGATTAGACAAGCAAGCAAGCAGAGAGATGGAGGAAGAGTGATACCAAGACACATGAAGATCACCCAGGAGCAGAAGCTCAAAGAGACCAGGACCTTCCTCTAGAGCCAACAGAGAGAGAAAGCCTTCCCTTAGAGTTGGCACCCTGAATTTGGACTTCTCCTAAACTGTGAGAAAATAAATTTCTGTTTGTTAAAGTCCCCTACTTGCGGTATTTCTGTTATAGCAGCACTAGGTAACTAAGATAGCTCTATTAATGTTTTTCTATGAACATTTTTCTGAGGAAATTGTAAACCATTACTTTAGATTCAAACGTTTAGAATTTGGCCTTACTTTGGAAAGTGGTCAGGATCACTCTAATATATATTAACCATTAGTTAATATTAGTGAAGAATTTATCTTACAGGTAAAAATCATTGCACACATGATTTTTAAAATAAGGTTAAGGAAATGCACCTCCGTATACCCTTTGACTTTTACACATACACGATATCACAGTTCCTTTTTTGTTGAATTAGAAATAAGATAAAAAGAAAGTACATTTGGTGACTTTAGATTTTGCTTTACTAACATAAGGATTCTAAAAATAGAATTCGTTGCATACGTCAGCATTAACATTACTTGATCGTTCCTCTTTCCGCTGGTTGATATCACACAATTTACAAACACGTGGATTTTGTATTATTTTTGTATATGCAAGGAGATATTATGTATTTCAGGTATTAAATGTAGTTAAAGTCCAGCCGTCTCCTCCCCATAAAATTATAGATTTTTATATATTAGTGTCATCCATTGAATTGTGGCTCCCAAAAATATCTGTCCACTTGGTTAGGCCATGATTTCCAGTATTGTGCCATTGTCCTCTATTTTGTGATTGATACAATTTTCCTATATCTCATAAATCCTAATTTCTGCCTGTGGTTAATGAGACAAGATTGAATTATGTTGAAGAAGTTTAGGGTGGGATGTAACATTCTTGCTCATGTCACATCCCTGATCCAATGTAAAGGGGGTTTCCCTCCATTGTGGCCTGCACCACCTTTTATCTTACAAGAGATAAAAGGGAAGAGAAGGAAGCAGAGAGTGTCTATAATATATCTAGACTGAAAAAACAAATTGCAGAGTCTTGTTTCAGCTATATATGTAATAAATATGGAAAAAAGAGTTGATAAAACTATAGAGATTACCTTGATTAGTAGTGGGAATACTGGTTTGCAATGGTAACTATGCATGAAATATATTGACTCTGGCAATTCTAGATAACCTCAAAAATTACTTCTCTCCTTTGCCATCTTGGAAAAGAATAGCTCTATCCATCTTCCATTTTCTTCCCAGATATTTTTTTTTCTTTTTTTTTTTGGTCTCATACATTTTCTGTATCTTTCCCATGACTAGTGCCCACTGGTGAGGAATCCAGGCTTACTTGTATCCAAGGACGGTACTGCCAAGTTGGACAAGTTGTACACTTTGGTGCAGGTTGAGGATTGGTTGAGAATCCTGAGTTGGCAAAGACCTTGTATGGTAACTGCCTTCCTAGCTGAGCTCTTAACTACTGAACCACCAGGCTCTGAGTTGATATTAATGGTAAATTAGTTAGAAAATATTTCTTTCTATCCTGGTAAATGCTCTTCCTCAGAATTGCATTAAGATCCCCCTCTTACAAAACACACACTGCCATGAGAGGCTCGCAGGTTCATTAACTATGGCTGACTGGCTGAGATAGTACCCAGAGGGGAAGTGCAGCCATTTAATTTTAATCTCGTGCTTGGTATCTGGTTCTGGCAGCAGTAGCAGTTTATAGTTTGCCTTCTTCTGCCTCCTTCATTTTGGTCTCTGTAACTTCACACTTTATTTTGAAATTGAAGATGACCTGGCAAACCTGCCAAGTAATATATCAGTCCCCAAGGTGGCTGCATTCAGATATTGCTAAGATATGAACAGAATGAGGGAAAGGGCACGGACTGTCTGAAGAAAGATAATTACTTAAAGAAAACACATATAAGCTGTCATCTTTTCCCCTCAGGGATTTATAATTACAAAATTTTAGATAAATTCCTTTTCTTTTTTAGTTAAGTATCTGTCAAAGGGTGAACCTGAGACATTAAAGACATAAAGCCCAACTCAAACAATTTTGCTCCTTATTAGCAACTTGGGATAAATCCAAGTCGCTGATTTTTAAAATTTAAAATCAAAAGGCTTATTTTAGATATTATGGAATCTATTTGATTACTTCAAAATGTGAATTTGTTACATAAATGCTGAGAACCAATTCTGAGATTTTCGCACATACACTCTATGCTCTGTTCACATACCTTCGGAGCTCTAGTTACCAGGTACAGCTGTAATAAAATATGCCATAAGTGGGTGTCTGTAAAGAACAGAAATTTATTTCCCCATAGTTCTAGAGCCTTAAGTCCAAATCAGGGTTTTGGCCTTGTCGACTCCTCTGTGAGCCACTTCTTCAGTTCCTGCTGTCTGCTGATGTACCCTGATATTACTTGGCATCGGTCTTTCCCCCTTTTGCATCTCTGTGTCTATTCTGCTCATTTTTATAATTCAGAAGTGATTAGGTTTAGGACCCATCCTACTCTGTTATGAGCTCATTAACATAACAAAATAAAACCCTCTTTTCCAAACAGGGTCATATTTACAAGTACAGGAATTAGGATTTGTAAAAATGGCGTGGGGATGGTGTCTGACCTCTAACTTCACAAGGACAAAGAACCAAGATCACCATCCCAAGGCTGATTCCCATGATTCCCATCCCTACCAATTCTGACACCAACCGTCCCTCCCATAGCACTTTCTACTGGGTTCAATAAATCACTGCAATGGCCGCACACAACTCACAGACCATACGCACAGTTATGGTCTGTAACAGTTACAAACTCTATTTATAATTCAGGCTCAGGAACACTCAGCATACAATTCTTACATCAGGACAGCCTCTTCTCAAATGTGCTTGCAGGCATGTGTCTCGATGGCCCTCAGTCTCTGGCCCAAGGCACTCAGCTTTCTCTCTCTGTGGGCCAGGAAGTTCACTGCACCATCTCCTGCTGCCTGTCTCTGCAACTAGGTCTCTCCTGTTGGCTTCTCTTTTCTTGATGGTGGCAAGAGGCTCTTGCTTTGCTCTGGAATTGGCTCTCTTTTAAGGTAAAACTGACCAATCCCCTTGGTGGTTCACAATTACCCTATCACACAGTCCTGCCCAATCACCTGGGTGGGAGTTACAAGACCATGGCTAGAAAGGCCACAGGCAAAAGTACTTAATCACATCACAGGATTTCAACACATATTTGTGGGGGATGGAGGGGGGACACAATTCAATCCCTAACAAACCTCTTTACCATTTTTGTGTACCCCAACTCCCTAAGTCCTGTCACTTCCTGCAACCAGCACCCATTTCTCTGGGCAGAGGCCGTAAACAATTTCAGTCCAGACATGACTGAAAGTTTTGGAGTATTAACCTAGCCTCCTCAGCCCCTGATCTAGAAAATTCTGAGGGTTCGCTGCTGCAAACTCACCTGTGATACTGAGCCGAAGATACCTTTGTGGTATTTTGTTGTTTCACCCTTGCCTGGCATCATTTTCTCCCTGCCTCACTTCCTCAGGCCTCCCATTGACTTCACCTGAGAACCCATTCTGAAAAATCATTTTCACATGAATACTTGTTGCAGGGTGTGTTCCTGGAGAATGCAACCTAAGGCAATGACTAATTTTTAATTTTAATATTAAAATTATAAGGATTTAATTTATGAGGAAAAAAATCTAAACTTCCTACCATCAAGATAATCACTATCATCATTGTGACGTATTATCTTCCAGACTTTTTTTCTTAGGCTAGAATACATGAGAAACACCAGAAATGTCAGTGGAGTGTGTGTGTGTGTGTGTATCATTTTTTGACAGCTGATGTAAAATTTATTTAACTAATCGAAGTTTGCAGAATCTTTGATTTGTGTCCCTCACGTATTATTATAAGTAACACTAGTGGAATGTAGTCACACATATCTCATTGCATATTATCTTTCTTTTTAACTTGGAGTACATTCCTAGAAATGAAACTTCCAGATCAAAAGATACGTTTAATACATAAAGCCAAATGATTTCAAGAAATGTTGTACTGATTTATATTCCCCAAATCAGTGAATATGAAGTCTCAAGTTTCCTGATAGCTGTGTGACTGCTCAGAAATTATCATTTACTTCAAATCTCAGTCTACTAAGACAAAAAAGTATACTTCATTGTTTTAATGTATATTTCTTTGATTATAAATTAAGGTTTAAATCCTAAGCAATCTAGAATTGGTTGATGTTCAACCATTTCAAGAGGTAGCATTTGATCAGGAACTGATGGTACTAAAGGAAAAGGTCCAAGTTGCACTGAAGGCACTGGCAAAAAACAAGGCTCCAAGAATTAATGGAATATCAACTGAGATGTTTCAACAAATGGATACAATACTGGAGGTGCTCACTCGTGTATGCCAAGAAATTTGGAAGACAGCTACCTGGCCAACTGACTGGAAGAGATCCATATTTATGCCTATTTCCGAGAAAGGTGATCCAACTAAACGTGGAAATTATTGAACAATATTATTAATATCACACAAAAGTAAAATTTTGCTGAAGATCAATAAAAACTGGCTGCAGCAATATATAGAATGGGAGCTGCCAGAAGTTCAAACCAGATTCAGAAGAGGACATGGAACCAGGGGATGTCATTGCTGACTTCAGGTGGAACCTGGCTGAAGAGAACTTGCACTTACTGATGAAGATCAAAGGCCACAGCCTTCAGTATTGATTACACAGCAACATTAAAAAAAAAAAAAAAAAATCCTCACAACTGGACCAATAAGCAACATCATGATAAACAGAGAAAAGATTGAAGTTGCCAAGGATTTCATTTTACTTGGATTCACAATCAACACCCATGGAAGCAGCAGTCAGGAAATCAAAATATGCATTACATTGGGCAAATCAGCTGTAAGAGATCTCTTTAAAGTTTAAAAAGCAAAGATGTCACTTTGAGGATTAGGGTGAGCGTGACCCAAGCCATGGTGTTTTCAATTGCCTTATCTTCATGCAGAAGCTGGATAATGAATTGCGGTGTTGGCAAAGAATACTGAATAATCCATAAACTGCCAAAAGAACAAACAAATCTTGTCTTGGAAGAAGTACAACCAGAATGCCCCTTGGAAGCAAGGATGGTGAGACTGCGTCTCACATACTTTGGACATGTTGTCAGGATAGGTCAGTTCCTGGAGAAGGACAACATGCTTGGTAGAGTAGAGGGTCAGTGAAAAAGAGGAAGACCCTTAATGAGATGGATTGACACAGTGGCTGCAACAATGGGTTCAAGCATAGCAACAGTTGTGAGGATGGCGCAGAACTGAGTAGTGTTTCATTCTGTTGTGCATAGGGTCGCTATAAGTCTGAACTGACTTGACGGCACCTAACAACATAACATCCTGGTTGAATCCAGAGAATACCAGAAAGATGTTTACCTGTGTTTTATTGGTTATGCAAAGGCATTTGACTGTGTGGATCATAACAAATTATGGATAACACTGCGACGAATAGGAATTCCAGAACACCTAATTGTGCTCACGAGGCACCTGTACATAGATCAAGAGGCAATCATTGAAACAGAACAGGGCGATACTGCATGGTTAAAAGTCAGGAAAGGTATGCATCAGGATTGTACCCTTTCACCATACCTATTCAATCTGTATGGTGCGCAAATAATCTGAGTAGCTGTACTTTATAAAGAACAGGGCATCAGGATTGGAGGAAGACTCATTAACAACCTGAGTTATACAGACGACACAACCTTGCTTGCTGAAAGTGAAGAGGACTTGAAGATCAAAGACCACAGCCTTCAGCATGGATTACACCTCAACATAAAGAAGACAAAAATCCTCTCAATTGGACCAATAAGCAACATTATAATAAACAGAGAAAAGTTTGAAGTTGTCAAGGATTTCATTTTACTTGTATCCATAATCAACAGCTTTTTTTTTTTTTAGTACGGAAGCAGCAGTCAAGAAATTAAAGGGTGCATTGCACTGAGCAAATCTACAAAGGACCTCTTTAAAGTGTTGAAGAGCAAAGATGTTACTTTGAGGACTAAGGTGCACCTGACCCAAGCCATGGTGTTTTCAATCACCTCATACACAGGTGAAAGCTGGATGATGAATATGGAAGACCAAAGAAGAACTGACACCTTTGAATTGTGGTGTTGGAGAAGAATATTGACTATAAAATGGACTGCTAAAAGAACAAACAAATCTGTCTTGGAAGAAGTAGGGCCAGAGTGCTCCTTGGAAGCAAGGATCATGAGATTATGTCTCACATACTTTGGACATGTTGTTCAGAGGGACCATTTTCTGTATAAAGACATCATACTTAGTAAAGTAGAGGGTCAGTGAAGGAGGGGAAGACCCTCGATAAGATGGATTGACACAGTGGCTGCAACAAAGGGCACAAGCGTAACAATGACTGTGAGGATGGCACAGGACCAGGCAGTATTTTGTTCTGTTGTGCATAGGGTCTCCGTGAGTTGGAACTGATTCAACAGCACCTAACGACAACAAAAAATAACATATTTTTAGACTTATTAACTCATTTATCACATCTTTTATGAATTCATCAGCTACATCAGTTTTACCACTTGTCATTCTATTGTTTCAATTTGTATATTTTTTCCTTATTTAGTTGTGAGTGTCTACCATACATTAGGGAGCCCCTGGATGGTACAAATGGTTAAACAGCTCAGCTAATAGCAAAAAGTTTGCGGCTCCAAGGTCACCCAGAAGCGTCTCAGAAGAAAGGCCTGATGATGTACTTCCAAAAAATCAGTCATTGAAAATCCTATGAAGCAAAGTTCTACTCTGATAAACGTGAGGTTGCCATGATTCGGAAATGCCAACTAATTTAACTGGTATCATATATCGTTGTTGTTGTTAGGTGCCATCGAGTCTACTCTGACTCATATTGACCTTGTGTAAGACAGGACAAAATGTTGTCCGGTCCTGCACCATCCTCACAGTCATTTCTGTGTTTGAGCCCGTTATTGGCAGCCACTGCGTCAATCCATGTCTTTGAGGAACTTCCCTTTTTCTGCTGACTCTGTTTAAGAAACATGATTGTTCTTCCCCAGCGATTGGTCTCTCTTGATGACATGTCCAAAGTAAATGAGACAAAGTCTCACCATCCTTGCTTCTAAAGAGAATTTTGGCTAGTCTTCCTCTAAGGTAGATTTCTTTGTTTTGTCAGTCCGTGGTATATCCTATATTCTTCACCAACACCTCAGTTTGAATGTGCCCATTCTTCTTCAGTCTTCCTTTTTCATTGCAGAGGTTTCACAGGCAGGTGAGGAGTTTGAAAATACCATGACTTGGGTCAGGAGCACCTTAATCATCAAAGTGACATCTTTCCTTTTCAAAACTTTAAAGAGGTCTTTTGTAGCAGGTATATTAACTTTATTACAGTGTATCTTTCATGCACTGAATTGGCCTGAATCCTGGGGGCAGGGGAGGAGAGTTGGCATTCTAAATAACTAATTAAGGAGCATTGAATGCAAAGACTCTTAGTAAAGATCTGAGCAAAGGGAAGTCAAACAACAAAGGATGGTAAAGAATTCCAGTAGGAGTAATAGTGAGAAGACATTGCCACCTTAGGGCCCGCAGGGGTAAGGTATTCCATTAATCCAGTGAGAATAGTAGGAGGACTGCCCAATAGGAGCTGAGTCTGTCCAGGGGAACCAGCCATTGCCAGCCAATGGCCAGGCAGAGAGAAGACAAAGCCATGGGATGAAAGCCTTCCGTAGTCAGCAGCACGGTGTACTCTTGCCCTTGCATTTCCTTGAGGAAACCCAACTGGGAAGGAAACTGTGAGGGAGCCTGAGTGAGGAGGATGTGAAGGTGAAGTGGCAGATGGAAAAGCATGGAGAGTGGACGTGGTTAGGTTAACAAAGAACGTTCAACACAAACAACTTGTAGTTTTTTTTTTGTCTGAGAGCCTGACGTCTGTGTTATCTGGGATATACAGAGACCATTTATAATTTTAGGTACTAAAATGATTAATCTTATTCCTCCCAACTTCTAGCTTTGAAGCTTTGCTTGTTAGGTCTTTATTACCATGCTGTTACTTCAGTGTTGATATTTGTAAGTTTTTATTGCATTTTAAAGTGAAATCATTCCCTTATGAAAATTACTTTGATATGTGGTGTGAAGCAAGCATATTTTTTTCCTTAAAATTTTAGCCAATTTTTAGAATTACTTTTATTCAAAATCCATTTCTGCACACATACTCTGGTATCCTCAGAATTTTTTTTTTCCTTGAACCAATTCTTAATTTTCTTTTCACATACCAGTGCCAAGCTGATTTGCATTTTGTGCTTTTTAAAATGTATATTATGTATTTTAAGGAAAAGCCTCCCTTTTCTCTCACAAAATTTCCTTGTCTACTCTCATAGGTTTATTCACCTTTAAAGATGAGAAATTTTTTCAGGTTATTAAGAAGCACTTTGAGATTTCAATTGAAAGTACTTTAAATTTATGAATTAATTTGAGAAAATTATCATCAGGGAACACTTGATGCATCTTCATTTATTCAAATCTTTCACGTACTCCAGTATAAAAAAAACCCAGTGCTGTCGAGTATATGGAAAAAAAAAAAAATTTTTTTTTTCTTCCGATCCATGAATAAACGTGTTTATAATTTGCTAACCTGGCAATTTATCCTTTTTCATATGAATAAATATTTTTATATTTTTTAGAAATGACTAGCTTTGTGTTTATTTTATGTATGTATTTTGTAACTATAAGCTTAAGGAAATTTCTTTATTGCTATTGCTATTTCAAGGACTGCATTCCTGTTATCTCAGATAATTTTATCATAATAAATATAGGTTCTCTTACAATATTTCAATCTCTCAGGATTCTTTAATTGTATTTATTTGTACTATGAACACGAGCCATATTTATTATATAGGTCTTCTTTTTCAGCCTTTGAGGTGACACCTTCATTCCTAGATTCTAGACGTAAATCAATTGAACAGGTATTTACTTTCTACTTGCTTCATGCAAGGTATATACACTTAGCTGTTACATAGGCAAATACAGTACATTTATTTTAAGAAATAATTTTCAAATTAGTTGAAACTTACAATGCACAATAAAGAAAGGATAAAGCTTCACCTCCTTCATCCAAATTTGGTTGTAATTGTGTGGATTTCGGTGAACCACTTGTCCTGAGCCTCCATTTCCATTGACTTAATTTTGTTTCTTATTTGGACGACTACCGTAGTTTCTGTATTTACCTCACTGATCTGTCTCACTCCATTCTGAGGTACCATTGACAGAGCAATTTTTCTAACAAGTAAATCTGATCTCATCACTAGTCTTGAAAATTAACTGATAGCTCCCCTTCATTTATAGAATAAGATATAAAGTACTTAGAATTGCATTACAAAAGATTCCTCAGGTCGTCTGTCTTCTGTGGTCCTTCCTGCCCCTCACCCCTATCAATGCTGACAAGTTTATGCTTCAGTAGAGTTCCAGTCGCCTGAATACACAAGGTCAGTTATGCCTACAGCTCCTTGTATTTGCATTTTACTTCCTTGGAAAGCCCTCTCACAAGTTGTCCAACTGTCCTATTTTTCTGAGTGTCAGATTCTCTCTGCAATCTTCTCTAACAACCCGAGGCAGCCTGAGCTGTTTCTTCTGTGTTGGGCCTCCATCACAGCGACCACCATGATGAAATTTATGTTTTCTTGGTTGCTGATTTCTCTGAAGACTGTAAACTCCTTGTGGAATAAGAACATAAGAGCATATCATGTACCTTTGTAACCCTGGTGGCTCTCTTGGTAATTTTTATATTTTTAACACCTGAAGCCTTGCCTTTATACAGTAAAACCTGTAAAAACTGGAACCTGTGTAAATCATAAACCTGCCAGAGAAGGAAAACTAAAATATTTTCCACTAAAATGAATGATAGAAAAGTGGTAAAACTATACCCTGTCAAGGGTAGAAGCCTTTCAAGACTCCAAAAAACAAGCAGTTCTATCGAGTTCCAGCTCTCACAGTGTTCACTGTGTGTGTATGTATGTATACATATATCTATATATATTTGCTTTATGAAAAACTGGAGAGGCCTAAAAGAAATAATACGTCAAAGAGTGATTGTTTAAAATGCTTTGCATATCTCCCTTAGCAGCAATATTTCCAGTCTACCTTAACATCAGAGCAAGTTCTCATGGTTCCATTTATAGCTCATTTGTACTTAATTTGAAGAAAGCTTGCCTCAGTACAGTACTTAGTGTGATTTACGAATTGTACTCAAAGTACCTGAAGGCATCTATGAGTACCCAGGTAACTGAAGGGACACTGGAGGACATGTTGGGACATGTCCCTGCCTGTGACAGTAGACCCCTGTTAACCACAGATAATTAGATTCCCTTTTTCACTCATTTAATTCTAGAATTTCCTGCAAGAGAAGCAAATGTTTATTGCTATGGTCCAAATAAATAGAAAATTTGACATATTGCTTAAGAGGACAGCAGCACCAGTAAACCGAGAAAGCTGTTCTATGTGTACCTGATGATGACAACTGAAGATGTTACTAAGTAAAATGTTTAAGCCCTTTCTACACATAAAAACAGTGCCACCATAGTCAGATAGCTCTTCCAACTTTTCTTCTCTTTCTTGGAAATAAATTGTGTCCCACCCTACCTCCTTCTTCACTGTTGTTTTCAAGTATACTAAAGACTGCAAAACCCTCAAATACAAACATACACAGACTTACTTACACCTTTCTTTGACATTTCTACTCAATTTTCTAAGATACTTTCATGGATAGAATTGTGTCCTCCATTATCGTGGTGATTAGCCATGATGGTTCCCATTATTGTGTGCTTAGCCACCATTTTGTCATCTGATGTGATTTTCTTGTGTTGTAAATCCTCTCTCTATGGTGAGATGTGATTAGCGACAGTTATATTAATGAGGCAGGACTCAGTCTACAAGATGGTTGTGTCTTGAGCTAATCTCTTTTGAGATATAAAAAAAAGAAGTGAGCAGAGAGACAGAGGGACCTCGTACCCCCAAGAAA
Organism: Loxodonta africana; assembly: GCF_030014295.1. Taxonomy (NCBI): domain Eukaryota; kingdom Metazoa; phylum Chordata; class Mammalia; order Proboscidea; family Elephantidae; genus Loxodonta; species Loxodonta africana. Next base: position 2,213,493 of record NC_087353.1, read on the forward strand.
GAAGTATTGGGGGCATAGTGTATCCTTCAGACCCAGAGTTCCTGGTCTGAGAAGCTCCTTGACCAGGGGAAGATTGATGACCAGGACCTTCCCCAGAGCCAACAGAGAAAAAATCTTCCCCTGGAGCTGGCTCCCTGAATTCAGACTTCTAGCCTCCTAGACTGTGACAGAATAAATTTCTTTGCTAAAGCCATCCACTTGTGGTATTTCTGTTATAGCAGCACCAGATGACTAAGGCAGATACCATTCTTTCTCTCTTCTTCCTTTAACATCATGAAAAGAGTAGCATGCCTCACATTTCACACATCTAAGTGACCAGCTCCCTGCTATCTGCAGTCATTACTTAACCCAGACTCCTCTTTTCCTAAAGTGTAATTTGGAACATAGAATACTTCTGCTAAAAGTGCTTGAGTCCCCAGTCTTTGCCATGACATTCAAGTTGTTCAGGAATCTAGTCCAGAAGACTTTCCTGAGGAAATATTATCCAAGAAGCCCTAAATGCAGATGGGCAATTAGGAGTTAGTGAAAGGAAAGTAGACAAGAATAAACAATCAGGATGCTGGGGATGTTCCAGGCAAATGGAGAAGAATCACCAATGGCTTGTAGCCCAGAAGGCCTATGAGGTACAAGAGAATTGGGAGAACTTCCCAGTTTTAGTAGTGAGGGTGCAGGAGTGGACATGGAAATGGATAACAGAGGTCAGATAAAACAGCAGGTCATTTGGAGTGGACATTGACAACAATGAGGAACCATTTTGTTTTAAGGTGTGTGGTAAATAAAATAATCAAATTTGATTCTGTACTGATTTTCATTTGAGAATGTTAGCAAAGATGCTTTCCGTATATTGAGGAAGAGTCAATCATTTGTAAAGAAATCAAGATATTTTGACTACAGTTGTAAAGAACATTAAATTTTAAGCCTCATACATGTAATTTCTTAAAATATTTCTAACAAGATTATTGTTGTGGTTGTTAAGTGCTGTTGAGTAGATTTCAACTCATAGTGACTCCATGTGGCAGAGTAGAACTGCCGCATAGGGTTTTCTAGGCTGTAACGTTTCTAGGCACAGATTCCCAGGTCTTCTTCCCAAAGAGTCACTGGGTGGGTTCAAACTGCCATCCTTTTGGTTAGTAGCCAAGTGCTTAGCCATTGTGCCACGAGGGAACCTTGCAAACAAGATAAGTGATTAAAATTATCCAAGTGAGTTGTAAAATACATTCAAGAGATAATATATTACGTAACAATTGTTGCTTGTACTATTGAGATTTAGATTGACTATTTATTGGAGAAGAGAAATTATATTAGGGAAAAGTTCTCATCTGATTGAACCTCTGTAAGGAATCTTTGAGAAGAACAAATCCAACATTGAGCAAATTGTTTTCAAGAGCACAGAAGTAGTTTTATAGGAAACTACTTCCTTTTGAAATCTGCAAAGTGCTTCTCTAAGTCTTTTCAGGAAGCTTTCATAAAAGGAATACCAGTTAATTATGTCATGAAACTCAATTTATGTAGCATTTTTACTAGTCAGGCATGGTAAGCTTAGTGTCCTTATTGCCGAACTCCTAACAGGTCAAGTCTTTTCCAGGTTGAGGCTGCTAAGTATTTCCTGGACCAGGGGCCATGATTTATCACAAAAAGATTTCTTCACAAATGGTAAAACCAATGTCTGTGTCCTGATGACTCTTCCCTCCCCATTAAAAAAAAGAGAAAAAAGCTTTTAGTCTTCAGCCTGTACAGGAATATGTTCTCTTTCTGAGACTGGGAGTCAGAGTGACTATCAGAACTAGTTAATATCAACTCTTAGTGTTGTATTTTCCCTTTGGAAGAATATAATCATGAACAGTGCCCCAAACTAATGATATAACTTTGTAGCATTCAAAGAGAAAAATATTTTCTTCAAGCATTATACTTATCACTGTGCTTCGGTGTCTGGGAGACAGAGGGATGGAATGGGGGATTGTAGGGAAGAAAAAAGGGAAGGATTTGGGGAGAAGAGTGAAGAAGGACCAGAGGAGAACAGGAAAGATACATTTTTACTATATGTCAAAATAAACTTACAGTATCTTTCAAAAAGGTCATAATGTAGAAATTGTATTTATGTTAATATAAAATCTTTCCAGTGTTATCATTTTAACAAAATATGATCTAATTTCAGAACAGATACATAGTTCAGAACTTCTAAACATGGAGGAAAATTAATTTGCAATCATCAACGATTGTGCTGCATTTAATTGTTAGTTACTAGTAATTTCTAATCACTCAAGGGCTTTTAAGGTTAAAGAAGTCAGTACCTGACTTACCTGTTTTTCTATTTCCACTGTATTCCTGAGATACCAAAAAATGTTTCATATGCCAGTACCTAAAGAATGTTTTCCACTAAAATTCTTAAATGTCAAATTATCCAATGGTAAGAATACATTTCTGGAAGGAATTTTTATTCTTTTAAAGTTATATTTGTTGTTGTATTATATTCAGTTATATACATTTTACATCTAGTTCAGTGCTTGGGAAATTGTGTCTATTTCAGAAATATTTATGGAAATAAAGCAAGAAAGAAGGGAGAGAAGAAGGAAGGAAGAGGAGAGGAAGGATGGAGAGGGAGTGTATAAGGAAATACAAACCAAGAGATTTTAAGAAGGAGAAAATCAGAGCTAGCATTTGGACTAAGATGATCACTCTTGGCTGAGAATGTCACCAATATTCTATTGAGGACTGGTGATTAACTTTTGAAGCACACAATGTAAAGAACAATTGTATAAACACACTTACATAAAGAACAAGAAACCTAAGAGAAAGATAGTAACTTAAAACTCCTTTGAGAACAAAAGGAACTAACTCTTGCTAAACTCTAGAATGATAAAAAGAAGAATATAAAATAAAGTCAGAAGGGTCTATTAGTTAGGATTTTCTTGCTCAATATGATAGAAAATTCCAGTAAAAGTGGATTTAAATAAAAGGAAAAAAGGTGAGTACAGGACATTAATGAAGAAAGGCATAGTTCTAGCCTCAGGAATAACTTGACCTATTGGCCCAACTCATGGAATCAGGGACTGGTTTCTCCCTCCAGTTTTCAGCTGATTTTTTGTATTGGTTCCATATTAGATGAGTTCAATCCTGTGTTGGCAAAATGGTTACTACATGTCCAGATCTAGATTCTCTCAGGTCAATTTCTAGCAAAAAGAGAGAAAATATTTTTGTAGTGACTCCCACACAAGCTTGAAGGATTGGCTATTAGCTCTTCCCTGAACCCAATGCTGTGGCGGGAAGTTTGATTCATTGTTTAGTTAGTTCACAGCCACAACCCTCATTTGTAGACCAAGGGACCAGGTCCCACTCAGAACACATGACTTTGAAGAGAGGCAAGAGGCTAGATTCCCACACAGGAAATTGAAATGCATTGCCAAATGAAGGGAGAAAGAATGGGGATAGGGTAAAAGCAACAGGAGTCCATAGCGAGAAGAATTAGGAAAGTAGAGTGTGGCAATGTAGCCAGAGTTTCATGAAGGCCTATAGCCAAGAAAAGGAGGACCTTCAGGAAGCCAGACAAGCCCTCTATGCCCAGCCATTTTCTTTCTCTTTCTCTTTTCCTTCTTCCACCGTCCCTTGTCTTGAAGGCCAAGTGGTCTCTTTTCTTTGTTCATCTCCATGTGCATGTCTCTTCTTTTCCTTAAACTCTCTCTCCTCCCTCTCTTCTTCTCTGTATACTTCACAGCCTGTGACTTATCTCTCCTCAGCTCTAGCCACATAAAAAATTTGAGCGTAGGGTTTCTTACTGCCAATTTCTGATTTCAATAAAGTGTAATTTCATGGTTGTTGTAAGGAGTCCTGGTGGCACAATGGCCCTTGGCTGCTAACCTAAAACTCAGCAGTTTGAATTCACCGGTGGTTCCACAGGAGAAAGACCTAGTGATCTGTTTTTATAAAGATTACAGCCTAGGAAACCCTATAAGGTAGTTCTACTCAGCCCTATAGCGTCGCTATGAGTCTGAGTTGACTCAATGGCACACACCAACATTGTTGTTAGTTGCTATACAGTAGGTACTAACTCATGGTGATCCCATGTGTTAGATACTAACTCATGGTGACCCCATGTGTTAGATACTAACTCATGGTGACCCCATGTGTACAGAGTAGAACTGCTCCATAGGGTTTTCAAGGCCGTGCCATTTCAGAAGCAGATGGTCAGGGCTGTCTTCCAAGGTGCCTGAGGGTGGGTTTGAACCATGAACCTTTTGGATAGTAGTTGAGTGCTTAACCATTTATACCATCCAAGCATCCTTACCATTACAATAGTTGTAGGGTAATATATTTGTGTGTATTCTCCTTACAGAACTGAGGGCTTGTCTGTGATTGTAATCTTCCATTCTTTGTACTTAAGATGTATGTAGCAATAAACTTTAAATTCTGTTTAAATGCTATGCCTTCACCTTCAGGTTCTAGGATGAGATAAGACATAGGTCTCTTAGAAACTGACAATGAAGCTTTCATTTGAGATGCATCTCATCATAGCATGTTCTCTCTCTTCCAATTCTTTCATCATTATTTGAAGTATAGCAAAAAGATAACTTCTAATATTATGTGAACCCCCTCTTATTTCCCAGCTAGCCCCAAAGTTCAGACCTTCTAGGCTCTGTAAAAGATTTTAGTGATTTTCATTTCTGGTTGCATTAATTCAGTGGCTAGGTGCTGAGTCTGAGGTCATTTTGTTTCAGTTTTGGGCCATGCTGGAATCTTAGGAGGTTACTGGTGTTCTTTAGAAAGACTGTAGTTTTTGAAAATAATAAGTAATTATGAAACTCATCCTTGAATGTAATGAGTCTCAGTAGGAAAGGACCTGCCAGAGGTCAGTGTTACTGGCAGCTCTTTTTGTGAATATTCCTTCTGGGATGCAGTTTTTACTTAACGCAGTGACACACACATATTTTTATATATTGTTCTCTCACCTGGGTTTCTACTTTATAATATGCTGTATTTCAAGTCCAAGGGAGCAGCAAGTGAACTGATGGTTGCTCTTAAAATAAAGCCAAGACTAGGTTACTAGGCTAAACCACAAGTATTTGCCACATTTGTAGGTCAAAAAGAATTAGCAATTGGCTATTTTATACGATGTAACTTAATATTCTCCCACCAAATTCTTCTAATATTTTTGTTCTTAAGGTTCTTTGGAGACTCACAAATAATCATGGGTTTGTTTTCCTCAGTATAAACTTGCCTCTGTTGAGGGATTAATCACTGAGAAGAGGTTGCTAGCCCAATTTAAAGTACATCTTAGGGGGGTGTTTTTCTCTGGAAGAACAGATCTGCTAATAATGAATTATGTTACCTGGACAGGACTGAAAGATAAAGGAATAATAATTAAAAAAAAAAAAAGAAAGAATTAGGTTAAGATTTATTTTTAGTAAGTAAAATAGCAAGGACCAAAATGTCATGTCTTCCCAGAATATTACAGTTTACAGAGTAAGAATGATTATTTCAAAAATAGTACATTACATGAAAAATTTTGTCAGCGTTGTCAATCAGACTTTATGTCAATTATTTGGAATTATCAATAAGAAAATTCTAGAACTGGAGTGCCTGGGGGTGTAAACAGCGAAGAGTATGCTAGCCTAAAGGTTAGCAGTTCAAGCCCTCCCAGAGGCACCTCAGAAGACAGTCCTGGCAATCTGCTTCTGAAAACCCTCTGGAGTGGTTCCTCTGCACGCATAGGGTCGCCATTAGTTGGAATCAACCAGAGGGCAACTAGAAACAATAACAACAATTCTAGAATATGGTAAATTCTGGAACAAAGCGGTTATACCAAAATTTAAGCAACAGAAAACAAACTAACATTGGACTGAGGAAAATGGTTGATTTCCAAACCCAGAGTGCTACAATATAAACAAAGTCTCTAGTAGTAGATTCCAAATATATGCACAGCCTCTATCACCCAGAAGAAACGGGATTAGTATTTATTGAATGAAAACAGGTGCTAGACATTTAAATGTTTTATTTTGTAAATTCTAAATATGCATTATTATTAATTTTAGACACGAGGATATGGGCAAAAATTGTCCAAGGCCAAACAATTATAAATACAGCTAAGATTCATACTTAGTTTTCTATACTTCACTGCCTCTAAATTCCTAGCTTTGTCGTACATATTTGGTATCATAAAAACCAGGGCAAAATATCATCATAAGATACGTCATCTCCATATATGGAAAACAGGGGTGGGATAGCTCTGTGGCTCCCTTACGTCATTGTTATTGCGTGCCGTCAAGTCGATTCAGATTCATAGCCACCCTATAAGACAGAGTAGAACTGCCCCATAGGGTTTCCAAGGAGTAGCTGGTGGATTTGAACAGTTGCCCTTTTTTGGTTAGGAGCCAAGATCTTAACCACTGCACCACCAAAAAAAAAGGGCCCCTTATATTAATAACATGATATTAATTGAATATTTACTGTGCTCCAAGCTTTAGTCTAAGCTCATTACATGCTATTTCACTTATCAATTAATTCTTCCATGAGTCCTGCCGGGAAGTTTTTATATGATCACTTTTCCAGATGTTGATTCTGAGATACCAAGAAATGAAATAATTTGTGTAGCAGGGAGTCAGACCCAGCCTGTCTGACCTCAGAGCCTGTGCTCCAGCCATGAGGTTTCCCTGCTTTCTAGTCTCATTTCATGTCAGTAAACCACCACCTATATCCCGTTCTTGTATTCTGTCCATCCCCAACACTTGTGAATTCTAGACATGTGCTAGCCCTAGAGCCGGGAGAGAGTTTCTATAGTAAAAAATATATATAAAAAGTACTATTTAGAAAATTTGGAAACTCTAGCAGTTAAGAGCTACAGCTGCTAACCAAAAGGTCAGCAATTTGAATCCACCAGGTGCTCCTTGGAAACTGTATGTGGCAGTTCTACTCTGTCCTATAGGGTCACTATGAATCAGAATCATTCGGTTTTGGTTGTTTTCTTTAGAAAATTTATAAAAGATTTCAAAGATTACTGTCATGTTCAGTTAAATACTATATCTTCCATTTTAAAGTTAGGGAAACTGAGCCCCAGCATCACTAGCAATAACAGGAGGGGTTTTAACCCTCCTCCTTCTGGTCCATCCCACGATGGTCTTGTCCACTGAAAATGGAGAGATGGCAGCAAAGTGCTGCTTGCGTGGTTCTCCTCCTGCTTCCAGTCACATCTTCTCATGGACTAATCTAATTAGGAAGGACTGCAGCAGTTCAACAAATGCTTTATGAGTAAATATAAAGATTCATTGATAAAACAAGATGGCAACGTTTCCTGGAATTTTTGATATTGTCATATCTTTAGTTTTAATAACATTGGAGGGGGGGAAGTGGAGTATTATCACAAGTAAGTGAGCTTTCTAGCCTTTAGTATGCAGACATCGCCTTCAAAAAGAGTTAAAAGTACCTCTTAAATGGAGTACTGTCTAAACTATTCTTTTGTTATTGCTTACCATTTCACTTAAGAAGCTACTATTTTCTCGTAATTATCTCATGTAATCTGAATTATTCAGACTTCAGTATTTTTGGATAAATTAAAAATCTAGGCATACTTCCAGGTTTGGGGCAAAGAGTGACTACGTTACCAAAAAAAAAAAAAAAAAAAGAAGCACAGTATGTTATTTTTTAAATCTTATGTTTTGAAGAAAACCAGATAGAAGAGAATTTGTAAAAGATCGTGTTCTAGATTGGACTCATATCAGAGAGACACCCAAACATGATAATAATATTGATGTCTCAAATGCTACAAACTGCTACATTTTAAATAGTCTCTAAATATAAATATCTTGTCTAAAAGCAAAAATAAAAAAAGCAAAAAACTACCAACCACCAATTTCCATCTCATTGCCAATAAAATAAAATGAGGTGTCTGTTGTGTTAAACAGAAAATCAGCAGGGGTGTAATGAATGCCTTAGACACAAAATCAGGAGTGTATATTTACTAAGCCACTTAACAAATGGCTCTTCTGCACCTACCTACCATTCTAGTATAAAATATTGTATCAAATTTATATGTTCTTAACATGAATGTGATTCTCAGAGTGTTTACTTTCTAAAACAAAGAAGGAAGAGAGGTGGGGGAAAAAACCCTAAATGGCTATTTTTCAACCCCTTATCGAAGGGAATAGTTGAAATGGCATTCTCTCGTAAAAGCAAATGTGGAGGAGAGGATGGGTTTTCTGGGCTTGTAAGTGACTGTTGAAGCTATTTTCAGAAGCAAATGGTCTGTTCATGTTTCTCGTATCTCACTGCATAGTGGCCATCTCACTAATATTTTTATAATTCTATCTATATAAAAGTCCTATTTTATATGCCTCTCCTATAACTGCTGGATAAGCCACATTAAATTGTTTATGATTTAATATGTGCTTTGCATAATTATTGAACATTTTAATTTAGGAACGTTTCTGGGAGGAGACTGGCTTTTTGTGTTGTGACTGTTTGGGTTTAAATCTAGGCCTTGCTGTTTCTTAGGGTCGTGGACAAGGTCCTAATTATTTCTAAGTGCCAGTTTCCCCATCTGTAAAATCAGAGTAATAACTCCTACCTTATGGGATTTTTATGAGGATAAAATCTTTTGATTGTATATGGTAAAACTCATACCAAGTAAGTGCTCAACAAAGGATAGTCCTCCCTTCATTTATCCTTTGTTATATCCATTTTTATTCTCTTCAGGAGCAAAATGTAGGACCCTAAGTCAGTGTGACGTTATGTTTTGCTTCATGGGAACTGACCCAGTGTGCCCAGTGACATGAAGCGACTTATCCAGATCTTAACCCCTCCCCACTCATTCGGGCTCACAGCCTTGAGATCGTGTAATATACAGTAAATAGGTGGGTGGGCGGGGCTATGACAGGTGTCACATTCAACAACTGCTACAGGAACTTGTTCTTATCGTTTCCACAAGTTGGAAAATCTGCTGAAGGAAGAGTGGAGGCATAGATGACCGCCCACTCAAACCCTTTTCCCTTGTGGCTAGATAAATACCCGCGCCTAATAATCCTGTGCCCAGAATTGATGTCAGAATTTTCAGTGTCAGTTAAAATTTGAGAACTTCCATTTCAGTCTTGAATATTTTACCACTTAGGAATCTAATTTAGTCATCTTTACAAACATAAATTTCCAACGCTGTCAGAACGAAATCTGCACAAGGGCTGGAGAAGGACCTTAATACTTTTAGTTTTAATGGCACCGTGTCTTTCTAGTCCCTGCACCAACCCAGAACACTTTGTCTACATATTTTTTTTCTTGTGTCTATAGAGAGCATTTCGTTAAGATCGTTTCAGATATGTCTTCCTTTAAACCTGATATTAATATACAAGCACATTTACCATTTGTTCTATTCTACGAGAAGCCCTGGTGGTACAGTGTTTAAGAGCTCAGCTATTAACCAAGAGGTCAGCAGTTTGAATCCACCAGCCACTCCTTGGAAACCCTATAGGGCAGTTCCACTCTGTCCTGTAGGTTCACTATGAGTCAGAATCAACTCGACGCCAACAGGTCGTTTTTTTCTATTCTACTAAGTCTCTTTGAAGGTATAGAAATTTGTGCCCCTCTTTTTTAATAGAGGTATAAAAGATACGGAATACCAATGGTGAAAAAGGAGGCATAAGGGAAAATAAAATGCTCATAAAGGAAAAGAAAATTGTCACCGAGAAAAGGCTAAAGGTTAAAAGGTCGAAGGGAATAGCCTGCTGTAATTAAGTGAAGGCGTTTGGTCTATATCACAGGTAAAATTACAGGGCAGGTGTTATTTTAGCCTCTTTTCATGGGTACAAAATATAAAGAAATGTCTAGACTATTGAGTCTCTTTCTTCTCTCTGTAATTGGTTGTGTTATAATGTAATACAGTCCATTAAATGACCCTGTGGGGAGAACTTTCTTATATAAAATGCTACATACTTTAACATTTGCATTGGGAACTGAACATTTGGTTATAAAAGTAGAGAGAGGTAAAGCATGTTTACCTGAGCTTGACTTCTCTAATTGTAACAGACCGCAGTGTTCAAGCAAGTCAACAGAAATGTCCCCCTTTGTAAGAATAATCATGCATTCAAGGACGCAAATCTGAATCATGCAACTGATTTATTCCAAGTGCATTTGACTGTCTTCTAATAGATGTCAGCACTTAGAAAGCCAAATCCTATGACACTCCCTCAAAACTCGTCTGAAAATTTACCAGTGGTCCCATATGCTTGCCTAGAGCCATCATATTTACTGTAGTCGGCCCTCCGTATCTACAGGTTCTGCATCCACAGATTTAATCAACCGGAGATTGAAATTATTCAGAAAAAGTTTCAAAAATCAGAACTTGGATTTGCCCCAAGCTGAGTACTCCGCTGAGTCCTTGTGAATGAAGTGATGTGCAGCATCCCCCTGCTGTAGCCTCCCTCCAGCTCACAGCCCTCAGTCTCTCTGCAGCACTCATTGATGGAGCATTGTTCACCTGGCGTCTTATCATTATTCCCTAAACAACGCGGTACAACTACTACTTATATGGCATTTACATTGCGTTAGGTATTATAAGTGATCTAGGGATGATTTAAAGTATATGGGAGAATGTGAGTAGGTTATATGCAAATACTACTCAATTTTGTATAAGGAACTTTAGCATCTGAGGATTTGGGTATTCGTGGCGGTCCTGGAACCAATCCGCCATGCCTAGGGACTGTATCATACTGATTCAGGACCAGTCAACCTCTTCAGATCTGTAAGCACTTTCAAGATTCTCTTTAATTTGAATTGGACAGGTTTGACTTCAGTGTATGGGAATATATCACAGAGATAGACATGAGGTGTTAACTTGGACCTCCTGATATAAGAATGTCTCCCTCCGGCTGGCTGATATCTGGGCCATAACTTGGCTGATAGCTGGACCATAGCCTGGCTGATATCTGGGCCACAGCATTTATTTGGCTGGAATTCAGTCTACACTAATGTTTGGAGGCTTGATGGTTGACACTCCCTTGAGTGCAGGCTTTGAGTAGACTTTGATTTCGTAATGACTAGAGAGTCCTAAAGCCAGAACCAAGTTAAGGGTGGCACAAGAATATGAAACTGCAAGCTTACGAAGTAAAACAAACGATAACCAGATTTTACTAAGGTTCAGCCCAATTTGACATCAGTGCAATTTGCCGAAAGGTTTTATTATTATTATTTTTTTTCTTCACATCCATCTCTACCTCTGATCAGGTGAAACTGGCATTGTAAGCCTTGGGATAAATCTTGATTGGAATACGCTTTCACCCATGCGTGGCTTTGGGCACATTACTTAACATCTCAGTGTTGATTCCTTCTTCTGTAAATGGATGTCAAATTATTTCCCATGAGATTCGGTTTATGTTATATAGTCAATGCCCAATTCTGTTTAATTGTTTACAAAATTGCTGATGGGAGATGAATTTGATGATTATTAATGACGTGAACTCTGAGACTCAATTTCTAAGGATTTTATCTGCCTTTATATAAATTTATAGACAAATTTATAGTTAGAGCTAATGCTGTGAATTTTAGACAACACAACATGGCCCTCACACTTGAGTCATTTTTCTTCCCAGTCTGCAGTTGTACTTGGTAAAAAAATAAAAACCAAAAAGAATTTTTAAAAATGGGTATGTTAGTAAGAATTTAAATATGACACACTTTTCTTCTTCTAAAATCAGAACATTTATATCATAAAACTTTATAGTGTTAATGTATTTATTAAAGTAGTAGCCTTGGTGCTTTCTAAGTTCAAACTGGTGAATTATGTAAGGGTGCTTATAATCAGGAATCTTGGTAACTAATATTTGCTAGGAAATAATATAGCCAAAATCTATCCACTTTCAATTTATTTTTTTATTCCAAAATAGAGTAAGATAAAATGTTCATCTGCAAAGTCTGACTCACAGTATAGCTACCTTCTGCAAAAATACATAGCAAAAAATAGCTGTACATGCAGGGTTTATTTTCAATATCTACCAAGAAAGTGAAATGTAGGTGTTTCTAAGCTCTTTAGTTCAAAACTAAAATGTCTTAAAATATATTTATAGTTTGACTATACATAGACAAAAATCTGCAATTCTGATCTTCAAGTGAGATTATTTAAACTAAAATTTTTCAAATTTTCATATATAATGAAAATGGAACTGTGATATCTTTTTGAAGAGTGAAGCCTCGTTATTTGTGCCTTTTTTATTTGGAATAACTGGCGTGCACTGGGAAACCCTGGTAGTGATTAAGAGCTAACGACTGCTAACCAAAAGGTCGGCAGTTCAAATCTGCCAGGCACCCCTTGGAAACCTTATGGGGCGGTCCTGCTCTGCCCTTTAGGGTCACGCAACCCAACGACAACGGGTTTTGTTTTTTGGTTTTGGTGTGCACCGAGCTATAAATATGGGTGGAGAAAGGTAGCACAAATAGAGGCAAGAGTGGGAACTCTGGAGTCATGGAGTCAAAGACTTTATTTTGTTGTTTGTATGTTTTGTTCTTCCTAAAGAACTTGTTTAAGTCTTGTTTTCCATTTATAAGATGAGCACCTGTGGACAAAGTTATTCAATGCTTCTGACCCTCAATATGCTAACTGTAAGAAGCGACTCTTTTATGAAACGTGCTTTACTCATCTATGGGAAGAGCATGTATATTTATTTTTCTACAACTCTTAATTATTGTGATGAATAATGGGTATCACCGAATATGCATTTACAGCATGCCAAGACATTTACGTTTATTTTCTCTATCACAACAGCTCTTTAGGGGCAATATCATTATACAGTTGAACACATTGAGGGCGCACATGTAAGTATTTGTATAGGCTCACAAATTAGTGAGCAAAAATAGGCCTACATTTGAATGACATCTATCTGATCCCCCAAACTGTTCTTTTTTTTTTTTTTCAATTTCTATTGTTCTGTTGACCTTATCATTTTCAATTCTCCTCTCTCTGTGATTTTTCCCTAAAATACTGGCCTCTGGAATCATGTAGTCTCTGTTCTAAATACAAAGTAAGATAATAAGAAATAAGCGATAAACTCTCTTGGGTGGGAGAAAAAAAGATAAATTACTATAGACAAGACAGAGATTTAGAAAAGGATCTATTGTATAATGAGTAGATACAAACCAAATGCAACCCAAGGAATTTTTTCTTTTCTTTCTTTCTTTCTTTTCCTTTTTTTTTTTTAATATGATGCCAGTCTCTTCTAGCAGAGCACTTTCTCACCTGGCTTGGGCATTGTGCCTCATTGCATTCCACTTTTCACTCTTCTTTCTTTTCTTGCAGAGACGTAGTCTGTGGGCTGGAGAAAAAGCATGGCCACTATTACGGGGTTTTCTGTCATTGGGAACAGAAGTAGAGAAATGAACAAGAGATGACAATATGTCTGCACAGGAGGGCGGAGCTCAGCAAAGGGGAATCAGATTTGGCATCAGGAAAATCCATCTGCAGGTGGTAGTTACCCTATTTAGGGTAAGATGTTAATCCTTTGAGTGAGGGCTAATGATGAGAGCAGATCACATAGACATACATTCACACATATATATGTGTGAAACACGTCTTGGGAAACAACAGATGAAGACAGAATTCTTTTCTCCCTTCTCCAGTTTTTTTTTTTCAAGGGAACTATAAATCAAAACAACAAATTTTAGTAGCAGAATGATTCGCTTTATGTTCAGCATATCAGGCAAGTGATATTGAAATGGCTGCAGTTAAGGTCATGGTAAGTTAGAGATAATGCAGTAGGGCCAAAGCTTCAGGGGTGAGAAACAGGAGCTTGGACGCAGAGAAAGCATACCAACGTACCCCAGGGCAGTCACGGAAGTGGATTTTTTTTTTTTTTTTAATAATCCCCCATTGGGACAATACTAGGTAAGGGCGCTACTGATTCTGAATATCTGGCCGGCTGTGTTATGGGTCTGTGACTATAGTAAATGTCCACCACATATAATACATAGGTGCGTCATGTTCAATAGACCCTTTTGAATAAGAATCCACTAAAGATCCCAGAATTGTTTGTTGCTAAAGGGGAAGGGAAAAAAGATGTTTGCTTGAAACGGCAAGGATGTATTTAACAACTGGTTGTAGGAGGTAAGGCATATTTATTTTCGTATTGAAAAGGAACAATAACAAAAACAAACACACAAAAACGATGGCCTGAGGGATGTGTCAGGGGAACAGCGCCCTGGCTGTTTGGAAGCTAAAGATGCAGGCTCATCACCTCCTGTGCTAAGGAAACCCCCAAGGTCTTCGTTGCCGAAAGGGCTCTGGTATCAACACACCTCAGTTAACGGGATTTATTACTTATTTACACTTGCCTTGGGTTTTATGCATTCATGTCTGGATATTTTCAGTGATGAAATGTTGCAATAGAGACTATTTATAAAAACGTTAAACCCAGCTTGCCAAGGAAGCCCGAAAACGCTGGAGGCATGCAGCTGTTTCCTGTGTTTCTTTGAACTAAACATGGTATCTGTTTGGCTTTTGACATTTATAACCCTTGTATAATGTTTCTTCACTCTAACCGAATTGGGTTTAGGATCTTGCATAGGGAAATAAAAAAATAATGAGCTTTGTTAAATACACATTCTGGTGAGTTTTGTCTTTTCAGGCTACTAATGGTTCTTTTGGAAACCCTGGTGGTGTAGTGGTTAAGTGCTGTGGCTGCTAACCAAAAGGTCAGCAGTTTGAATCCACCAGACTCTCCTTGGAAACTCTGGGGCAGTACTACTCTGTCCTATAGGGTCGCTATGAGCCGGAATCAACTTGATGGCAATGGGGAATGCTTCTTTTAGCAATAAATATTTCACGGCTTCTGACCTCTTCTGTGCAGATCATGTTTTTGGCCCAGCTGAGTTATTAGCACATGATTTTTTTTTTTTTAATAAAAATGATATATGCAAAATCGTTGCTAAACCCTGAATGTAAGTGGTTCAAAAGTAAAGTCAGGTCCCAAATGACACTAGAGGACTTTAAAATAAAAACAATAATAAAACCAATTAATATATATTTGCCACTGTTGGAAAATATTTTAAGCACAAGACTACAGTAGTTCCTGAAGAAGTGTTCTAAAAGATTAAAAAAAAAAAAAAAAACAATGGAAGAAGTTCTGAAATAAGCATATAGCCTCTCCTAGTGACTTTATTCGTAGCTATAGGTGTCAATCCATCAGATATTGGTTAAGAAATATAAGTCTAGTTATGTATATCTGCATCATTATATGTTACATTGTGTTGTGTTGTTGTGTTACTACGTGCCGTTGAATCAGCTCTAACTCCTAGAGACCCTATGTACAACAGAATGAAACACTGCCCAGTCCTGTACCATCACGCCATTATGCACACATGTAAATGCACTCTAAATATTACTGTTAATGTTGCTTGAAAAGTTGCAAGAAAAACATGGTGCTTCCAAATATTGTGAAGCTTAATAATATGCAACTCCACTTGATAGTATTCCCTAAAATTAAACAAACAAGTTGTCTTAGAAGAAGTACACCCAGAATACTCCTTAGAAGCAAGGATGGTGAGACTATGTCTCACATACTTTGGACATATTATCAGGAGGGACCAGTCCCTGAAGAAAGATATCATGCTTGGTAAAGTAGAGGGTCAGTGGAAAAAAGACCCTCAACGAGATGGATTGACACAGTGGCTGCAACAATGGGCTCATACATAGCAACGGGTGTGAGGATGGCGCAGGAGCAGGCAGTGTTTCGTTCTGTTGTACACAGGGTTGCTATGAGTTGTAACCAACTTGATGGCACCTAACAACAGTGATAAAATTAAATGCTGTCTGAATGTTGATCATTAAATATCTTCTGCAACAAAAGTAACCCTCAGAAAGTGCCCAATCTATTCTCTTAGACAAACTACAAATGAAAGCTTTTAATTTTTAGAAGTAATATTGTAAAGTTGGTATGGTCAGATAGAAGCTTTTCTGATCAGATAATGCCACTCCAGGTTTATGTGATCTGTGTTTAGATCCTTCTCTCGAAGATCAGTAGGTCACTAGTAGTTCTGAGAGCAGTACCTGCAGACAATCTCCCTCTCAGAATTTCCAGGGTGATTTTCCTTGTAGAAAATATTATTGAGATAGAAAACGATTTGTTCTATGCTTGCCCTGTGCCAGTCACTGGGCTAAGTGCTTTGCATGCAACATCTCATGTGGCATAGAAAATGCATTAGGAGTCCTAAAGAAATTCCAGGTACAGTACTCCAAAGGAATATTGCAGCTCCAATGTGAATATCTTATAATTAGGAAAAAGAAAAGAATCAAAATTTATGGAAAAATAATAAAAAGAATGGAAGAATTGTGGGCCACATACAGTATTATCAAAAGAGCAGTGGGCTTTTTATTTGCAAAAACAGACAGCCACTTGTCTCCTTAATGATAGCAAATGAGAGTATTAGTTCCCAAAAGTAACTTTAATAATGTGATAGTAATTTCATAATAGTAAGTTTGAGTTTTAAGTTTGCCCTATCGTCTAGAACAGACACATACAGGAATCTTGCCCGCATGAAACAAAGAGCTTAACTTTGTGGTACTGGCACACAATAAGTGTATTGTAGAGTAGAGCCCTTTGAGATGAAACGGGTCTTTCATTTTGGGGTTGGGGATACTGTCGAGCGTGTCAGAAGTAAAGCACGCAGTTGACCTTACCTGAGGCTCATAGATCTGAAGCCTAGAAGACCACAGACTTACATGTTTATTTTTACTCTCTGACTTCCTTTCATGTATATGTGTGTGTGTGTGCATTGCATTTAGGAAACACGCCCCTGTACAATGTTTTAAAAGCAAATTCTCTAAAAGCAGTCGGAATTAGGGTATGTTCTTGGTGCCTATTTAGAATTAGCTGATAAAATCCTCTGTGGTTTAGATTTTTAACAAATGTGTTATAGTTCAAGGATACACTTGCTTGATAGTTTTGTTTTTAATACTGATTTTATTATAATTGGCTTTTAGGGACACATGGATCCCTCACAGCTGTAACGTAGTAGATGGTGGTGTTCTTTGGGAAGTGGCCCTGCCCACTTCCGCTCGCTTCATCATTCCCAAACTCAAAACAGACATCTAATCTACCAAGGGCTCTCTCCCATTTACTAGACTTAGCTTTCTGGTTTTATCTACCTGCCGAGTCAATTAGGCTTAATCGTTTCTATCACTACCTTTCCTCCTGCTCCTAGAAGATATTCCGCTTTTCAGTATGCTTTATCTCTCCTGTGTAAAATACATAACACAACCACAAGGTAAAACAGGAAGGTTGAATTGACTCTTTTTAATTATCCATCTCAATGTGGAGCTCACTGTGAATGCATTTTCTGTCAGCGCCATTATGGAGGACTGATATAAATAAAATGTTTTCACTAAGACTCAGGCTGGAGCTAGCCATACATCACACAGAAAATTCACTAGGTAGAAATCAGTTACGGGTTTTATAAGGGTAGACTAAATTTATATTAAAAGATATTGTTAATCGGTAAAGTGCTTTGACATACACCAGTGCCTTTAATCTTCTCAGAAACTTTGTGAAATAAGTGCTCGTATCTCATTTGAAAGATGAAGATATGCAATGGACAGTGAGGTGATTCACAGAGGCTGCAGAATTAAAATGTAGTGAAATATAGATTTTAAATCTAAATACTGAGTCTAAAATAATAACTCTGTAGTTCTACAGATGTTTCTAACATTTCTTTACAGATAGATATTGCTGAGAGTAGTGTGTGTCATTTTGCAATAAATTAGAATTATAATTAAGACAGTGTTCCATAAGGGATTCTATTTTGCCTGTGTTTGGTCCCTCAAGTAGCTGTATTTTGATGTTATCAGGTAGCAGCCGCCCTGTTTAATTATTTTCTATATAATAATCACTGGGGGTGTCGTTTTACTCAGGCGGTTATGCAGAAGTTGAGAGTGATGCAGCCTACCATATACATTGACAGAAATGTGGCGATGTGTTTCAGAAAGGGGCCCTGGGACCCATCTGTGCTTGGGTTCTAATCACAACTCTGCCTCGCATTCCCTGAGCCCCACTTTCTCTGATATAAAATAAAAAAAAATAAAATAAGGATCATAATAAATTGTCAAAGGTGTTGTAAGCGTAATCTGAATTAAAGTATGTAAATATTAGCACTCTGTAATTGTTGAAAAATTAATAGCAATGCTATTTTATTTTGGTTGCTATGAATTTAAATTTTCAGGAGGGTTTAGAAGTAAACGTGTCTCTCCTTGTTGAGGCATTCATAGAAACATTTGCTAGAATGGCCATGGAAATGGACTCTCTGCTTATCACGTCTGGGTCCTTCTCCACCATGGTTATGCTGATTTTCTGTCCCTGACTCTACTGGCAATTTGGACTGGTTTCTCCTTCTGTGAACCCGAGGCCTAGATATACATTTTTTTTTTAGAATCATCACATCAGTAAATTTTCAAAGTGTATGAAAATACAGCATCTTTATACTAGTGTTTCCAAGGAGGCTTTGCTTCCCTCCACTGTGCACTGCTGGCTACTGAACATGCTGCATTTACTAGCCCAGGAATGGTGGCCGCCACTGGCCTCTTTCTAATCTGAAGTTCTACAACCTGAATCAGTGTTCCCTCGTGGCACAGTGGTTAAGAGCCACAGCTGCTAATCAAAAGGTTGGCAGTTTGAATCCATAAGCCACTCCTTGGAAACCCTATGGGGCAGTTCAACCCTGTCCTGTAGGGTCACTATGAGTCAGAATTGGCTCGATGGCAACAGGTTTGGTATATATATATGTATGTGTGTGTGTGTGCACACGGTGCGTGTGTGTATATGACCCAGAAATAATGACACATTTTTTTATGAAGTGCTTTAAAATTACATTAAACTATTTGATATATGTAAATAAATATCAAGCATATCATCCAAAATGACATTATTTGACTCCTGTGCTTATTAACATGATTAAAGTGTTTTTCCACTGATCTTTCTAAATGGGGGCTGTATTAATATATTATGGTTTTTTGATATTATTCTCTATCCTCTTTAATATTTGAGAGATGGACCCTCATATGTGTATTACTATAAAAACCTGTTGCTGTCAAGTAGGTTATGACTCATAGCGACCCTATAGGACAGAATAGAACTGCCTCATAGAGTTTCCAAGTAGCAGCTGGTAGGTTCAACTGCCTACCTTTTTGTTTAGCAGCCAATCTCTTAACCACTGCACCACCAGGACTCCATAAAAGAATGAACAAATCTGTCTCGGAAGAAGCACAACCGGAATGCTCCTTAGGAGCAAGGATGGCGAGACTGCATCTCACATACTTTAGACGTGTTATCAGGAGGGATCTGTCCATGGAGAAGGACATCATGCTTGGTAAAGTAGAGGGTCAGCGAAAAAGAGGAAGACCCTCAGTGAGATGGATTGACACAGTGGCTTCAACAATGGGCTCAAGCATAACAATGAGTGTAAGGATGGTGCAGGACCAGGCAGTGTTTCATTCTGTTGTACGTAGGGTCACTATGAGTAGGAGCTGACTCGCCGGCACCTAACAACAACAACAACATGTATTACTATAACTCAGAATAGTGAAGGTCAAATTATATTGTTACTTTATTATTTTCCCCTTCACACATGCCATCTGTTTAAATAATTTTTTTTTTTTTTAGAGGACTGCGATAGAGATACATTTTTTGGTTTGTTAGGCAGCTCAGTGGAGCTGTGCACTGAGTAAGTTTTAAAAAGTGACTAGTAAAAATTACGATTCTCTTCTTTTTTAAGCTTCTGATTTGGGAGTTCATGACAGGGAGTGGAGGTTAATAATATTAATTACATAATTAATATCATTACATCGGTATCTAAAGAGTAGTGGTAACGTAGTAAGGAGAGTGATGTTTATATACCAGTGCGCTAGGGACAGCCATAAAACCTACGAAAAAAGGCAACTTAATGCCAGTGCAATAACTCAAAAGCAAATAAAAGAAAGATCTTCGCTAACCTTCTTGGTCTGGATGAGAAAGGGGGATTCAGTGTGAAAATACAAGTAACTTTCTTTCAACAGGATCGTAAAAACTGATTGAGGAAGCAAGCCAAAAGAATTCTTTATTCAAGAACAAAGGAATCTTTGTGCCAGGCTGCCCAGGCCTCACAAGAGCACAAGACATCAGTAAACCAGCTATTCCAGAAACCACAAGAAGCTATTTGGATTGTGTGTTCAACTCCAGTTTTCTGAGACTGAAAAGTCAGTGGTCTTTGAAAGCAGGACTTCAAGCTTATAAAACAAACCACTAGACGGATCTGTACATTTCTCAGTCACCAGTTCTAGAAATAATACTGACCCATGCAATTTTAAATGCAACACGCTTATAGTCTAACATTGTAGGAAGAAGGAGTATTTAAGGAACAAAACTTCTTTCTTTATTCATCATTAATGATAGATCTAAAATTTATCTTTCATTGAATGATTTAAGACAAACCACATCAAATGGACACATCAAATTTAGGAGATATTATTATCCTAAATTAAGATGCAAGGACACCCAGTCTCAGGATGGCTGCCATCCTCAGCCCGAGTAACGTCATCCCTGATCAGAATTGATTTAATCAGGGTCTGCACTCGGCTTCATCTGACTCCAAACCTCTCCACTTCCTTTGGGGGCGTTCTCTTTCATAGACACCTTTATTAATGGTTTCTTTTCTGTTCCTATGGTCCTTGTGTCTATTTATTTAGTGTGTAAATATTTACTAAGAAAAGTTTTTGATATTAACACTTTCTTCAGTAGGTTTCTCAGTATACTTTATTCAAAAATAGATGTAATTGCTAAAAATAGTCTTTAATATCTTGAGAAGTGTTTTCATGTTAAGTTAAAATTTACCTCGAAAACAAATAAAAAATCTCTTTAGTGATTCCTATTGTCTAATATAGTTAGATACTTTAACATAATCAGAATAGCTCATCATCCACCAAAATATCTTCAATAAACTTGAAAGCTTGGAGACTTGCAGTAAAAATATCCTGTCTATATATGGATTGTATGGTGTAAAGAAGGAGCCTTGGTGGTGGAAGTGTTAAGCACTCCGCTGCTAACAGAAAGGTTGATAGTTTGCAAACAGAAAGGTTGGTAGTTTGCTAACAGAAAGGTTGGTAGTTTGCTAACAGAAAGGTTGGTAGTTGGGTAAAAGATCTGTGGATCTGCTGACATAAAGATTAAAAAAAAAACTAGAAAATCCCATGGAGCAGTTCTGCTCAGTGACATGGGGTCACTATGAGTTGAAGGCACCTAACAACAACAATGGTGTAAATATTTTAAATAACTAGAAAGTAAGTATACTTAATAAAATTATCCTGAGCTTAATGAATTATCTTTGCTGACATTTACCAAAAGAAAATGCCAAACATCAACAACACTGTAGCTCTGGGGAATATTTAACGAAGAAATCTAAGAAAATTTTAACATAATTTATTCAAAATAATAAAGTGCTACCTTTTATTCTATATAGGCCTTTTTGCATATGAAATTTATGTATTCATTATAATAAATTTGTTGTATTTAATTATTTCATTGTTAAGGTTAAATACGGGCTTTTTTTTTTTTTCATTTAAAATATTGCATTGTTGTTAATTGCCATCAAGTCAGTTCTGATTCATTGTGAACCCATGTATGCAAAGTAGAACTCTCCCATAGGGTTTTCAAGGCTGTAATCTCAAGGGGAGTAGATCCCCAGGTCATTCTCCCATGAGGCCACTGGGTGTGTTTAAACTGCCAATCTCTTGGCTAGTAGTTTATCGCTTAACTACCTGCATCACCTGGGGACTCCTAAATATTATATAAAAAAAAAAAAATGTAACCTAAAATTGAGATTGGAATTACATATAATTAAAAAAATGAGCCCCACCCTCAAATGTCCCTGTCCTGGATCTTAAGAATATGTTATGTTACTTAGCAAAAGGGATTTTGCAGATTAATTAAGGTTGAAGACCTTGAAACTGGGAGGCTATCCTGAACCATGTTGTTGGGCCCAATAGAGTCACTTGAACTCAAAAGCAGAGTAATTTCTCCAGATGGAATCAGAGAGATGCGATAAAAGGGGATGTTTGAGGTGAGAGGGAACCCACGCACCATTGTTGGCTTTAAGGATGAAGAAAGGGGGCCAGGAGTCAAGGAATATGGGTAACCTCTAGAAGCCAAGAATAACCCCCAGCTGTCTGCCAGCAAGGAAACAGGACCTTTGTCCTCTAACCATGTGGAAACAAGTTTTGCTCATGACCTGAATAGTCCGTGAGGCCAATTCTCCCTGGAGACTTCAGTAAGGAATGCAGCCTGCCAACGCTTTGATTTTAGCCCAGTGAGACCCATGTAACTTTTAACCTACAAAAGAATGAGATGATAAATGGGCATTGTTTTAAGCCACATTCTGTGGTAATTTGTTAGGGCAGCATTACAGAACTAACCCAGGGAAAGTGTCTCATTTTTCTCCATTCTCGCAGCCTTGGGCAGGGTGGCTCACGCATATTAAAACCGTCATAAAAAAGGTATTCATTGTTTAAGGAAATAGAATCAACCTTCGTGAACATTCTGAGAATGTAAACCCAGCAATTTTCTACACAAAATGAAAACCATCCATTTCTCTCATATATAATTATCCCTCAGATAGCGTGACTTGCTGGGCACAGTGATGGGGGGTGAAGTTTTGCTTTGCTCATTTTTTAATTTGAAAAGAATATAGAGGATAAAATGTACAGCATAATTTAGGAATTCATGTACGTTTCATCAGTTAATTATGAAACACTTAAATATTCCGCATCTTTTCAGGGTTTCTTTCCTTGGAGTGGAAAATACCCTGCGGCAAACTAATAAGTTCCTAATGAATGACTAATGTGCCGTAACTGTGTGCTCTCAGGACTGAGCTCATCACTCAGGAAATGTGTTTAAAATAACATTTTGCTTTCATGTTTTAAAAAGAAATTCAAGGGTCTCTGCACTAGTAATG